>NW_024070197.1:21790688-22164848 GCF_014754425.2 Oryx dammah | reverse complement strand
GAGGGCCCTAGAGCGTGCAGGCTTCTCTCTCGTTCCAGCACGAGGGCTCTAGAACGTGCAGGCTTCTCTCTCGTTCCGGCACGAGGGCGCTAGAGTGTGCAGGCTTACTCTAGTTCTAGCACGAGGGCCCTAGAGCATGTGAGCTCTGCAGTTTGTGGTGCAGGGGCTTAGTTGCTCCCGGGCCTGTGGGATCTTAGTTCCCCAACCAGGGATCAAACCCTCATCCCCTGGATTAGAAGGCAGATTCTTAACCCCTGGACCATCAGGGAAGTCCCACCCATGATTAAAACAGCAAATATATATACGTTTATGAAGGCATTTATATCAGTGAGGGAAGGATGGATAATTGATAAAGTTATGGGTACATTCTGTCACTAGTTCAAAAAATAAGTAAAGCTAGCACCCTACTTCATGTCATATATCAAAACAAATCATATATGAATTCAAGATTTTAATTTTTAAGTGAAACTACAAGAGTACCATTTACATAAATTGTAATGGGGAAGCCTTTTCTAAGACCAATTCCCAAGGCAGAAACTAGAAAGAAAAAAAAAGATAGCTAGATTTTAGTTCTGCAAATCTGAAATATTCATAAGTGAAAAATGCAGTTTTGAAATTTCAAGGTAAACCAAAAACAGGAACAAAACATTTTTAACATATATAGCAGAGAGAAGGTTAATGCCCCCAGTGTAGAAAGCTTTCTTACAAATTAATAACAAAGACAAATATTTCAACAGAAAAAGAATGTATTGAGGACCTGAGTGGCAATTCACAAAAGAATACATACAAAGGACAAATAAACAAATGAGAAATCATTTTTGCTTCTATATTGGTAAAGATAAAAGCAATGATAATATATGGTACTTATGGAGGGGACAAAATGAATCATTTCAACACCAGTGATGATAGCCTAAATTAGGTGACCTTTATGAAGGGTAATTTAGTAATACTATCAAATTCCTTAAAAATGCATGAGCCAAAGAATCTACTTCCAAATGAATCAATTATGGATATGTATAAGGATTTAGCTGTAAGTTGTTCGTTGTTATTGGAAACAAACCGAACGCCCAACAATAGAAGAGTAGAAAATTACATATATTCTCCATACAATAGAGTCCTTAAAAATGATGTCATAGAAATGACCCTAATAACTTTTAGAGATGTTCGTAACATACTGCTAAGTAATAAAACACAAATTCGTAATTTGTAACTACAAATTACATTACAAAAGCAAATGTAACACATGGAAAAAAACTATAGGGGTGTACCTCCAAAAAATAATTGCAATTTGTTTTTTGCGTCAATGGTACTGAGTCTGTGCAGATAATCAGTACAGATAAACAGGTAAACTCCATATGTAGTTATCAAAACTTTTTTCTATTTTATTGAAGTATAGTTCGTTGATTTACAAAGTTGTGCTGTCTGCTGTATAGAAAATACATATATATATATATATATATTCTCTTCCATATTCTTTTCCATTATGGTTTATCACAGGATATTGAATATGGTTCCCTGTGCTAAACAGTGCGAGCTTTTTGCTTATTCATCCTATATACACTTGTTTGCATCTGCTAGTTTGGAATTAGCGGTGCAGAGCAATACTTTCTTATACAGTTCATGTTTCTGTATTTCAACACTATTTTATTTACACTCTGTTGATACACATTAGAATCTAAAGTCAGTACATTGTCAACACATTTTATACAGTAATTTACAAGGCGAATGTGCTGCTGCTGCTAAGTTGCTTCAGTCGTGTCCGACTCTGTGCGACCTCATAGATGACAGCCCACCAGGCTTCCCTGTCCCTGGGATTCTCCAGGCAAGAACACTGGAGTGGGTTGCCATTTCCTTCTCCAACGCATGAAAGTGAAAAGTGAAAGTGAAGTCGCTCAGTCATGTCCGACTCTTAGCGACCCTATGGACTGCAGCCCATCAGGCTCCTCCGTCCATGAGATTCTCCAGGCAAGAGTACTGGAGTGGGGTGCCATTGCCTTCTCCGACAAGGTGATGTAGTTAATAGATAATTTCATATATAAGTCATCTGTAATATTTTTGCTGATTGGTATTTTCTCCATTTAATGATTTCTTATCAATTGTTAATGAGAAAAACAGTTTTTAGGGCTTTTCTAGAAAGGTACTGATTTACATTTCTTACCAGCACTGCATTTGGCTGTTTGTTCACTTATTCATCAGATTTTCTCAGAAAACAGACTCGGAGCAAGGCACATTCTAAAAGCTGCCAGGCATGAACCTTCAAGGAGTTCCAGGGTCAAGGAGACAACCAAGGAAGGAAGCAGTGCTGGGGTGAGATATGTGCTGAGCAGATATCGGATAAAGAAGGCTGGGGAAAGGAGCTCTCTTAGGGAAGGGTTCGGGAAAGCCTCTCTCAGCAGAAAAGAAATGAAGTGAGTAGCAAGGATTTCTGGCAGAGGGAACAGCGCAAAGTTGAAGGTGCAAGAAGGCTTGTATGGAGACTTCCCTGGCGTTCCAGCGGTTAAGAATCCACCTTGCAAAGCAGGGATGCGGGTTCAATCCGCCTTGGTCAGGAAACTAAGCTCCCATATGCTGCAGAGCAACTAAACCCATGCATAGCACCTGAAGAGTTCAAAAACTAAAGAGTCCATGTGCAGCAACAACAAAAGTTCTCGCATGATGCAACTAAGAACCGTCACAGATAAATACATATTTTAAAAAAAAAAAAAAAGAAGAAGCTAGTCAATGGTAACCCACTCCAGTACTCTTGCCTGGAAAATCCCATGGATGGAGGAGCCTGGTGGGCTGCAGTCCATGGGGTCACTAGGACACGACTGAGCGACTTCACTTTCACTTTTCACTTTCATGCACTGGAGAAGGAAATGGCAACCCACTCCAGTGTTCTTGCCTGGAGAATCCCAGGGACAGGGGAGCCTGGTGGGCTGCCGTCTCTGGGGTCGCACAGAGTCGGACACAACTGAAGCGACTTAGCAGCAGCAGTAGCAGTGTAACTGCAGGAGAGAAAGCAAAGGTGAGGTAGCAGAAGAGGGGGTCCAAGACATCGAGGGAAAGGATGGAGAACCTTCTAGGCCACAGTGGGGAGTTTTAATTTTCTTCTGGATGTAATGGGAGTCGTTGGAGGTTTTGTGCAGAATGACGTGATCCAGTTTTGTTTGCCCATGAGACCACTGGTTCTGGGCTGAGGGTGGTGCACAGCAGGCACGTTCAGAAGCCAGGAGACCCAGGCACTGGAGACCCCAGATGCCAGGCTTGGGCTGGAGTGGCCTGGCTTGTGAGAACTGGGCAGCACGAGCAGCCACAAGGGCATCTTGGGGTTAGAATCTAGATGGATTTCTTCTTCTAGTCACTGAGGATGCTCAGGAAGCCCATCCTTCAATAAGTCTGGACATTCCTGAAAGCAAACAAGCTGAGGGGATGACCACCCTATCCCTCCCGAACCCAGAAACTGTCCTTGAGTCCAAAATGTTGACCAGTTGGTAGCTAAACAAAGAAAGGAGAACAGGAATCATGGAGTCAGAGTTGCCCCCTTCCCTTACAGGAGCCTTCATTCCCATCCTCACATGGACCAGCACAGAAGGCATGCTTTCCAAAAAGTGTGCATCTGAAGTTTTCCTGCATTCAATGCCCCATGCTATGGAAGGAGGACTATATGTGATCTTACATTTTGGGGGAGGATTAGGATATTATGATGGCACCCTACTCCAGTACTCTCGCCTGGAAAATCCCATGGACAGAGAAACCTGGTAGGCTGTAGCCCATGGGGTCCCACAGAGTCAGACACGACCGAAGCAAATTAGCAGCAGCAATGGCTTTCTAGGACCTACTTTCTCCCAATGTGAGTCCACTGTGTTTATATGGGGGCAGGGGGAGAAATCTGTGTTTTCCCTACTAAATCATTTTTTAAATCATTATCATCATTTGGATAATAAAAATGAACCCCTCAAAATTTAATTATTCTTGTAAAACTGTTCTAAACCTATGTATCTTATAAACCATCAATTACAATGTCTTTGCCTTTCCTGGTGCCCTATTTCCATTTCTTTGTGCACTAGGCCCCATTTTCTGAAGCAGTCTGGGTCTCCTCTGTTTCTCTGTAGCCAGGAAGCACCCTTGGGGTGCTGGGGAACAGAGGGCCTGGGGGACAGGCCCTGGGGACAGTCTTAGGTTGGTCCTGTGCCTTTCTAGTGCACAGACACTAGGGTTCACAGCCTCTGTACAAACACATCAGAGAGGAATTAGTGACTTCCCTCAGCCTCACCCAGAGCTGGCTATGGCTGTTCTGTGTGTATCTAGAGGGCCATATGGTCAGGATAGGGGTAGGGGGATTCTCTCATACCAGGCAGCTTAGGAGTTCAATCAGTGCCCTAGTGCCCAGAGGCATCACGCGGTTGAGCAGATGTAAGGACGTCAGAGAAGGGGGCGCCTGTGTGGTTGCAGACACTGCAGCTCCAGTTTGAGGTCCCCTCGGCCACTTAACTGGAATCCGTTTGTCTCCCGGGCTTCCCTGGTGGCTCAGACAGTAAAGAATCTGCGTGCAGGGTGGGAGACCCAGGTTCAATCCCTGGGTTGGGAAGATCCCCTGGAGGAGGGCATGGCTACCCACTCCAGTATTCTTGCCTGGAGAATCCCCATGGACAGAGGAGCCTGGAGGGTTACAGTCCATGAGGTCACAATGAGTCAGACATAGCCAAGCAACAAACACACGCACAAGGGATGTGATAAGAGAAGGGCATCCCCCAAAGAGTCCCCAGGCATGGTGCTACCGGAACCTGCTGCCTTGGCATGGAAAGGTCTCAGGAAGTGACAGGCAGAGCCCACCATGGGCATCTTAGTATCAGCTTCTCTGATGTGCCCCCCATGACCCCTGAGGTATCACAGCTGGCCACATGCCATGGTCCAGCCTGGACAGCATCACCACAGCATGAAGTCAGAGCTCTTTCCTTTCCACTCTGGCTGCAACAACAAAGGAACTCACCTAAAAGCAGCTGAGCAAACACACGCAGCATCTGTGAGCATCTCAACCCACTGCTCAGCCGTCGCTCAGTGAGACGCCTGGAACATGGTAGAGGCTGAACAAGTGTTTACTAAATATAGGCAGGCACGGGGGAGAGTGGAAGGGATGTATAGACACAACCCAATGGCTTGTTTCTCTCCCGGTTTCCCATCCAAAAGCAACACAGCATTTGGATCAAGCTCAATGCCGGGTCAAGCTCAATGCCGTCATCAATTTCATACTGAGAGCGTCGGCTGCAGAAGAGTCAACCATCTGGGTGGCTCTTACCTCTGTGACAAATCACGGTCCAACAGACACTCCCCAAGTGCTGCTGGGGAAGGACTCGCCAGAGTCAGAACTGCCCCCAGGGCTGCCTGCAAAGCAGAGGCAGGTGGGCTGGAAGGTGAGCACGTGCTACTCACTTGGCAGCAGGAAAACTTGGACCAAGCTGGGTCTCTGCTTCCCCATCTGTGAGATGGCTCTAATTACCAGGCTGGTCCCAAGACTCTAATGACGTAATGAGCACAAAAGCCCCTCGTTAACCGAGGCTAAAGGCATCACTGTGCCATGTTTGAGAGAAGCCCTGCATGCCACTGGCCAGAGCAGGAAGGGGGATGAAGGGATGAGTACCCCCCCAGCATCACATCAAGCCCCGAATTTTAGCCCATCAGCTCTGGCCCCTCTGCATGGGGACCAGAACTGCCTGGTGGCTGAGTCCCTGCTGAGTGCTCAGGTGTAGGTGGCTCTGCCCCGGAGGGTGGGGAGGGCTTGTGGTTGAGGGGCAGGGCAAGGTGGCCCCCCAGGTAAGGGTCTGTGCTCCAAGTTCCTCCTTTCTCCAGTTCAAAAGTCCTCCCACCGGCTCAGCGCCTGTCTGTCCTTGGTCCCCACCGAGCCAGTGAGCTCCCAGCAGCACTGAGGCTGCTCCACCACCACTGGCCATAACAATGGCATGTCCAGCGGGGTTCCTCAACTTCTGTCTCAGAACAGTTAGGGGATGAGAGGTGACACAAATCAGGAAACAGATAAGCACATTTAATAGACATCAAAACGATCTTTTTATCTTTTTGGTTCCAACTCACAGGATGCAGAATCTTAGTTCCTTGACCAGGGAGCGAACCTGTGGCTGCTGCAGACCACCAGGGAAGTCCCCATTAAGACAACTGACTCTTTTTTTTTTTAACCCAACATGGGATTCCTCAGCAGACACTCAGCCACGCTCACTCCCCAGGATTAGTGTTGGACGTTCCCACCAGGCTATGTGCTCTGGGAATGGTCTCTGTCCTGCTGCTTCCCTGACCAGGGATGTCCCTCCGCTGGAAACACAGGGGAGAGCCCATCACCAGCAAAAGCAGCACTCACCGCCTCCCCACCGGCCCCCAGCCCCCAGACACCTGCCGGCAGGAGGGTGCGCCCTGCACTGGCCTTTGCCATAACCTGGCTCACCAAAGAGACACAACACGTTTTAATTCAGAACGCTCCCCTTCAAACTGTGCCATCAAGGGACCCAAGGACAAAACCAGGAAGCTGGGAACTGGCAAGTGTGTCCTGAGAATCCATGGCACCCAAGCCCTCCTCAGGCCTGAGATGATCAGAAACAAGAGAGACGGTTCCAGCCCAGGGAGCTCACAGTGAGCCTGGAGGAAGAAGGCCCATGCGTGGAGGGAACCCTGGAGGAAGCGGCACACAGGATTGCCGTGTGCTGTGTGGCCCCAGAGTCCCGCAGAACTGAGCAGTGGCCCATCCAGGCTGGGCAGTCAGGGCCTTTATAGAGCAGTGTTTTGGAGCAAAAAGTGGCCTTGGAGGAACACGATTCACTGGACTCCCTGACCTGGGCATGGCTGTTGGCCCAGAGGAGCTGGCTGGGCCCCTCCACGCTGCCCCTCGGGGAAGAGCATGAGAATCACAGAGAAGATGTCATTTTGTGCACGCCTGCGGCCTAGCACATCTTACTCATGCCTCTGAAAACCAAGCCAGTGGTGAGGGACATGAGGGGCAGCGTGCTGCTCACAGGAAGCCACGGACGGAGGCCACAGGGCATTTTGCTGGGAGGTAACTGCCCTGAATGTCTGGGGGGAGGGGGGGTTCACCAAGCCCCTTTTCTGCTCTGTTCAGCCTCACATTGAGCACACCAAGCCCTCTTCCATCTACAACAGAGCCTGAGTGTCCCTCTCTCTGGGATGTTCTTCCTGGTCATCCGATAGCCACGCATCTGGTTGTAGGCCAACCCCCCTTCCTCGAGGGCATCTTCTCCACCAACCCCAGACCTGGTCTAGTTGCCCTGATTCACAGGAATAGGGCCAAAAACTCAACAATTGAGATAAGTGCAATATTTTTAAACATCTAAATTAATGGGGAAAACCTGTATGAGCAAAATCTCACATTTTAAAATAAAGATGACCCCACCTCTGCGACTCCCCCTAACCTCAGCCCTGCCACATCACACTGTTACAGGGCCCGAGGCTTTGTCCTCATTGTGAGCACCACAGCTATAATTGAGCCTTCATGGGGAAGCGTCTCTGAACCCACAGGACAAGGGCAGAGCACCCCACCAACCCTGGTGTCCCCGGCACCAGGCTGAGAGTATGGCACGTGTAAAGGGGTACCTGGTCATCCAGGAGTGGACATCACAGGCGGAAAAAGACTATTGTTTGTGACAACTGCGTATGAGTGGTTCTCTACTTAAGATGCCACAACTCAACTGGAGGCCCAACTCCCCGTTAGACCAGTCGGTGCCAGCAGACAAGGCCCCCTCTTGCCGCAGGAAGGAGCCAGGTTGGGCTCTGATGAGCAACTCTGCTGTCATTTGAGAAATGACACATTAAGTGCAGCACCGACAGGATGTAAGAGCTGATGAGACACACAAAACTATCGGGCAGATCCTGAGAAAAATCACCCATTCATCTATGGCTCCTGTGACCGTTGCCCACCTTTCTCACAAGGGCCACTGCCGAACAACGTGGAAGGGTGGGTCCTGCCAGTACAGGCGCTTGGGTGCCTGGGCTTCCGCTGCTGGGGACCCAGGTTGGATCTGTTCCAAGGCAGTCGCTCCCTGTCCAGCTCTCCACAGAGAACATGTCTATTTTGAGGAAGTGTAATTTGAGGCTGGTCGGAATCACAGTGGATAGGTTTGCCTGAAACATGCTAAAATGCAGGCAACCACTAAATAAAAATCCCCAAATAACCACGCTCTATTTTTGTGCCTTTATAAGTTCTTTGAAAGGAAAGAGAGAAAGAGATTAAGAAATGCAGCATTTTTCCACTTTCTTACCTGATGTGCCGGTCGCAGGAGAAACGGGACGCATCGGGCGAGAGCAGGGGGAGTCCCACGTGGGCCATCAGCTGGCCCACCCGGCACTCCTGCTCTGTGGGTGGGCATGGCCCCAGCCCTCCGGATGCACCCGCCTTGTCCCTCTGGTTTGGAGGGGTGGCTGTGCTGTTCTACCTCAGAGGACAGAAAAGGAGAGAAGAACCCCAATTTTCAACATTGGCTCCCCAGCTCCTGGAAAGATGCCCAGCTGGATAGGTGCCAGAGCATCGACCCCGATGTCAGCAGCCCAGTGCTGCTCCTGGGGACCCAAGCCAAGCCAGAGACCAGCCTTGGCTCATGGCTGAGGAGACAAGGATGAAGAGGGGAAAGCAACACGCTGTTTTGATTCTTTGTTTAAAAATTCACCAGCCCTGGCAAAGGGTCAGTCTCTCTTCCAGAAAGGACGTTGGGTGCCGTTTTCCTCCTGGAAGCCCCATAAATCCCCACGTCTCCTCGATATACAATTCAAAAAAGGCCTCAAAATTGCCACTGCTGTCATGCTAAGCACTGGAAAGTTCTGCTTGACCTTTTATTAACATTTTTCTAAACCAATATGCTTTTTTTTTGCTACAAGCACCCTGAGGAATTATGAAAAATACTTTTTTCTGTAGTTTATCCCATATGCACTTAATAGGCTCACAAATATAATACCATTATAAAAAAGAAAAACTGCCAACTCGGCTAAAAAAATTGTCATAACACTAAATTATTATATAAATATAAAAGGAGTGTGTCTGTAAAATATTCACTCAATGAACATCCCAAGGTGATGGTTTTGCTATGTTGTTTTTATTCCTGAGAGATCCATAACGCATTTGGATATGCCACATGTCACCACATGAATCAGGCAGTTAATGCATGTGCTTTTTAGAAGCAGGGATGTCTTCCCAATAGAATGTGCTATAAAAAAATGTAGAGATCCGGCTGCTTTGTCTGATAGGCATAATTTAATGTCTTGCTTATAATACTGCATCTTAAGGAAAAATACACAGTGTCCTACGTAGTTATTTACAATATATTGCTAAGTCTATGCAAATATGTTTCCCCAAGCCTAGGATTATATAACAAAGGTCAACAATGTTTGAAATATTTTGAAGCATATTCCCAATATGCTTAGTGTACGATGCTAATGTCCAATATATGCACATATATCTTAATATATTTCCAGATATTTCTGTTCATTGTTCTTGCCGTAGATTCCCACAGAATACTATTAGAGGAAGGTTTTCTTCCAAAGAAAGCCAAACATCACCGATCCATCTTGGAAAAAATTTATTAAGTTGGCTAATTATGTGGTCCTTAATATTGCATTAGTATGAAGGTTGCTCAGTGTCCCTGCAGAAGAGAAAAAGATGGAAGCCAGTTCAACAATCCTGAAACCAGAGATTTGACATATGTAGAATGAGCACACACCTATGTGATCTCATTTTTCTGTCACAGATTTCCAAATCTGGCAATGACACAGAGGCATCACACCCATGTGTGTGCGCACACACAGACACACACACAGACACACACGTGCTTGTGATCTGGTGCACACAAAACAAAGATGACAAGCTACACAGTCTGCCTCTCATTTCTAAATATTGCAAATTCTGGCCTTATTTTTCTGAGGGGAGTTTTGTGATCACATGTAAATTTCATTCAGACCACTTTCTTAAGGAAAGAAAACCTGGTTAGTTGCACAAGGATCGGGTGGGGAGAGCTGTAAAAACATACCTCCATCAGCTACCCATTTCATACATAGCAGTGTGTGTATGTGAATCCAAGCCTTCCAATTCACCGCCCCCCTCCCCTTCCGCCTTGGGTCCATACATTTGTTCTCTACGTCTGTGTCGCTTTTGCAAATGGACTCATCTGTACCATTTTTCTAGATTCCACATATATGTATTAATCTGCAATATTTGTTTTTCTGACTTACCTCACTCTGTATGACAATCTCTAGATCCATCTGAGAATATATTGTATAGCACAGGGAACTCTACTCAATGCTCTGAGGTGACCTAAACTGGAGGGAAATCCAGAAACAGTGGGGATATATGTAGATGCATGGCTGATTCACTTTTCAGTACAGCAGAAAGTAACACAACATTGTAAAGCAACAATACCCCGATTGAAAAAAAAAAAAAGTTGTTTTTTTTTTTTTTTAAAAACCATACCTCCAGTATCCAAGCTATGCCCAGAAGAGATCTGTGTGTATCAAAGGTATCTGAGACCTGGACCCTCAACTCCATTCTCCATTCCAAACACGCTGTTCTCATACCACTCCCCAGTCACTGGGTTGAACCAAATTTTATTTTGTTTTGTTTTATTTTCTTGGCCATGCTGTGTGGCTTATGGGATCTTAGTTTCCCCCACCAGGGATTCAATCCAGGCCACAGCAGTGAAAGCAGTGAGTCCTAACCACCGGACCTCCAGGGAACTTCCGGAACCAAAATTTTAAAACCTACAGTCACCCAGACAACAAAACAAGCAGTTGGTGACTTTAAGAAGTCAGTTCTAGGAAAAGATACTCATCCCCAGTGTGTGGACCAAACTGGACTTGTCAGCTGGCTTCTCATATCTGTTCTGCTGTGACATCATGTAGCCGTCACCACCCCTGGGCCACATCGTTGCAGAGGTTCATTCTGCCAGCTTCACACCCCACTGGTCTTTAAGGTCCTCAGAAACCCCAAGGCAAAACCCTTCCAAAGAATCCACTACTCAAGACACTGCAGGACTTCCCCGGTGGTACAGTAGATAGGAATCTGGCTGCCAGTGTAGGGGAACACAGGCTGGATCCCTGGTCCGGGAAGATCCCATATGCCACAGAGAAGTAAGGCCTATGCAACACAACTAACTGAGCCTGTGCGCTGTAGCTGCTGAAGTCCACACACCTAGAGCCCGTGTTCCACAAGAGAAGCCACCACAACGAGAAGCCCAGGCACCGCAACAAAGAACAGCCCCGGCTGGCCACAACTAGACAAAAAGCCCACAGGCAACAGCGAAGACCCAGGGCAACCAAAAGGAAATAATACATAATTTTTAAAAAAAAAGGTACTACATTACCCACTTTCAAGGACTATGAAGTATGTCTAGGTGTCTGCTGCTGCTGCTGCTGCTAAGTTGCTTCAGTCGTGTCCGACTCTGTGCGACCCCAGAGACGGCAGCCACCAGGCTCCCCCATCCCTGGGATCCTCCAGGCAAGAACACTGGAGTGGGTTGCCATTTCCTTCTCCAATGCATGAAAGTGAAAAGTGAAAGTGAAGTCGCTCAGTCGTGTCCGACTCCTAGCGACCCCATGGACTGCAGCCCACCAGGCTCCTCCGTCCATGGGATTTGCCAGGCAAGAGTACTGGAGTGGGTTGCCATTGCCTTCTCTAGGTGTCTAGATCAGGACATTTTCTTAGAATCCTTTTCCGTATGCGTCTGCCTACAATGCAGGAGACCCGGGTTTGATCCCTGGGTCGGGAAAATCCCCTGGAGAAGGAAATGGCAACCCACTCCAGTACTCTAGCCTGGAAAATCCCATGGACTGAGAAGCCTGGTAGGTTACAGTCCATGGGGTTGCAAAGAGTCGGACACGACTGAGCAACTTTCCCCCTTCCCCCTCCCTTCCCCCTTCCCCTTTTCCATATGATCAGTCCAGTCAACCACACAGCCCACATTTTGAGGCCTCTGTAAAGGGCCAAAGCTATGAAATCAGCTTTCCTCCAACAAATGTTTTGCCATCTGCCACCATCAGCAGAAACGAGTTACCCAGAGTGGTCTTGAACATGGAGTTGTCACAGGAGCACAATCCCAGGCACACAGGGCCAGCCCCTGGTGAGAAAGCACACCCTCCTTTGTCTCCAGAAGGAAGCATCACTAAGAGACTTGGTTCCAGATGACCTCCTTCTTTGACTCTGGCCATGAGATCTCTTGCACTTCAGTGGTGATCCCACATGTATGGGGAAATGGGGAAACAGGACAACATGCATGTATATGTGTGCCAAGAACCACCCTGAGTCCTGCTAACCCATACACTGACTTTATGGAGCGTTCCAGAAGATTTTCAGAGACAGTCTCACAAAAGCCAAGAGAGCTGTGAGCATCTTTGTTCTCCCACTGGAAGCTCAACTGTATATAAGGAAGAGCAAATGTTAAATCATTTAAAGAGAGCTATTTTTCATAGTTTCCAGGACATAAATGTGCTTCAGTACATGTTATTGTAAAATAGTGTTTCTACTTACGTTCTTATACATCTGTTGTGTTTACTCATCCTCTAGTTCTGACTTTTAGAAATAGCAATAAATCTATTTTTTAATCCCCTCTCCTGATGACTGATGATTATTCATCGCTAAAAGGGATGGAGAGAGGCCCATGTGAGGAGTGATCCACCCTCTGGAGTAAGCTCCACTTTCACAAGATAAACAGGGTCCAGGGAGATTCCTCTTCTGTCCTGGGTAGTTTATGCAAATGAAATAAGGAGTCGGTGGCAGCTCAAATAAATATGAATTACCCTCAGGTGGAAACTCTGACCACTTGTTACAGTCAGTTTCAGCAAGGAGGAGTCAATGGTGACATCTACACAAACAGCACAATTCATTTTTATACTGTGTTCCTGATACAAAGATCACAAATGGCTTCGTGAAAAGTCAGTCATCCCCAAGCGAAAGCCAACCAGATGGATGAAGGAGGAAGAGAAGCCTCCACTTCTGGGCCCTGGGAAGAGGGGAGAAGTTGTCAAAACCAATGCTTAGAGAGTTGTGCAAGCAAGGATAGCACAAGCTTATGCTGCTGTAACAAACAACCCCCAAAGCTCACTAGCTCAACAGTGTTACTTTCTTGCTTTCACAAAACACAATGAGCTTCTGGGAGACTCATAGGACAGCTGTCTACATTCCATGGAACTCAGTGGTCCAGGCTGTATTGATCTTGTGGCTCCTACATTTTAACAGAGGCCTTGATGAGCAAAGGAAGTGAGCCATGGGTAGCCATACAAAGGGGGCTTCGAGGCTTTCGTCTGACAGCAGCCCTTTGACCAGAATAAGGCATACACTCTGCATTCACAAGGGAGCTGGGAAATTGGGAGAATAGGAGAACATGTTTGGTGAACACCCCCCTATCTCTGCCAGTGGTGATAAACCAGGCCACAGAGAGCCAATCACGGCAGAAGGAAGACAGTTCCCAAGCAGCACACATAATAAAGGATATTTCCAGCACTTTCCTTAAAAGCTGTTTTCTCCCTTTGTCTCCAACTCAACTGTGCTTTGTTTAACTGGATTCCTTGGGCTAAGTGGTCAAAGAAATGTAATTTCCTCATCAGTAAAATGAGGGTAACCAGTGCCAACCTAACAGGCTACTATAAAGATCTAAAGCTTTATGCATTTGTAAACCTCCCTCGATTGGTGCACACATGTAGGTTAGTAGAAATAACCACAGCATTTCAGCATGCTGAGGCATGCCCTAGTTCGATGGCTAGAACCGTGACATCCAGAGTGGTCACCAAATGGTGATACCCAACCAGTTCTATCTGATGTCTAGCTGGTTGCTTTTAAAGCCACTTTTGCTTTTAATACCTTTCATTGTCATATCTGCATTAACATCTCTGCCAAGGATATACACTTCCCTATTTTCTACACTTCTTTCTTTTTTTTAATTGATTAAATCTGGACTTTATTTATTTTTGACTGTGCTGCTTGACATATGAAATCTAGTTCCCGAACCAGGGATCAAACACACACCCTCTGCATTGGAAGCATGGAGTCTTAACCAGTGGACTACCAGGGAAGTCCCTACTTCCCTATTTTTTGTATGCACAATCCTACCAAGTGTCAGAAGTTTTCTATTTTATGTGCTTGATCCCACACAGAATGCCTAGATTATTTGCTAGAGTTTTGTGGGGTTTATAATGAATTCCAAATATGTCCCAGGATATCTAGCAGGTTCTCGGATTTACACTTAGCACAGAGTTAATCATGTCAGTGTTCTCACACTGGAAAGTTAATTCTAATGAGTATATTGGAGGCTTGTGGGTCCAGGTGTTTTTCCAGTGGTCTAATACTGATTTTCTTGGATTGTAGTTAGATATATATTGCAAACTATTCTTAAAAGCTTCCTGACACCTTCTCATCTCTGAGTCACATAAGAAATGACGGATTGCAAACAAAACCAACCTGAGACTTGACAAAAGGAAAAAGATGCAATGGAATCTCTTTTACTTCATCAGGTTTGGTGGAGATGGCATGGCAGAGTAGAAGAATCTTGACAATGAACTTGAGTTCCAATCTCAACTCTGCCTTTTGCTCACTTGGCCTCGAGCAGATGGGATCCTCTCTTTTGGCTTCTGCTGCCCGGAAAGGAAGCCAGTACAAGGAGGACTCAATAAGACAACGTGCCCCAGACTGGTGGCTTGGTGAGTGTTGAGTGCTCAGTGAGGCCTAGTCCTTTTCTAAACTTCTGTTGACTGCCTCATCACTGGGCACCCAAAGTGCAGTTAGACTCTGCCCATGTGGGTGTCAGGAGCACGTTGATTCAGGAAGTGTGTGGGAATAAGCTCCTCTTTATGACGCTATTGGTAAAATGTGGCCACTTACAGACAGGCGCATGAAATCTCCTTGTGGCTTGAGCTGGGACCCCCAAGAAGCCCCCAGTAATGGGGCCATCCAGCCATGGGTTCTCCTGACCAAACTCACAGGGCAGAGTCTAACCTTTGCCATTACCACCTCCTCCAAATCACGGATTGGAATTCATATTGAAATCATGCATCCATTCTTAGACTACACCAGCCCATGCCCAGTTCAGCTTTCTCACCCAATCAATTGGTCATTTCAACCAAATTACCAAAACACAAAGATAAAATCATCAGAAAAGCCAATGTGTCACTGAAAAATCTGGCCAGCAAGGCCTAGACTGTGCAAGCAGTGTTGATATTATACTTTCGTACTTTCCTAAACTAATTTAGCCTACTAATTTTCTATAATTACCTGAATGCTCTTAGCCTCCGCTGGTCAGATGAGTTCTGAGACACTTATATAACCAGCATTAAAAAGATGCATTTAGCAGCTCGGATTGTTAAAGTAACAAAGCCTATAGAATCCGGAGGTTATTGTATTCTCCCAAAAGTACTTAAATAATAGCCTAAAATCTGAAGAATTACTTTAATACTTCAATAAAAATAACCCAATTCAAAACATTTTCAAGGAAACAGAGTTCTTTGCTCTAGGCTACCAAGTAATGGCTGAGAGAAAGTATATAGCCTGTCACTTCTGATTAGAGAACTGTGCCTCTGTGCTTTGAATGAGGGGCATGTCTGGTAATAGGAAGTGCAGATATTAAAGTTAATAAAATAATGTGGAATACGATATATATGAAACTTGACCAAGTATAGCACAGAATATAACATACATTACCCTGTTCAGTCAACTCCTGTGGCCCGGCATCTAATGACAAGCTTAATTTCTGTTTCCAATGAGAGTACAGCTAAAAATACAATTTCCAGATTAGACAAATATTTTATCCGACCCCCTAACAAATGTAACCAGGAATGGCTGACATGTCTACACAGATGCCCGGCGACCATGAGAGGGAATTACTAGGATTGCAAACTGCTCAGCCTGAAAAGTCCATGAAACCTCATCATCTTTGAGGTCATTATAAATAATTAGTTGCAAACATGGTGATGTCAAAGCTTCACCGCTGGAAAAGGAGGACAGGGGCGCCTCCATTTCTCTCCTACCCTGAGAGGTTCCCAGCTCCCTCTCGGCACAATTAGGCCTCCCCAAACAGCTCGGCATCCAGGCCCTGCACACCCATTATTGCATCTTTAATCTAAAACCCCAACGCCAACCGTAATGGTTTGGTTCCTTGATACATTAACCTTCAACTTGTATTTTCACTATTAAATAACCAGCTTGAGAACCTCCTAGAATTTTTTTCCCCCAGTCACCTACATGAAACCATACGGTCCCCATGATGTGACCCTCTTAAGGGATTTAAAAGCAATTCAATGAGCTAATCTCGGTAAGCCTAGAATCAAAGTTCTTGTTTCCATATTTCACTTTCAAAATATTTAGAACTTTGACAGATATGACATTATGTTTTCATTAAAACAGCTGATTTCAAAATGCTGCACTGTGCAGAAACGCCATAAACAGTTTATGATGAACTGCCACGCTCTTAATTAAAACAATAAATCCAGCACACAATATTTGTGCAGCCTCCGGTCTGACCTTTGCCTCTTGCTATCCACCACCAAGCCGCGGCTGCGTTCCCAACGCCAGACGGGGAAGGTTTTAAAACATGATCTGAAAGGCACTAAAGATAAAATAAGAGAAAACGTACCATTAGTCTTCGCAGTTATGATTAATTCAGTTCATATTTTACAATCTGGTTATGGAGTAAAACTGCAGACTTTACATCAAGTATTTGCCATTCACTATACCTAATGTATAAAAATGCTTGATATTTTAGAAAATGGCATCAAGCTAATTCACCACAACCCCACGAAGGACAGAAATTGAAATCATAAACACAGAAAGTGATTAGCTATCCATCTGAACTGACGAGCAGAACTCACTCGTTGGATGGTCAGCCTCGGACGATAAATATGTCGATTGCAGCCCAGCCTCGCCACGCCACTCTTATCTCCCCGCCGCTAGATTTCAGATTAAAATATTCCCTTAAATCTCTCTTGCATCAGCTGCTGGAGCAGGCAGCAAGGGTGTTAATTACCAAGCGGGAATAACAGTAAATTTGTTGTACTGGCCCAGAGTCACCAAGTTAACCTGGGGCCCTGCCAGCTCCGGGGGTGGAAACTATTCTGAGCTGGGTCTCATGTGCACCCCTCTTCAAGAGGGCAGCAGGTGGCTGGAAGAGTCCGTCCTGTAGCCTCTGATCTGATGGACAGACAGACACCTAGCAACTACACCCTGGAAAAAACTGTGCCCCAGCCACGGAAGAAGCAGAGACTTCATGCAAGAAGGGGAGGGCATAGCCTAGCTCCTTTGGGGACTAACCCCATGGTGTCTACAGCAGACTGGTCCCCAGGCATTTCCCATTGCACCTGAGCATCTGTGTCCAGGCCTTTCTTCTGGGCTCTGTCCCAGCTTCATTTTCCTGTCTTTGCAACCCTCCATCATCACCCCCACATGCCATTCCCATGACAAACTCATGCACACAGTACACAGCCCTGCTGACAGTTGGAGACAGCAAAGCCTCAGAGGCTGGAGGACTAGAGAGTGACAATGAAAGGTGGGACACCCCCTTCAGGTCCTTGTTGGAACTGCAGGTAGAGCCTACCAGAGCTCCAGAAGATGGAGGAGGGGACAGCAGTGCCTGCCACAGGAGGTCATGCAAGCTCTCAGTCTGGGACTTGCATCCCTTCCGCCCCCATTAGGGAGAATGGAATGCCAGGTGGGTCGCTGCCCACTGTGACAGCAAGACATAACTTAGCCAACCTGATTCTGGCCTCCACTCATCTCTGCAGCCTCTTCTTGCTTTGTCCTCTGCCCACTCCAACCACCTTGCTTAACTCCAAGGGCCCCTCCCAGCCCATGCAGCCGTGAACTCACTACTTTCACCCATGCCCAAGTCCAGGAGGGGACTGCATACCTGCTCCTGGGGCCTCCAAAGGCGGCCTCCTGGGGACATGCCTCGCTAAGCCCCCAGCGCCTTCCTCCCACCCTGCCCTAAAGACATGCCTTGGCCCATGTTTAGTTGGGGGATTCTGTCCCAGGTTATCCTAGCAGAGAAAGCTCCTCCAGGAAGGTTGGGCTCTGGGGTCCCTGAGCACCATGCAGGGTTCCTGTGCCCCCCACCCCCAGCGTGAACCTCTCCAGGAGCCATCACTCACATCCTCACCTTTAGAATCAAACATCATGGTTGGGGTACATTCCATTCCTCTCCCTCTCGTCACAGAGGGCTTCCCTGGTGGCTCAGATGGTAAAGAATCCACCTGCAATGAGGGAGACCTGGGTTCAATCCCTGGGTTGAGAAGATCCCCTGGAGAAGGGGATGGCTACCCACTCCAGTATTCTGGCCTGGAGAATTCCATGGATTGTATAGTCCATGGGGTCGCAAAGAGTCAGACACGACTGAGCAACTTTCACTTCACTTCATCACAGAAGGTGCCCCAACAGGAGTCAGAACCCCTGCCCCCACCAGCTGCCCCCATGCCCAGACCTTGGGACAGAAGGATCAAGCCCAGACACCACACAACGACGGTCCCCTCCATGTACCACACCATCCAGTGGTGCAGCCCACCCCAGCTGACAGAGGTCACATCCACATGTCCTGTGGCCCCATGTGGCCCTGCCGCCATGTGTGAATCGGAGGAGGCAATGGCACCCCACTCCAGTCCTCTTGCCTGGAAACTCCCATGGGCGGGGCAGCCTGGTACCTGCAGTCCATGGGGTCACGAAGAGTCGGACGTGACTGAGCGACTTCACTTTCACTTTTCACTTTCCTGCATTGGAGAAGGAAATGGCAACCCACTCCAGTCCTCTTGCCTGGAAACTCCCATGGGCGGGGCAGCCTGGTGGGCTGCCGTCTCTGGGGTCGCACAGAGTCGGACACGACTGAAGTGACGCAGCAGCAGCAGCAGCCATTTGTGAATACCACTGTTTTTCAGAAAACTAAGACCCAGAGGGCTGAGAGCTCCATCCTGAAGTTGCCCAGTCAGTGAATGGCCGCACATTTCCCTCTATCTTTGGGGCACTACTTACTCCTCCTGTAGGCAACGTGTGAGACTCTCAAACTGAGACCCATGGATATGTTCTCAAGACTCCATAACTCCTTCTGGTAATTTTCAATATTTTTTTTTAGTATTTTCACATCAGTGAAAATCCATCTGAAAGACAGAATGAAAATATCCTATAAGAAACCATAATGGAAAAGAATATTTTTAAAAAGATTGTTTGTATATATTATGTCTGTTTAATCGCTCAGTGGTATTCAACTCTGTAAACTCATGGACTGTGGCCCACCAGGCCCCTCTGTCCATGGGATTCTCCAGGCAAGAACACTGGAGTGGGGTGCCATTTCCTTCTCCAGGGGATCTTCCCGATCCAGGGATCAAACCCAGGTCAGGCGAATTCTGTACCATCTGGGCCACCAGGGAAGCCCGTGTGTGTGTGTGTGTGTATATGTGTGTGTGTGTATGTGTGTGTGTGTGTGTATCTGAATCACTTTGCTATGTAGCAATAATTAACATGACATTGTAGTAATAAATCAACTATATTTCCATTTTTTAAAAAACAACGAATACAAACATATTCTGGATCATCTACCAACTATCGTATGATTTCCATCCCAAGTTTGTGTTTTCCATTGTTGGGATAAAAAGTACACTCTTCAAATCGGCAAAGACTAGGACTTCTCTGGTTGTCTGCTGCTAAGTCACTTCAGTCGAGTCCGACTCTGTGCGACCCCATAGACGGCAACCCACCAGGCTCCCCCGTCCCTGGGATTCTCCAGGCAAGAATACTGGAGTGGGTTGCCATTTGCTTCTCCAATGCATGAAAGTGAAAAGTGAAAGTGAAGTCGCTCAGTCGTATCCGACTTTTAGTGACCCCATGGATTGCAGCGTACCAGGCTCCTCCATCCATGGGATTTTCCAGGCAAGAGTGCTGGAGTGGGGTGCCATTGCCTTCTCCATCTCTGGTGGTCTAGTGGTTCAGAAAATGCCTGCCAACACAGGGAACATGAGTTTAATCCCTGGTCTGGGAAGATCCCATGTGTGTGGGGCAACTAATCCGATGCACCATAACTGCGGAAACCCGTGTGTTCTCTAGCCCTTGCACCACAACAAGAAAAGTCCCCACAATAAGAAGCCCAAGTATCACAACTAGAGAGTAGACCCTGCTCACCACAACTAGACAAAGCCCTTGCAAAGCAACAAAGACCCAGTGCAACCAAAAATAAATAAATAAGTTTAAAAGAATCAGCAAAGACTAAAGAGCAGGGGCCAGAGTGAATGGGCCTGGGGGCTGAGGGAAAGCCAAACAGAATTACAGGATTCTGTTCTTGGGAGTGTAAGCCCTGTATTACTCCACCCTCAGAGTGGGGAGGTAATGCGTGCCCCGGAAGACTGACCTGGGATCCATCAGAAGCATACAGAAGACAGCACATTACATGTCCATGGTTACCTCCACTGAGTCACCTCTGGGTCCATATGGCGTTCACCCAGGTGGACATCTGGGATCTTCACCCTCTGTTCCTCTCTCTTCTCTCCTACCCTCTTCGTCTCTTTTCATCCCTGCTCCTTCTCTCTAGATCAGTGGCCCCCAAACTTTTTGGCACCTGGGACTGGTTTTGTGGAAGACAATCATTCCACAGGGCGGAGGGAGGATGGGGAGTGGAGGGATGAGTCAGGTGGTAATGGCAGTGATGGGGAATGGCAGATGAAGCTTTCCTCACTCACCTGCCACTCACCTCCGGCTGTCCCGGGCCTTGGGGGTGGGGGCCCCTGCTCTAGATTCACGTCCTGTGCTGGAGGGGCAGGGCCAAACCTTTAAGATTCTATATTGCTTTCAAATTTTAGCTATCTCATATCCATCAGACTATCAATGACATTTTCTCGTTAAACTTGACTGCTCTTGGAGCTTCACTTTCACGTGTTGTTATGAAATTATCTTCTCTTTGATTGCTCTTCAGCAAAGAATGAGGGAGGTCAAGGAAGAAGGAGGCAAAGAAAGAATTTCCCATGCTCTCACCAACGATGCTTCAAGTTAAACAAAGTGGTAGAAAAATTGAATCCGCAATGTCCCCACCCCACTCCCAAGATATGTAATCTTAACAATCTAGAAAGAACCTACATCATATACGTCAGTCCCAGAATCATGTTAAAAGCTGTGAATTCATTACAACAAAACATCATCCTTTCCATTAATAAATATTTCATTTTCAAATGTATTAGTTTTATAATTTTGTTAGCTTTGAATTTGTAAATGAGACCTGATGTTAGAGTTGTCTAAAAGCTATAAGCACAAGGAGTTTAAATCTACTTTTGTAAGATCTGTAGTCAAGAATATTACTCTCTTTCTCCTTGAGTGGTTATAAAGATTAAATGAAATCGTGTAGGGAACATGCTTAGCACAGTATGCCTCGCACATTGGAAGAATTCAATGTGTTATTAAATATTTTAATTGAAGTATCATTGATGCATAACATTATATAAATTACAGGCATACAATATAGTGATTCATAACTTTTAACTTTATATTCCATTTATAGTTATTATAAAATATCTGCTTTATTCCCCCTTGTTGTAAAATATATCCTTGCATTTATTTTATACCTAATAGCTTGTACCTCTTACTCCCCTACCCCTATACTGCTCCTCCCACTGGTAACCATTATTTTGTTTTCTCTGTGAGTCTGCTTCCTCTTTGTTATATTCACTAGCTGTGAGTTACAGACTTACACATATAAGGGACATCATATAGTATCTGTCTTTCTTTGTCTGACTTATTTCACTTAGCATAATGCTTTTGAACTGTGGTGTTGGAGAAAACTCTTGAGAGTCCCTTGGACAGCAAGGAGATCCAACCAATCAATCCTAAAGGAAATCAATCCTGAATAGTTCCTGGAGGCACTGATGCTGAGGCTAAAGCTCCAATACTTTGGCCACCTGATACGAAGAGCCGACTCATTGGAAAAGACCCTGATGCTGGGAAAGATTGAGGGCAAGAGGAGAAAGGGACAACAGAGGACGAGATGGTTAGACAGCATCACTAACTCAGTGGATGTGAGTTTGAGCAAATTTCCGGGAGATGGTGAAGGACAGGGAAGCCTGGCACACTGCAGACTCACAGGGTCACAGACAGTCTGACACAACTGAGCAACTGAACAACAACAATGCCTTCTGAGTCCATCTAGGTTTCTGCAAATAGCAAAACATCATTCTTTTTAATGGCTGAGTAGTATTCCATTGTATATATACGTTTTGTTTATAATTCATCTGTCAATAGACAGTTCGGTTGTTTCCATATTTTAGCAATTGTAAGCAATGCTGCTCTGAACATTGGGTTGCATGTATCTTTTCAAATTAATGTTGTTTTTGTCATTGTTTCCAAATTAGTATTTTTGGATTTTTCAGATATATATCCAATGGCAGAATTGCTGGATCATATGGTCGTTCTATTTTTATTTTTTTTTAAGAAACACCCATATTATTTTCTATAGTGGCTGCGTGAATTTACATTTCTACCTGTGGTGTATGAGGGATGGTTCCCTTTTCTCCATATAAGTATTATTAAATTTTGTTATAATTTTTAATAATAAGTATTATAGCAAAAATAAATCATTACTATTGATGGTTTGCAATATTTTTTTCTTAATAAGTTACATCAATCAAGCTCTTTGTACCTTTCAAAACGCGTATGTTGAAGTTGTAACCCCCAGAACTTTAGAATGTGAATATTCAGAGAAGTGAAGTGAAAGTTGCTCAGTCGTGTCCAACTCTTTGCAACCCCGTGGACTTTACAGTTCATGGAATTTTCCAGGCCAGAACACAGGAGTGGGTAGCCGATCCCTTCTCCAGGGGATCTTCCCAACCCAGAGATCGAACCCAGGTCTCCCTCATCGCAGGTGAATTCTTTACCAGCTGAGCCTCCAGGGAAACCCGAATATTTAGAGCAAGGGCCCTTAAAGAGGTAATTAAGTTAAAATGAGCTCATTAGGGTAGGTCTTAATCCGATATGACTAGTGTTCTTATAAGAAGCAATTAGGACGCAGACACACATTGAGGGAAGGCCATATGAGGACACGGAGAAGATAACGATATACAAGCCAAGCAGAGAGGCCTCAGAAGAAACTAGCCCTGCTGACACCTTGATCTTGGGCTTCCAGCCTCCAGAGTTGTGAGAAAATAAATTTCTGTGGTTTAAGCTCCTTAGGGCGTCTCTGGTGGCTCAGTGGTAAAGAATCTGCCTGCCAGTGCAGGAGATGTGGGTTCAATGCCTGAGTCGGGAAGGTCCCCTGGAGAAGGAAATAGCAACCCACTCCAATGTTCTTGCCTGAGAAATCACATGGTCAGAGACACCTGGTGGGCTACAGTCTGTGAGGTTGCAAAGAGCTGGACATGACTTAGCGACTAAACAACAATAATAACAAAGCTCCTTAGTCTGTGATACTTTATTATGACAACCCAAAGGATATAACGGATGTTTAAACTCCGAAAATCAGGAATAGGCTTTTACTTCCCTGTGCTCTGCTGTGCCGTCCCTTCCACAAGAAGAATCCTGTCCAGTCGGGATGAAGAAGGTGGGGAAACAATAAACGTGAGAGCTTGAGGTCACACCCCAGTTGCCATTCCCCTACTAGGCTTGCCCACCAGGCCATGAGACCACGAGCTAAGCCATGTCCTGTCCGCCTGGGTCTTTTCTCAGCACCACTGTGATCCCCCACCATCTGCACCAAATTGGGCACTTCTTGGCAAACATCTCACTGCCCTGTGCCTCCTAGCAGGGGTGGGGGTGGGGAGCAGCATTCAGTAAGGCTGGGGGGTGGCCCCTGGGAGGATGCAGGTTCATGCAGGGTGTCCACCCCAGGCTCTGGAGTCCAAGGAGCAGCCTCTCATGCTCCTCACTTGCTGTCCATCCCTCCTAAGGGCATCCTGCCAGAGGGCCAGAGGCAGAGGTGGGACCACAGAGGCCCCCCAGGACTCAGGTCAGCTTTTCAAGGGGACAAATGGACCATTTCATTTCCCAAAACAGCTTTCTAGGAACACTTCCCATCCAGGGCCATAAAAGAAGATTTCAGACCAAGAGCTTTTTCAAGTTTCTTTATCTGTGTGAGTGTCTATTGAGTTTTACACCCCTTCAGGGTATCTGTTGGCTGTAGACAGAGTAGGAAAAGGCCTCTCATTAAATGCAGGAAGAAACAGTCAGAAAGGAGTTGGACTCTTCACTGTCCGGTTTTAAGGTAATTCTTCTAAAACCCCACGTTCACACCTGAGCTCCCATCTGAGAGCAGCCAGTGGACTGAAGATGGCGCCCTCTGGTGGTGTGTGGTGTTCTGAGTCCTAGCCTGGGGTCCAGTGGGGCCTGAAGCCCAAACCAAGGCTACGGGCTGGGCTGCTGCTGCTGCTGCTGCTAAGTTGCTTCCTACTCTGTGTGACCCCATAGACAGCAGCCCACCAGGCTCCGCCATCCCTGGGATTCTCCAGGCAAGAACACTGGAGGGTTGCTAGCTCAGCATAAAAGCTTCTTGAGGGCAAGCAGGGCCAGAGATGATGAGGGACACCTGAAGTGCCAGATAGGAAGTGTCGAGGTCCCCATGTCCACTGGATCTTGGAGGAGAGGGGCAGTCAGCTGCACATGTGCCCAAGGAGACCTTGGGCCTCCCCGCATCTCACGACCCACCTCAGAGCATCCTATCCAGCTGGAAGGAATCTCACCTAATCACAGGGTTAGCCTGTGCATTAAAGGCAAACTGTGGGCTCCCAGGTCCCAGGTGAAGGAAGCAGGGGAAGATTTAAAAGAGCCAAGAGCAGGCCAAGAGTCACCAGGTCTGCAGGGCCCCCATCAGCACCTGCCATAGCAAGGTATAGCACCTGCTGTTGGTAACACAGGCTTGAGAGCTCTTCCTCCAGCTCCAGTGCTACTGGCTAACTGCATCTATGCCTCAATATTTCCATCTGTACAATGGGAGATGCACATATCTTGTTGCAAGAGTTAAGGACACATTGCACAGAATTTCGGAGTACCAGCCTGGCCTGTGACAAGGTTTTCAATGTAAACCATCATCATCTTTACCAAGATCATGGCTATTAGCTTCTTACCAACACTACAGAGCCTAGCCAATACAAACAATCTCCAGGAGACCCACAAGGGATCCAAACCTTTCCCACAGCCAAGGCTATATTTTCCACCAACTTGTAAGGAAAGAGGCGGGGCAGAAACTTTGGCCTAGGATCAACCCCACCCCCAGGACTCAAGCAGCAAAGAGACTGGGCCCTGTCTGTCTGTCTTACCTGTTTCTTCTCTTACTCTGAACACCTACTGCCCAGCTTCACCATCAGACAACCATGGACGCCAAGACAGCCAGAGCTGAGCTCGAGGAAAAGTTCATGGTAACTGGGAAGGACACTGGCATCCCCATGTCTATTTCCATCTCGAGACGCAAAAATTCTCCAGACATCCTTCGATCTGCCGTGGAGGCAGTTCTCTGCCAGAATTGCACCCACCTCCACTGCTCCCCCAAGCCTCCATCCACAGCCCCTCAGCAAACACAGGTTGCAACTTTAAAAGCATGAAAATCAGGAAACGGAACATTGCTAATTCTCACGGCAGCATTAACTCATTCGCTTGCACATATGGGGTATTTGGACCCCAGTAGGTCTTCTATATATATAACTTATTATACAGTAGGTGCAACTTGGAGAATTAATGTTGCTATAGGAACATTCGGATCAAGGCTGGCTTCCAGAGTGAAGAGAGAAAAAATAAGTTTTCCTCCACAGTGTACTTCTCTGTTTTGAGTTTTCAGAGAGAAAGAAGCAGTGTGATCGAGTCAAATGAGGCAAGGAGGGGCTTCCCCTCGTGGTTTGGGGAAGGTGAGAATTCCTGGAAGCATCTCACTGGGGAGGGGAGGGGGAGCTCAGCTGAGCCCAGAGCACACATGACTGGGAGGACTGCAGAGAGAGGCCTGGGGGGCAGTGTGGGGTGGGGAGCAGGGTGAACGCCTGCTCTGGCCAGGAGCAAGACCCATGCCAAAGCTGGAGCATTGCCTTATGGCAACTCCAGAAACTCCCCCCGAGGAAGGCTGAAAGCCCCATAAACCCTCAAACACGAGGCACTCATCCCCCAAGCCCTGGGCCCCTGGGCCCTATTTCTGCAGCTTTCCATCCTTCCCCAGGGAGAAGGTCAAGGGAAAGGGGAAATCGAGGGTGATCTTAGTGGTCTATATTGGTCCCTGGGTGGACACCGCAGGGACCCACCTCTGGCTGAACCATGCTAGAAATTTGTGTCAACCATGGTATGAGCCCTTGGATCTCTTGTTTGGACCTTGTGTCTACCTGCAAATCCTCCTCCAAAACTAAACTGTTAAAAATCTGAGTGTTTGGCTCACCCATAAGAGGTTCTCCAGACTAGTAAATCTGGACATGCACTGAATCTCCTATGTGCTCCAAAAACTGCGGTCCCCAACCTTTTTGGCACCAGAGACCGGTTTCGTGGAAGACAATTTTTCCATGGTCCCTAGGAGGTGGGGATGGTTTCAGTTTCACCCACTGTTCCCCTCCTGCTGGGCACCCTGGTTTCTAACAGGCTACATACTGGTACCCGTCCATGGCCCAGAGCTTGGGGACTCCTACTCCAAAATGTGTAAGCCTACTATTTCCTTCAGGGACAGGCAGGGTTCTAAGTCTCCCTCCCCAACACCTTTTCTACCCTATTCAGGGGTCTTAGCTGCCCAAAGCCACTGAGGCAGTCACAGCACAGCCAGAAATTCTACCCATGGCAGCCCCAAGACAGCCCAACACACACACCCAGGTTGACTGCCTGACCCAACCTCAGCATCCAGTGACATGCTGGGCACACAGAGGCAGCCAGAAATGTATTGACTGAAGGAGTGGATGCTGAACCCAACATGGCAGCAAAGCAAAGGGTGAAGGAGGAAAGGCCAGCATTCCTATGCCACTTCCAACTCCATGCTCTCCGGGTGCCCACAGATAGTGCCAGGCACTAAATTCTGCTCAGAGGATACACAGATAAACAAGACATTACCTCTGCCCTCAAGATACTCAGAGTGCATCCAGGGGAGGGTGACAGAGAGGTATGGAAACAAACAGCCAAGGACCATGTCTTAGCCAAGGACCAGGAACAACGCTTAGGCACCTGCCAATACCCGGGGGATGAACATGGAGGAGGCAGAATGGCAGGGACCTGCCCTAGGAGAAGCGCCAAGTGTTCGAAGGAGCCCAGAGTTGGGGAGATTCATTCCAGTCTAGGATAACATCCCACAGGCTGATGAAACCCTCCAAGTCCACCGGTGACTCAGGCCTTTCTTTCCATTAGGTATTTCAGACACGTTCCAAATACTCGGGCTGCCACTACGCTGAGCTGCTGGTTTGCATTCCATCTGAAGCTGTGCCTACTTTTAAATATATATCTAAGAGTCAAACAGAAGGTCTAAATGCGTCCATTCCAGTCCATTCCACTGTAAACTGTGTGCTGAGCATAGCAACCAGGGGGAGGGGGGCCGAGCCCTACAGACGGGGGCGGGGGTTGGGGGGAGCACCTCCACCCTCAAGGCAGGCAGGCACCACAGGCATCAGCAAATTCTCCACCCCACCCTCTCACATCTCCTACATGGTTAAAATAAAGGTGGGTTTGCAGCAGCCATGAGTCAACAATTGGCCAAATTTTACATGACGGACCAGCCAGGGAAAAATGAGTAGTGACCAGCAGATATCGGTTATTCTAAACTGGGGATGGGCACGGGGTTACGGGTTATCTGTTTGTTTAACAGAACTCCCAGGCATCACTAAGGAAAGACTGTTCCAGAGCTCCCAGGCCCCACAGAGCACACTACACACGGTCGCTCTCCTCTGTGTTGAAAATGCTTCTCTTTGTTTCACTCACTTTAACTCAAGTGTGATGTTTTTAATTCTGTCTGTGGTGTGATTTTGAAATTAAGCAGTTTGTGTGCTGACAGCTGGTGTTACAACTGGCCTATTCGCTTCCACCCCCACCAAGAGCCAACTGGGTGGGTGTGCAGCCTCAGAGGAGCTCGTGATCATCCCGGTACCCACCTCCTCTCTCGGGTTGGGGGTGAGGGCACCGTGGGACCAAGATGCCAACAACCTCACACAGCCCTGGGTGCATCCTGGAGCGGCACGAGAAACACCTCTAAAGCATTGCCTCCAGTTTCCAACACACCTTCAGGGTGTTAGGGTTCAAGACAAGCTCTTTGCCATCCGAGACCTTTCAGCACCTCACAGGTCAAACTACAGGTTCAGGCTAAGTGCCACGCCCCTAAAGCATAGGAGGGTGTGTCCCCAGGATTTTACAAGTGAGACTTCTGGGCACATGGTAACCTCCAGAACCCTTTATATTCTTTACTCTTGTCCTTTTGTCTCAACACAGCCCTAGAGCGCTATTAGCCTGGTACCGTAGATCAGGGGAGGCGGGGAGGCGGGGAGGGAAGCAATTTCCCAGGGGGCTGGCATTTCCAGAATTTTGCTTAGTTCAGGGTGCAACGAAATGGTCCCTAACACAGAAGTACATTCAAGAAGGTGACCCCACAAAGACCCAGTCACCACATGCGCTTCCAAGCCTCATCTATATCAACCTGTTGTCCACAGCCAGGCACCCCCCTCACCCCACCCCCATCTCATCCTTAACCTTCCGCCAGTGCACAGCAGGTCCTAGCATTTGACAGCAAGCAACAGAAATGATTCAATTCCCAAAACATGCACCCATGAAACCTCAGCCCTCTGGCCATCCTTGACATCATCTAACTTACACCAGAAGTTGCCAGAGCTATTGTTCTTTAATTAACTAATTTAGCTGCTGTGTTGGGGCTTAGCTGTGGCCCAAGGCAACATGTGGGACATGGCGCACAGCACATGGACTCTCTAGCTGCGGTGCTTGGACTTAGTCGCTCTGCGGCATGTGGGACCCTAGTTCTCTGACCAGGGATTGAACCCACATCCCCTGCACTGCAAGGTAGATTCTTAACCACAAGACCGCCAGGGAAGACCCCAAAGCTGTTCTCTTCTTCTCTAGGTATTGGTATCTTCCTCATGAGTTAAACCATTTTGCATAACCTGACAGAAAGTGAAATTTCTAGAGTGATGTTTTTGAGTACGGAGTGTTCTATAACTCAGGCTCTATAAATAAGTCAACAGCTCATCTAAGTATCCAACTTCCCCTTCACATGAATGCAAGGTTGAGATTTCTATAAAACAAAGAAGATGGTGCTGTTTGTTGCAAAGCTCAGTAAGTGGTTCACAAAGGTCCTTCATCCTACGAAACCTTTCACTGCCTCCCGCAGGTCTCATAGTGAAGTCCCAACTGCCGCCAAGGTCCACAGTGCCGCTTGGTCCGTACCCCACGGCAGCCATGTCAGACCTGCCCTCCACAGGCTGTGTTACTCCTCAAACACGCCAATGCCTCCACTCCCTGGGCCCACGCCTCTTGCTCTCCACGCCTCTTGCTCTATCTGGCCAGCTCTTCCTCATTCTCTGCAAACGATGCTTTTCCAGGGAAGCAGCTCTTTTCAGACTCTTGTTTCATCCTTTTAGAATCCCTACTCTTTTCCTTGAGACCATTTTTCACCAGGACAATTATATAAGTACTTCTGAAATTATATTTTTACTATCTGTCTAACTCCGTATAAGCAAGAACAGTACATTCTTCTGTCTGCAGTGCCTCCTACCTTAAACAAGTGTGTGGGGCTTAGTAGGTCCTCAGGAAATACGTATTTTTAACTCAGCATTGGTTCTCATTATTAAGGCAGGCACACAATTAAGCTTAAAAGTATATGAAATGGACACAATGGACCTTATCAAAAGTAAAAACTTTTGTGCAAATGCCATGTGATTAGGATAAAAAGAGAAGCTACCCCATTATGAGAAAAGAGTTGCAAATCACACATCCATCAGAGAACTAGCATCTAGAATATACAAAGAATTCTAAGAACTCAACAGTTAAAGAATACAAGCTAATTTGAAAATGGGCAAAAAAAAAAAAATTAGCAGACATCATGTGCGACAAATGTTACTGATGTCCCTTTGGGGGAATGACAAAGATTCTGTCATTCTCTGTCCATGTGATTTCCCAGGCAAGAATACTGGGAGATCTTCCCGATGCAGAGAAGGTGGATTCTTTACCACTGAGCCACCAGGGAAGCCCCCATTTACGTTTACGTGCTGAAAGACAAAGGAGAATAAAGCACGACATTAGTAATGGCTATCTCTGGCAAAAGGGTTCTTAGGAGATTTTTCACTTCCTTCCTTTTCTCTTCTTTTATTTCCTTTGCTTTTTGAGTGTGTGTTTTCTATATACTCCAAATTTTCTACAAAGAACGTTGATACCCTTTTCAAACAGAAAATAAGACAGTGGTATTTTTTAAGTAGTTTTGAATCTGTGCTGAGATACAGTGAATTCTGTGCAATGATAGAGTTCCAGGGGACATGCCCTGCCCTCTTGCCACCAGCACCTCACAGCAATCTGGCAGTTTCCCAGACTACAACCATCCACATGGCACCTTCAAGATCATTCCCATAAACCAGCACCATTTGGACTCATATTTACATAATACTCTTCTTAAACAGACTCTTCTTATCTAAAGGAATTTATTTAGAAGGAATCTTTGTCATTACCACAAAGGAAAGTTAGTATCATTTGTCACAATAAAGCATAACTACAAAATAAATACCTCTTTAAAAAGTAGCTTTTTTTTTTTTTTCCTGCAGCTGGATACTGTCCTGTGAATAATATTCTGAGTCCAAGGCCCGTCCTCCGTTTTTTTCATAGGAGAAGGTTAGCAAACATGAGAGTTCAGGTATGAAAAACACTTTCACACCAAAGAAGAATTTCTCTTTGACATAATCAGAAACCTTGAAAATGGATTGAAGGAAAAATGATATGTGACTCAATACCAGTTACAGCCATGCCACGTCACATGCCTTGAGCAGTACCCATCCTATTGCAAAGGGCACTGGGCTTCATGAATGAGCCCAAACAAAGCCCTGGAGGAGCCCAGCCTCTGGAAGCACTTTGGGTTCTGAGCCGGCCCTTCCCAGATGTGGGACAGAGGAAGGGCAACAGCAGAGACCCAGAGCCTAAGGAGGGACCCTGACCGTTGTCAGGCCCTTGGAGGCCCAGCAGGTCACTCTTTGACCTCAGGGAGGGTTTTCTCCCACCCCGGGGGGAGCATCTCTCTCCAGGTAAGGTGTGAGATGCACTCTTCTGGGACACCAGACAGGAAGAACCGGAGTGAGTGATCTGCCGTCATGTTTGCATGGTTATAGAACTAGGAAAAATGATCCTTTTCTGCTCAGAGCATCATCAAGTGAACTGCACCAGCTCCATTAGTGTTGGAAGCATCCATATGAAATTATGGAACTCACGATGGCTTTGTCTGGGAAACTGCTCATTTCTGATCGGAAGTTCTATTACACATGAATTTAATTCTAAACAGTGTTACCAACAGATCCAAATGATTTACATTTTAAGCAGTCTTCCTTCATTATCTCATACCTTGTCAGACAGCAAAAGATGGGTTTTATGAGCTCCTATGATGAGAAATGATGAATGTCTCTAAATGGGAGTCTTTCCATACTCCAGGTATTCTGAGGTGGGGTCACATCCCTCAGGCCTGCTTCGTTGGGCACACTTGAGAACTGAGATCAAAGACAGGGTGTGCAGAGACAGGATCCCAAACTTTCCTGAAGTTGGATCTAAGCAAGGTAAATGTTTCCAGCTGGGGCATTGAACATCACTTGGTACCAAACTTTCCTTCCATCTAGAGAGAGAAAGGGAGACAGGAGTTATCTACTAATAATGTCCCAAAGTGTTATACAAGCTTGAGCAATTATAGGAGAAATAACCTGGATTTTTTCCCTATGCATTTTTTTAACTGGAGGATAATTGCTTTACAATGTTGTGTTGGTTTCTGCCGTACAACAACGTGAATCAGCCATAAATATACATATGTCTCCTCTCTTCCACTCCCCACCCCATCTCGCCCTTCTAGGCTGTCACAAAGTACTCGGTTGAGTTCCTTGTGTTATACAGCAACTTCCCACTGTCTATTTTGCATATGGTAATATACATATTTCAATACTATTCTCTCAACTCGTCCCACCCTCTGCTTCACCCACTGTGTCCACAACTCTGTTCTCTATGTCTGCACTTCTGTTCCTGCCCTGCAAATATTTTCCCTGCATTTTTATTTGTGGAACTTACATAAAAAAATGTGTTGATAATCAATTTCATATTTTCAATTACTTTCTCACTTAATAAAGATTGTTACTGACAATTTTCCAAACCAGCATAATATGTAATCATTGAACCTTTTCAAAGACAAAATATAACAATGACAACGCTTATAGAATTCTAACTATGTGCCACAAACTATTTTAAGCACACTTCATACATTTGAATTACTTGGCCCTCATAAACAACATATGCAGCTACAGTATAATTCTCATTTTACAGATGAGGAAGTTAAGGCATAGGAAGTCTGACTTGCTCAAGAACATCCAGCTTATGTGTGGTAAGGCAGCATTTGAACCTCAGCAGGATGGTTTTTGGGCACTGGTTTATCAAACATCTTCTATAAATCTTCAGAAAGTAAATACTTTAGGCTTTGAGAGCATTGTGGTCTCTGTTGCAGCTACTAAACTTTACACCTGCCGTGCAAAAGCAGCCCCAGACAACGCATACATGAAAGCGTGTGGCCATGGTCCAATAAATTGGAGAAATAACCTGGTTTTAACCTTGGGCCAGGACAGGGATACATGAGTAGGGGAAGTGGCCATTGATTCCCAAACAGAAGCAAATCAGTAATTTTGAAGCTCGTTGGTACTGTGAGTCATCTCAATGCTAGAGGGTAAATATGAGGCAAGCTGTGTCTCCTGCTTGCTTTGCGTTTGTCTTTGGGTTCATTCTATCCAGGGGAGACCTGGAAGACCAGCCCAGAGGTACCAGGAAGATGGGGTGAAGATGAGGTTGCTGAGTAAACTTTTCTGGAAACCTCTGCCCACACACCAGAGTCAGATGAGACATTCCTTGAAAGGCAGATTCTCTTCCCCAGTTTCCTGCAGTTAATTCCTTCCCCACCTTCAGCCCAGGGAAGAATCCTCTGACTCAAAATGGCTGCAGTGAGCCCTTTGGATTGAATGGTTCGGTTAGAAGCTGAGTCACTGGGAAGGAAAACAGAATGAAACCTTCTTGGCGCTGCCCCACAGCTAAGTGGCAACTCTAAATTTCACCCAGATCATAGTACGGGTTAAAACCCAAAAGTTTAAAAAGTGAACAAAACAAAATGCAAGCAACTCCGTGCTCTGATTTCCAAATTTCATAAAATAGGCAAAAATAGCCTCTGAGACATCATCTTTGCATCTTCCAGAATCCTTCTGCCCTCTAGGTTTGGGGAACCCCAGAAGGCTCCTCCAAAATGACCAAGAGCAAACAGAGGGGCAGGGAAGCAAACCATGCTGCAGAACATGAACTGCCTTCCACTCAGGGAAGGGGTCACGTCCTTGACGCAGGGCCCACGGTTACCCAGAGTCCCCTAGAAAGTCTCCCCCTCCCTCTTCCGTTCATGATATCTTTAGAATCAAGGCTACAAACTGCATGAATAGCGAGTAATTCAATTAACTCTATAGTCTGAGATGAAAAAAGGGCCATTTTGCTAGCTCGAGTGGAGCGCGAGTTTAACCCTGGTGCTCAGGAAATTCCCAGGCCAGACAGCATATTAAACCAGCTCTTCAACTTAAGAACAATTACTGTCATTTATCAGCCTGAATAGCAATAATGCACAAATCGACAGCTTTCAGGAGGCAAAAAGCTAGCTAGGTGTAATGATATGCAAAGCCACAGCACTCTACATTTTGAACTGTCTCCATCCCATCAATACATCTCCTACCACCTACAATTTATCAATACAAATGTGGTGCCCAATGAAGGCAAGACCAAGAAGATAAATATGAACGGGGTGAGGGGAAAAAAGGCTCAGGAATGTTTGAATTTTAAAATGATGAAGTACAGATCACATTCTTAAAGCATTTTACATGCAATGACCCGATCACACCAAGTTCTCTTCTAAAAGAGGAAAGAGAATAAGGGGACTTTTCTACTCCAAGGTTGCAGGTAGATGGAGCTTTTATTTCTTTTTCTGTTCCCAGATCATGTCTTTAACTGAAGAGTGTGATCATTTAGAGATCTAATATTAAAAGGAATAGCAAGAATGCTAATCACAGTGGTGAATTTGCATAGGACCTTTCTTCTAATTCCTCTCACATCTATCATTTTAATTTCATAATATCTATAAGCAATAAAAAGATAAATATTATTATGGCTTTTTTGAAAGAAGGGGAAACTGAGGCATGGCGGGAGTTTGAGATACCCTCCACATCACTCACTCGGGGCTAGAACCAGGTTATGAACTCCCAGCCGACCCCTGTGAAGTCACAGCACATCTAAGAAGACCAGCCTTCCCAGAAGTGATGGGGAGAGTATGAGAACTCCAGTACACAAAGAGATCCACGCCGATAGAAGTGGGAGCCAGGGAGGTAGGGCAGGGTAAAGGTAAACAGATTTCAGAACCGGACAAACAGAATCCCACAGTTGCAGCGCAGTGACTGAGCCCCTACTGTGTGTCGGGTGCTGGGGGAGGTGGGGACAAGGTCACTGCTCACCTAGGCCCTGCTCGTAGTCCCCACTGCCCCACACCTACCACACAGTGACTCTTTTTGCTGAACAGCATCACTTAGCCTAATAGAATGAATTTATGTTGAGGGAAGCTGAGGAGGGTGGTACCCAAGGTAGAAAACATGCCTGGAAAGGTGATGGGGACCATTTCCACCCCCTCGGAGTTTTGGATGCAAATCAGGCAAACAAGGCTTGCCCAGCCCGGTGCTGGGGCAGTTCTGCGGGTCATTTACCCCTGTAGCCACTTTGATCCTTCACCTTCCAATTATTCCACAGACCTATCTAGGCCCCCTAGTGGCTCCATCACAGGCGCTCATCATCTCAGCCCTAATATTGTGCAATGGTGTCTAACTCTGACATGCAAACTCTCGGCCTTTAGATAATATTTTTAACCAACTTAAAAGGGAAAATAGTGATTGGTGGTAAGATTTAAGGGATTTTTAGGACTTCCCTGGCAGTTCATTTGTTAAGACTCCACACTTCCCCTGCAGGGACCATGGGTTCAGTCCCTGGTCAGGGAACTAAGACACTGCAAGCTGCATGGCACAGCAAAAACAAAAAGAAAAAAGAGCATTTAAAAAAAGGACTTAATGGATTTTCCTGCTTGCTTGTTTGTTTGAAAGGTTAGGGTTTTTTATTCTGAGTGTCTTTGTTTCCTAACATAATAACTACTTAATTTAAAATTCCATTCACAAATAAAATGATCATCTCTTATAAAACACTGAACTAATCATTTGGTGGAACCATATCTTATGTCTTAATTTTTAGATGGGTGGGAGAAGTTTTGAGCAGTCTTATTTTCTGACATCAAATAAGAATGCGGGTGCCTTTCCCTCCCTTTATAAGAAATTACACCTTGCTCTTACTATTAAATTAGAATCTCCTCTCTTCTCTCTGGAATTTGGCTGCTTTACAATAAATACATAAATCAAAGAGGCACGGGATCCAGACGCCAATTGGCAGACAGCACTATGAAATAAGCACCGGGACATGGGCGTGCGGAAGTGTTACAACCTGTTCCAATCTGCTCCCTGTTCCCCTTCATAACAAAAGAGGAAGAGAGTCCAAACCCTCCTACATGTGCGTGTACACACACGCACACACACACACACACACACACACACAGAGAACAAAGTTTGGGAAGTTTAAATAGAGCTAAGCCTGCTGAGAAGAGCCACCCAACTGCTCGGGACATGGGTTTCTCACTCTTACCGCTGAGCTGCAATATTTGCCACATCTTGCCAACAGAAGATGGTGTGAACCTGCCATGCGACTGCTGAGAAGTTTGGAAAAGTCTGGGATTATGCCAGTATTGTTATCACCGTTGTTGCTGTTGTCTTCAGGCCAAAGAAATTTTCCCAGCACTTGAGCTTAGGTTTGTTTTTTTTACCTCAACAGCCATGACAGGGTGGCCATGAGAATTATTGTTACGATTCTTGTGACAAAACCCATCCAGAGAGAATAAGGTGGGCATAACAATTAGAACACTTTTGGAGACCAGTAACAGAAAATCCAACCCAAATAGGCTTGAAATGAAAGAGATTGTATTCAGAAAATGGAACCCTCATACACTGTTGGTGAAAATGTAAATTGGTATGGCCACTATGGAGAAAAGTAATGGAGGTGCCTCAAAAAACTAAAAATAGAGCTGCCATATGAGCCAGCAATCCCACTCCTAGGCATATATCCAGAGAAAATCATAATTCGAAAAGACACATGCACCCCAGTGCTCACTGCAGCGATTTTTACAACAGCCAGGACACGGAAGCAACCTAAATGTCCATCAACAGAGAAACAAAGAAGATATGGTGCACACATACAATGAAATACTACTCAAGCATAAAAAGGACTGAAACAGTGCAATCTGCAGAGACAGACCTAGAGACTGTCATACAAAATGCAGTAACTCAGACAGAGAGAAACAAATATCATATAATATCACTTATACGTGGATTCTAGAAAAATGGTACAGATGAGCTTATGTGCAAAGCAGAAATAGAGACACAGATGTAGAGAACAAACTTACAGGTGCTAAGCAGCGGGGAAAGGGTGAGGTGAACTGGAAGACTGGGATTGACATACAGGCACTACTATGTATGAAACAGATGACTAATGAGAACCTACTGTACAGCACAGGGAAATCTACCAAATGCTCTGTGGTGACATAAGAATGGGAAGGAACTCTACCAAAGAGGGGACATGTGTATACATATAACTGATTCACTTTACTGTACAGCAAATGGGACACTGCAAAGCAACTGTACTCCAGTAAAAACTTATAAAAAATGAAAGAGAATGCATTTGCTCACACAAGTGAGAAGTCCAAAGGGTGAGTTGGCGTTGGGCAGGAAAGAATCAGAAATCTACCACTCCCAATCTCTGCCTCTGCTTCTTGGGTAACCTTCTTTCTCAGCTCACTGGGGCACATTGGCAGCCTAAGGCTCAGGTCTACATAATACATGGGCTTATCGTTGAGTCCAAACCAAAGCTCAGAACTGAAACTGATTGGACCCGATTGACTTGGGTCATATGCACATGCCTGAAGCAATCACTGCAGCCAGAGGGATAGAGTACACTGATTGGCTTAGAAGGGGTCACAGGCTTCCCCTGGGCAAAAACTTACCCAAACCATGTGGCCTCAGAGAAGTGAAGTGAGAGCCCCACCCAGTAAAACCAGGGGAAGCGGACATTGAGAGGTAAAATGCAGCAACTGTCCGCTTCTAAGCATCATGAGATCTAATCTTTGGCTGGACCAGAAGTCTTCAGTTCCAATAACCAAGATACTATGCCCAGAGTTCATTTCACAGCTTGAGTAGAGAGTATAGCCACTTAAATTGAATGCCATGTATCTTTCAGCATCCAGACTACATATGACCACTGCATCTCCAGAGCCTGATAGGCTCACAAAAGTGATTCCTAGAGGTGAGCTTTTGACCCACTAGTGCCCAGAATTTTAATAACTGCCACTCTCAATTATAAAGCTTACATCAGATGATTAAACCCCTCTAGTTAAGAACTAGTGAAACGAGGTGAACTACAGGACCAAGTTACTTGTGCTTTATATATTTTCTAAAATTTTAATTAAGATTACAAGTCAGATTAAGTAATTGCTTTCTAAAAGATTGATAAACCCAGAAAGACAGATACAATCAAGATTTTTTTAAAGAAACCGTTTAGCCTGAAATTTGATATCTTCTTTGCTTTTGTGTTCATTGAACTCTCTTTGTTGAAATACATCAGTTCAGTTCAGTCACTCAGTTGTGTCCGACTCTTTGCGACCCCATGGACCACAGCACGCCAGGCTTTCCTGTCCATCACCAACTCCCAGAGTTTACTCAAACTCATGTATATAGAGTCAGTGATGCCATCCAACCATCTCATCCTCTGTCGTCCCCTTCTCCTCCTGCCTTCAATCTTTCCCAGCATCAGGGTCTTTTCCAATGAGCCAGTTCTTTGCATCAGGTGGCCAAAGTATTGGAGTTTCAGCTTCAGCATCAGTCCTTCCAATGAATATTCATGACTGATTTCCTTTAGGATGGACTGGTTGGATCTCCGTGCAGTCCAAGGGACTCTCAAGAGTCTTCTCCAACACCACGGTTCAAAAGCATCAATTCTTCGGTGCTCAGTTTTCTTTATAGTCCGACTCTCACATCACACAACATACATGTGGCCAAATACACAAGTCATAAGTGTACACCTCAATTCATTAGCCCAAAGTAAACTTACATTGAAGTAACTACATTGAGATCAAGAAAGCACCAGAAGCACCTTTGGGACCCTCCGTTGTTGTTGTTGTTGTTGTTATTGTTTAGTCGCTAAGTTGTGTCCAGCTCTTTTGTGACCGCATGAACTGCAATCCACCATGCTCCTCTGTCTACGGGAATTACCCAGGCAAGGCTATTGGAGTGGTCGCTATTTCCTTCCCCAAGGCATACCCAAGAATCAGATCTATATCACCTGCACTGGCAGGCAAGTTCTTCACCACTGAGCCACAAGGGGAGCCCTTTGGGCCCCCTACTGACCAATATCTCAGCATTCCACCAGAAAGAAACTACTGTCTGATCTCTAACAATACAGATAATATTTGCCTGTGTCTTTAACTTTATATAGATGGAGTCATACAGTGTATACTCCTTTGTGTCTGGATTCTTTCTTTCAAAAGAGATTCACCTCGGAGACAGACAAATACTGTATAGTATCACTTATATGTGGAATCTAAAACATACAACAAGAAAGAAGCAGACTCACAGAGAACAAATTAGTGGTTCCCAGTGGGATGAGGGAAGGGGGAAGGGAACATTGGAGTGGGGAAATTTAAAACCGGTTATTAGGGGATTATATGAAATATGTGTGAAACTTCTGAAAATTGTAAAGCACTGTAGAATTTTTTCAATAAAATAAAAATTTTAATTAAAAAAAAGTCACCCAAGGTGTTACAAGTACTGTAATAGTAGTTTATTCACTTTTCTTCCTGTTTAATAATGCATTATATGAGTATTATACAGTCTATATGCAATGGACGAAATGTTTGTAATCCCCCAAAATTCCTGTGTTGAAATCCTAACCCCCAAAGGGGTGGTATTAGGAAGTGGGGCCTTTTGAAGGTAATTAGGTCGTGAGGATGGAACTCTCATGAATGAAGTCAGTGCCTTTATAAAAGGGACTCCAGAGAGTTTTTTTGCCTTCTCTTTCACCATGTATGGGCACAACTGGAAGCAGACAGTCTGCAGCCTGGAATAGGTGCAAACTGGAACCTGACCGTGTTCACCCTGATCTCAGACTTCCAGCCTCCAGAACTGTGAGAAATAAATTTTTGTTGCTTGTGAGGCCCTCAGTCTATGGCGTTTGGTTATAGAGTCTGAAGTGAGACTCTATGTGTTCAGTGTATTCATGGTGGTCATTCTGGTTACGGTTGTGCACATTCTTATGCATAGGCAGACATTTCTGTTGGGTTTATATCTAGGAGAGGAACTGTTGGTATACATATTCATTTTTAGTAGATAAAGGCAAACGGTCTTCCAAAGTGGATGCTCCAGTTTACTCTCCCAGCAGCAGTAACTCTCTCAGCAGTTCCTCTCCTCTGAACACCTTCAAGCAGTCATTATTACTGCCTTGATCAGTTCAGCTCTGTTCTAGTGAGTGCTAAGTCGCTTCCATTGTGTCCGACTCTTTGTGACTCTATGGACTGTAGCCTGCCAGGCTCCTCTGACCGTGGGATTCTCCAGGCAAGAATACTGGAGTGGATTGCCATGCCCTCCTCCAGGGGAACTTCCCAACCCAGGGATCAAACCTGCAGCTCCTCCAGCTCCTGCATTGCGGGCGGATTCTTTACTGCTGAGCCCCCGGGGAAGCCCTTATTCGTAACCATGACCCAACTAATGGAGATCATGTGTAGAGCCTGGGAGGCAGCCAGAGCTCAGTGTAAATCTTGGCTTCACCACTTACTGAACAATGAGTGTTTCTTTGGAGAATTTCACTTAGCCTCAGATTCCTGATCTGTGAAGGGACCATAATCTTAATGTTCTTGAAAGAATCAAATTGCATTTATACACAAAAGTGCTTTGCAAACTGTAAAACTATATGCCCATGTTAGAGATTAGAAAGAAGCTGTGGGTTCTTTCAGCCAATATTGCAGTCACCTGGTGTTAAAAATAGAAATCTCCCAGAGACGGGAGAGCCTGGTGGGCTGCCGTCTATGGGGTTGCACAGAGTCGGACACGACTGAAGCGACTTAGCAGCAGCAGCAGCAGCAGCAGCATCAGCAGTAGTGTTAGGAGTGCAGTGGATAGCAAGTTAGAAAACCTTGCATTAAAATATTGTCCACTGCACTTACCACATGACTTTCAAGGAGTTGCTAAATCCCCATGATCCTCAGGTTTTCCATCCATGAAATAAGAATAGTAAGACTTCCCTGATAGTTGTTATGAGGAAAAAAAGAACATAATGTATCCCAAAAAAAGTGAGAGCAATACTGAAAGAAAGAGAGAATCTAAGTGTTGATTCCAGCTCTTGGAACACAACAGGTGCTCAAAAAAATGACAACCATCATTCGTTAAAGGTTTAGAAAATATGGTAGACATCTGGTTCCATGAACCCTTTTTATTGATACTCGTATCTTTCATAATGAAGATTGGTTTATGCAAAATTGTCAATTGATAAAATTTGGCTTTTCTGCCTCAAGAGTCGCTTTTTTCGTTTTCTGCTTGTTCCAACCGTTCAGGGGCTCAGCATACCCAGGATCTCTGCCATGCACCACTCTAAGAAAAGCTTGCTATCAGGGAAGAGTGAAATTTCAGAATTCTATATGACAGTCCCAAAATGTCAGAGCTAGAAGGGACCTGAAGGCATACAACTCATTCAATTCATTTTACAGATGGTGGAGCTGAGGCTAGAAATCCAAGGTAACACTTCTGGTTAGTGGCAGAGTCAGGGAAAGGGCCCGGCTTTCCTGACATCCTGCCCAGGGCTCATTCTCTCATAGCTTAGTATAAATGTTAATCTGTATCTCCAGTTGTAAATAAAAGAGTTGGTTCTTTATTAAGGACCTTTCAAGTATCAGAGAAAGAGTTAAATCACATCTAATCTAGTCATAAATTAAACAAGCCCTGCTAAAATTTAAAGCACCAATATAGACAAAAACCAGCAGCATTTATATTTTAAATAATCTTCTCTTTAAAAAAAAATTGGAGAACTTTTGCTTCCAGCCATGACAGAATAACTGATATGAGACTTGCCCTCCTGCCAAAAACAACTGTAAAACTAGACAAATATATGAGGCAACTGTTTTCAGACATTGTGCAACAGGCAGCGCAGGACTGTAATTTTGAGAGAAGGCATACACATGAGGTGAACCCCATTATTTCTCTGGCTTTCTGCCAGGGAGTACCTTTTTACCATGGCACAAGGGTGAGTGGTGCAAACGGAACAGCACTTTCACTAAGCTAATGAGACAGTGATCAGAGTTCTGGGCCACTGAACGCCTGAATTGTGTAGAGCAGAAGAACAGAAAAGAAGGAGCTTCACAAAGACAGGTGCTGTAATCTAGCTGAGGGTTCACCATGGGACCTTGGCTGAGGGCTGGACTGTGCACGCACAGGGTTACAGTCCAGGAAGCCGAGCAAATGTCCCCTGCTACAGAGCTGAGAGTGGTATGGTGGTACGAGAAGTTGTGTACTGCTTTGGGATACTGAAGTTTCAGTCAAGCCATGGTAGAGAAACTTCACTGAATACTCCAAACCTCCAGCTGAGATCTTTAAAAGGTCAGGCATTTGGATTAAGGAACACAATGCAAAGGGAAGGCAAGCTCAAAACTAAAATAGATCCTAACAAGTTAAACTGACTCTAATGGACGGAAAGGATCCGCTAGTAATGAAAGTGTTAGTCACTCAATCATGTCCGACTCTTTCCAACCCCATGGACTGTATCCCACCAGGCTCCTCTGTCCATGGGATTATCACAGCAAGAATACTGGAGTGGGTAGCCATTTCCTTCTCCAGGGGACCTTCCAGGGATAGAAACTGGGTCTCCTGCATTGCAGGCAGATTCTTTTCCTTCTGAGCCACCAGGGAAGCCCAAAAAAATAATAGAAATCATTCAATAAAGAAACTGACCCCAGGATGGCCCACATGTTGAAATTAATAGGAAAAAGTCTTTCAAGAAACTTTATAAGTATCTGTTTAAGAACTTAAAAGAAAAGAGACCCATAATGAGTTAACAGTAGATATAGCCCCCCAAATTATAAGTGTGTGTGTGTATATACACCAAAACAAGCCAAATGAAAATTCTGGAAATGAAAAATACAGTGAATGAAGTGAATGCTTGGTATGTATAGTCTTAACAGAAAATTGGAGGTTGCAGATAAGTTAATAAATTTGCTCATTTGCTCAGTCATGTCCAACTCTTTGTGACTCCATGGACTGTGTGACTCCATGGACTAGAGCCCCCCAGGCTCCTCGGTCCATGGGATTTTCCAGGCAAGAACACTGGTGTGGGTTGCCGTTTCCTACTCCAGGGGCACTTCTTTACTCAGGGATTGAACTTGGTGACTCTTGTGTCTCCTGCATTAGCCAGTGGATTCTTCACCACTGCGCCACCTGGCTAAAGAAGACATTTAGTAAGCTTGGAGACAGATCAGTAGAAAGTATTCAATCTGAGAACAGAGAGAAAGATATTGGAGGAAAATGAACAAAGTCTCAGGGATTTGTGGCAAAAAATGTCAAGCAGTCTAACATATATATAATTAGAGTCCAAGATGGAAAGGAAAAAGAGGAAATAGAAAACTTCATGAAAGAATAACAGCCAATTTTTTCACGAAATTTGTGGAATGTGTGAGCTTATAGAGACAAGAAGTCCAGTGAATCCCAAAACGCATAAACATAAAGAGAACTATACCTAGCTCAGGTCAAAGTCAAACTGGTGAAAACTAAAGATGAAGAAGCAATCTTAAAAGTAGTCAATTAAAAAAAGCTCACAGCATGCAGAGGAACAATGATTTGTACAAATGACAGCCAACTTCTCATCAGATGGGAATTCAGATCTACAAGAAGTAATAAACAACATCAGAATGGTAAATATGTGGGTAAATATAAAAGACTTTTTCTTCTTCTTTTAATTTATTTGTAAGGCAACTCTCCAACTTAAAAAAAAATAGTTACACAATGTTGGGTAGTTATTAAGTATTATTAAAAATATGACACTAATAGCACAAAGGATGGTGGGCTAAGCGGCTTTTACTGTTGTATAAGTCTTACACTTCACATGAAGAGGTACAAGATTAATTTAAAATAGACTGTGGTGGCTTAAGAATGCACAGTGTAATCCCTAGTGTGGTCAACTAAAACAAAACAAAACAAAGAAAGAGGTAGGATTCTTTGTATTGAAATATATAAGAAGAAGAATTAAAATGCGAAGGCTAAAAAAGATTACAATAATGCAAAAGTATTCAGGAAAGGAAAAACAAATAAATACAAATTAGATGGGACAACCAGATAACAAATTGCAAGATGGCAGACTTGTAGACTATCAATCATTAAATTAAGTATAATGGACTAAACTCTCTAATTGAAAAGAACAGATGGGATTTAAAAATCAAGACCCAACTGTATGCTATCTATAAGAGACATTTTCAATGGAAAGAAATAGCTAAGTTAAATGTAAAAGGATGGGAAATGGCAATAAATCAACTGGAAAGGTAATTTGATTATATTAATATCAAATAGACCTCAAAACAAAGACTATAACCATGATATATTTCATAGTGATAAAGAGACTACTTATCAGAAAGAAATAAAAATCCAAAACTTGAGGGAATTCCCTGGCAATCCAGTGATTAAAACTCAGCACTGTTACTGCCATGGCCAGGACTCTAGCAGCATGACCAAAAAAAAAAGAGTGCAGTAATTAGGAGGGCTTCCAAATACATGAAGCAAAACTTAACTAAACTAAAAGGAAAGTACCCAAATCCATAATGATTGCCAGAGATTTTAACATTCATTTCTTGGTAACTAATGAAACAACTGGACAAAAAAAAATCAACAAATATATCGAATATTTGAAAAGCAATTGTAAACAAATTTAACCTAATTGACATTTTTAGAACATGGTGCCCAACAACTGTAGAATGCACATAGTTTTTAAGTGTGCCTGGAATGTTCACCAAGATTAATCATATGTTAGATCAAAGTCAAGTGTCAGTACATTTCAAAATATTGAAAAATTAAACAGTGTATTCTCTGACCACAATGGAAAAGCTGCAAATATTTGGAAATTCACAACACACATCTAAATAATACATGAGTCAAAGAAAACAGAAATTGCCAACTATGTCAAACTAAATGATAATAAAAGTACAATGCATCAGAATTTGTGGGATGCAGCCAGGACAGTAATTTGAGAGGATATATGCCTGGACAATTCCCATAGACAGAGGAGCCTGGCAAGCTACAGTCCATGGGTTCACAAAGAGTCAGACATACTTGATAATACTTCCACTACTTTCACTTTTTCATAGCTTTTAATGGATATGTTAGAAGGAAATTTTAAAATGATAAAATTTAAAATCAATGATAAAAATTTTAAATCAATGATTAAAGTGTCCATCTTAAGAGGCTCTAAAAATTAAATCAAATTTAACCTACTATAATTAAAAGGAAGGTAGTAATAAAGCTAAAAGGAGACATCAATGAAATAAAAAAACAAGTAATTTGGAAATTAAAAACCAAAATTTAGATTTTAAAATGATTAACCAAATTGATGTAGAAAGACTAAAAATAAAAAAAAAACAGAGTAAACACAAGTTATAAATATCAGAAGTGAAAAGGGGGCCATCACTAGACTTTCTACAGACACTAAAAGGATAAAGAGGCAATATTATAAATGATTTTATTGCAAGTAAACTTGACAGCTTATATGAAATGGAAAAATTTCTTGAAAACTTCTACTTACCAAAACTGATATTAGAAGAAATAGAAAACCTTGAAATTCCATTGAAGAAGTTGAATTCATAATCAAAAACAAACTTGACACCCAAGCATGTCATTGTGAACTTTATTTTAAGAAAACGACAATGATCAACCTTACATAAACTCTCTCAGAAAATAGACAATGAGAGAACATTTCATAACTAGTTTTATAAAGACAGAACACTGATTCTCAACCTAACAAGAAAGGGTGGAAAAATACCAATCAATATGCTCCATGAACATAGCACAAAAATTGTTCATAAAATATTAGCAAATAAAATCTAGTAATATATATATATTATATATATATATATAATGACCAAGTAGAGCTTTACACAGAATGCAGTTTGGTTCAATAGTCATAAATAAAACAGTATAATGCATTATATTAACAGAGAAAAAGAACTAAAAAATCATCCAAGTACATATGCAAAAAACATCTATCAAGATTCTACACCCATTTGTGGAAGAAAAAATTTTAAGCCAACAATAAAAAGGAGCTTCATCAATCTGGTAAAAGGTCACTCTATAAAAAACTCTACAGCTAACATCATACTTTCTGGTACAATATTAAATGCTTGCCCTAATATTGGAAACAAAGAAAGGAAGTCTTCTCTTGGCATATCTATTCAACATCATTCTGGAGATGCTAGCCAATACAATAAGATGATAAAAAAAAGGAACAATCAAAAAAGAAGAAATAAAACAGGATGCATTTACAGATAGTATGGTGGTTTACTTAAAAACTCCTAAGGAATCTACAGAGAAATTGCTAAAATACAAGTAAATTTAGCAAGGTTGTAGTATGAGTCAGTATATGAAAATAAATGGTATTTCTGTACACTGGCAGCAGCAGCAAAAAAAAATGGAAATAAAAAACTTTTTATGCTATTTACAACAGCATCAACACATAAAACACTTAGAAATACATTAGCAAAGTACACTCAAGATCCTTTCTCTGAAAACCTCTACAATAGAAATTAAAGAAGTCCTAAGTAAATGGAAGGTATATCACGTTCATGGATAGAAAGATTCAATATTAATTGATTTCTAATATTGGAAGACTCAGTATTAATCTAGATTCAATATAGTCACAATCAAAATTCACACTTTTTGTAAGAATGTCTTCCCTGGTAGCTCAGCTGGTAAAGAATCCACCTGCACTGCGGGAGACCTGGGTTCGATACCTGGGTTGGGAAGATCCCCTGGAGAAGGGAAGGGCTACCCACTCCAGTATTCTGGCCTGGAGAATTCCATGGACTGTATAGTCCATGGAGTTGCAAAGAGTCAGACAAGACTGAGTGTTTCACTATCACTTTTTCATAAATTCTAAAAGTTTTATAGAAATGAAAAGAATCTACAAAATCCAAACCAATATTGAAAAAGAACAACATTGGAAGACTCGTGTTACCTAACTAATTGGTAAAGAGAGTAACTAAGACCTAGTTTGATATTAATTAGGATCATAATATTCTGGTTTGAAGAATTCTATGGGGTTCATGGGGTCCCAAAGAGTCAGACACAACCAAGCGACTTTCAATAACAGATAAATAGACCAAAGAAATGAAGTAGAGTCCAAAAGTAGACCCATACATATTGATTTTAAACAAAGATACCAATGTAATTCAATTGGGGAAATAAAAGCCTTTTCATCAAATAGTGCTGCAAGAAATGAATAAACATACGGGGAGAGATGAACCTCAACTCCTATCTCATACTATCAGTTCAGTTCAGTAGTGTCCGACTCTTTGCGACCCCATGAACTGAAGCATGCCAGGCCTCCCTGTCCATCACCAACTCCCGGAGTTCACTCAAACTCACGTCCATCTAGTCGGTGATGCCATCCAGCCATCTCATCCTCGGTCGTCCCCTTCTCCTCCGGCCCCCAATCCCTCCCAGCATCAAAGTCTTTTCCAATGAGTCAACTCTTCACATGAGGTGGCCAAAATACTGGAGTTTCAGCTTTAGCATCATTCCTTCCAAAGAAATCCCAGGGCTGATCTCCTTCAGAATGGACTGGTTGGATCTCCTTGCAGTCCAAGGGACTCTCAAGCGTCTTCTCCAACACCACAGTTCAAAAGCATCAATTCTTCAGTGCTCAGCTTTCTTCACAGTCCAACTCTCACATCCATACATGACCATTGGAAAAACCATAGCCTTGACTAGACAGACCTTTGTTGGCAAAGTAATGTCTCTGCTTTTTAATATGCTATCTAGGTTGGTCATAACTTTCCTTCCAGGGAGTAAGCGTCTTTTAATTTCATGGCTGCAGTCACCATCTGCAGTGATTTTGGACCCCCAAAAAATAAAGTCTGACACTTTTTCCCCATCTATTTCCCATGAAGTGATGGGACCGGATGCCATGATCTTCGTTTTCTGAATGTTGAGCTTTAAGCCAACTTTTTCACTCTCCTCTTTCACTTTCATCAAGAGGCTTTTTAGTTCCTCTTCACTTTCTGCCATGAGGGTAATGTCATCTGCATATCTGAGGTTATTGATACTTCTCCCAGCAATCTTGATTCCAGTTTGTGCTTTTTCCAGATCATAGACCTAACTATAAAGTCAATACTATAAAACTTCCAGAAGAAAATATAGAAAAATATCTGACCTCTGGTAGGTAAAAGTCTCTGAGAGAAGATACAAAAAGCACTCCCTCTGAAAGAAAAACAACTGATAAATTGGGCTTCATCAAAGTTAAAAATTCCCATTCATCAAAAGTCACTGTTAAAAATGAAAAGACAAGCCACACACTGGAAGAAATATTCACAATTCATATATCTGACAAAGTATTTGTATACAAAATACATAAATAACTCATAAAAATCAACAATGAAAAGTTAATTCCATTTTTAGAATAACCAAAAAACTTGATTATACTTTTCACAAAAGACTGGCCAAAAGGAAAAAAAAAAAAAAACATGAGAGGTACTCAACATCATGACCCATCAGGAAACACAAATTAAAATCACAATAAGATACCACTTTACAACCACTAGAATGGCTACAATTTTTTAAAACCAACACCACCAAATGCTGGTGAGAATGTAAAACAACACGCGTTGCTTGTTGGGTTTAAAAAAACTTCCGAAAACTAGCAGTTTCATAGCAATTTAAATACAGTTACCACATGACCCAGCAACTCCACTTTCAGATATTTACCCAAGGGAAATGAAATTTATGTCCACACAAAATTTGTCCACAAATGTTCACAGCAGCTTTCCTCATAATAGCTAAAAATTAAGTACAACCCCAAATATTCATCAGTGGAAGAATGAATAAACAAACTATCCATGCAGTATTATACAATGGAATACTAATTCACTGACACATAAAATGAACGAATTTCAGAAACATGCTGAGTGAAAGCTGCTAGACACAAAAGAGGCCATTGCATAAGATTTCTTTTTTTTTTTTTTTTTTTGACACGCCAGACAGATCAAACTAATCTACAGTGATAGAAATCAGAGCAAGATTTGTCTGTGAATGGTGAGCATTCAGTGCAATGGGACACAAGAGAACTTTCTAGGGTTATGGACATGTTTCACATCTTGACCGTGGTGTTGGTTCCAGGTGTGTATTTCTGTAAAAAGCTACCGAATTGTACACTGAAGACCTGTGCATTTTACTGAATGCAAGCCTTATCCTAATTTTTTAAAGTGTAAACACAGATAACATTTTCACTGAATCTTGCTAATGTAGGACTCCAGAACTTTATTAAGTCTATTCTGAAGTTCCCACAGAATACATGGGGGTTCATCAAGTCTGTTGGTTTCCTTGCTAACTGTTAGCATCTGCTAACTGTCATTGTACCTTTTGCAGGCTCTGGGGCTGCCCAAGCATCCCGCTTGTCCTGGGTTTGCTCTCTTTCCCTCCCTCCCACAGCAGTCTCCCACTACATGTTGGATCCCTATGCACTGCCTAGCCCCTAGTGCTGTAAATAAACACTATGGTTATCTGTGATGGTGGCCTTTATCTGGTATCTCATCAATAGCAGGCTCCAGAGTTGTGCTGTCTGGGGAGTGCTACCACAATATTCTATGAGATTTCTTTGTTGTTGGGCCCCAGTGATTTTGCTGTTTTACAGGTTTTGCTATTGTTAACGCTGTTTGCTGGAAAAACTGTTCTTTTAGCCTTTACTTAGATCCACATTCCTCCCTATGATGGTTAGGAGCTGGACCAGGACCAGATCCGAGCAGAAGAAAACCTACTGTCCTTGAGAGCTCAGCCTTCTGAGGTCTTCCTTCCCCATGATATTCACACCCTGCTCCCATTTCATGGGAAGTCAGGCAACCCTGGATCCTCCCTTCCTCCCACATTGGGCTGTAGCCATCCAGGGAGAGCTGACATGTCCTTACCAGGTTCTTGCTGCCTTTCCCACTGACCATTGCCATGAGCTTCTCTGTTCTTGCCTAAGGAACCCTTACATTCCCTCCTGTTATCTCTAGTTTTTAGTAAAGTTTAAGCCTTCAGGAAATGGCTGGAGTCCCTTCATATCTAGTCTACTTTGCTCCAGGTGTGAACTCCAGCCCCCTCATTCTCAAAGCCCTACTCACCTGAACTGAGTGCAAACAAACTTTACTAAAGACTGGAGATAACAGGAGGAGATGGAAGGAAGAAAAGAAAACATTTAACCCTGGAACCTCTTAATTCCATCAACCAAATCCTTTCTCTAGGAGCCCCGGTTCCCAGACTGATGGCACACTGCTAGGACCCTCTGTCCTCTCCACTCTCCTCTCCTCTATCCTCAGGTCCTGTCAGAGAGATCAGAGAGCGATGATTTTATCAATCAACCAATCAATTCTTTACTCCCACAGTAATCTCAGTAACAGAGGGCCCAATATGAAATCTGTGCATCTCAGTTATACCCAGTGCTTAGGACCACCTCCAGGACAAAACTCTGCCTTGGCATTACAGATGCAAGATGCTGGGAGGTGTAAATAGACACACCCCCAATGAGTCTCCTCCCTACTTCTCTAAATCCTCACCTCCAGCCATCAGGGGGCTGGAAAACCCAGGTTCTCTGAGACCCCATCCCCAGCCTACCTTCTGCTCTTAGTTTTCCAAGTCAGACAAGCAGGCAGAGCTTCACCCCCACCCCTTGCAGTGAGTCTTCTCCAGGAAAGTCCTTTACTTCCAGGTACCTTTCAGCTCAACCTTGGACACCCAGTGCCCAATTACAGTAACCAGTTGGCTGGTATTTGGGTTGCTCTTGCTGTTTTCACTCCACCTCTTCAGTCCACTAAAGATGTTAGTAACTGCAGCACCAGAACCAAAGCAAATGATTTGTTAATTTTTTTTATTTATTTATTTTTGCTCATGCTGCCAGGCATCTGGGATCTTAGTTCCGCCAAAGATTGAACCCATGCTCCCTGCAGTGGAAGCACAGAGTCCTAACCACTGGTCTGCCAGGGAAGTCCCCAGAGCAAGTGGTCTGAACTACAGTCAGAATTAGAAACTTGGTTTGGGTTCTGGAATGATCAACAACAGTTGGGTTGGGTTTCCACTTAAAAGCTCTGTGACCTTGGGCAAGTTACTGCAAGTTACCTTGATGTTACTTGGATAGGTTACATTTCTGTGTCTCATTTTCCTTCTTGAAAAACAGGACCTACGTGAGGACTTAGAACAGTGCCTAAACCAAAGTAAGTGGTATCAAAATGTTAAGCCAATTATAAACATTATATAAAATTGTCTTCATGAATTCAAAAGGAAGACATTACCTAGGGGGAGAGAAATTAGTTGAAGAAGCCAAAACTCATCCACGTTTAAGTATACCACTTGTGGGAACGTTTCTAATTCAGCCAAGGGAGAAACTACATACGTATATACAGAGGTTGGTTTTAGCTTAATCAACAGGGGCAGAATCTTCAACAGGGCAACATAAAATAACATCACAGACAACACTGAAAGAAAGGCGGATGATAAAATTGGGGTCAAGCAGTCTTAAATTGAGGGCAATTTTTTGGCTCTACTTCCCTCACAGTAAGAAATACAGCTGGAGGACACTGGCCCAGGAACTGCCTGAGAGGTCCGAGCAAAGGCACTGCCAAGGTGGTTTGTGGGCAGCTGCTCTGTGGTCTGCACGGGGTGGAGCAGGGGAGGGACCTTCCTCGGTGTCATCTGCCTCGGAGGCAGAAGGGACCAGACTCTCCATCACAGAATCATAATGCTTAAGCATCAAGAAGTCATAAAGCCAGCTGCTGCTGCTAGCTCACACTCTCTCTTTCTCCACGTCCCCCAGCCCGATGGTGGAGGCAGGAGGCCCTGAGTTTTTCAGCTCTTTACTCTTCAGCTCTTTCACTGGCAGGAGGACTCTCCTAAGGATGGACTCTCTGTCTTGACTGCCTGGCAAGGTTACGAGGGGCAGATCAAGGCAGTATTATTCATTCATTCATTCATTCATTCAGGAAACACTGAGGACCTATCAAGTGTTTAATTTAATTTAAAAATTAAAGTTTTAATGTAAAAATTTAAAAATTACCCTACGGTCCAGCAATTCCACCTGTGTGATTCCACTTATATGAGATACTTACAGTAGTCAAATTCATAGAGACAGAATGTAGAATGGAGGTTATCAGGGGTCAAGGAAGGGTATGGGCAATTGCTGTTTGATGGGTACAGAGTTTCCTTTTAGCAAGATGAAAAAAGTTCAGGAGATGGTGGTGCTGAAGGCTGCACAACAACGTGAATGTGCTTAATGCCACTGACCTGGAGACTTAAAACTGGTTACAATGGTACATTTTATGTTGTGTATATTTTACCACCATTAAAATTAGTCACAGGGACGTCCCTGGTGGACCAATGGTAAAGAATCCATCCGCCTTCCAATGGAGAGGATATGGGTTCGATCCCTGATCAGGGAACAAAGATCCCACACGCTGCAGGGCAACTAAGCCTACACATCCCAGCTAGAGAAGCCCCATGCTGCAACGAAGCTCCAGCAGAGCCAACCAAACATTACAGAAAAGGTGAGATCTGAGCGTGGTTGGAAGTTGGTGAGGAATTCAGCCAAGTGGACACCTTACAGGAGAGGGGACCCGAGAGAGGACAACACAGAAGCAGCACACCTGGAGGGAGAGGGTGCTTGACGTGGTTGAGTCACAACCACCCCATGCCCCACGCCCACAGGGGAGGTTGCATGTGGCCAGTGATGTCTCCAACCTTCCTGCCTTGCAGGCAGAATTCGATTCACTGTGTGTTTAAGCCCCTGCCAGTCAGGCTTTGGGGCATAAGCATCTCGTAAAGTGCTTTCTTCTGGACAGCACATGTGTCTGCAGATGACATCGCAGACCACAAGCCCCACGAGGCGCCCCGGGAGTGCCGAGCTGGCCCCAAATTGAGATACCCACAGCTGCCCGTTGACGAGTTCCGTGCTGGAGACAAGCGCACAAGGAGGGGGAGAGAGAATGGCATTTCATGCTCCACAGAGGAATAAGGTCCTCAAGATATCAGACCCTGGAGGCTTAATGGGCTATGTTGATTCACCCGCTTGGCGATAAATAAACTTCATCATTCCCCAGTCTGCTGATAATTAGCTCTCAGACAAATCAGTGATCAAACTTAAAAAGATGGTCTGTGAACCACTAATCTCACAGAAGAACAATTGCACAAAAGTTTACTGTAGCCCTATGAAGGGAATTTTTATGAACCTTTTAAATCTGCTGATATACTTGGGGAGTGAGTGCATCAGTGGTGCATTTAAAAGACTACGTGGAAGTAAACATTTTACTGCATGTTTGGGAAGAAGGGAAAAGTTCGCCAAGATTCATATTTTCCTAGGGCAAACGAGGTCATGCACTGGTTTGCAGCTGGTTTTCCCACCCCCAGTGGGTCTGTAAAGATGCGAGAAGGCCCCAAACTGCTGCTCTGTTACTCCTGGAGATTTATGGGGTCTTAATTAAATGCAATAGTAAACATTCTACCCAAGACAGACCAGGAGGCAACAGCTGGAAGATGGCATGGTGGCCCCCCACCAGCCAAGACAACGGAGCCCACCCATGCCCTCCCACAGCCTAAGGGCTGGGACTGAGGAGCTGGGGCAGATGTGTCCAAGACAAGACGGGGCCTTCACCCTGACCTAGGCCCAGGGGTGGACAAAAAGAGGCCCCTTCTGCTTCTGTTCCCAGGCCCTTCTGGAGCCCACTGCAGTGGTACGATGAAGGCAGGCCCAGGGAGCCTCTGTTCCCACGTAGCCTTAACCAGGGAGGGGCCCCTGTTCAAGGGCACGTTTGCCGCTTCTGAGCTTCCAGAGCCCCTCCCTTTCAGGTCCCCAGTTTTCTTCAAGGCTCCTCTTTCCCTCCAGTGTCCTGCCCTTGCAATCGAGAGGTGGCTCATTTCCTGGTCAGTCAATCAGCTGCTTGACCCAGGCCCCGAGTCTCAAGGAAGTGATGCAGGAAGCCAGCCCTTCACCCCAGCTCCGGGGCCTGGATCTGCAGAAGCTGTTACGTTATGCAGATATCTTGGGCCACCTGACTTCCACCTCTTTTCTAAGCCTTGTTTTCTAGCCTTCTCTTCCTCTCTGGAGCTGTCTGAGAGTCTCCCAGGAAATCCCTAGTGTGCTGATAATCACCGGAGTTAGTTCCAGGAACCTGTTAGCAAGGAATTCTGATGGGTACAGATGGGCATAGTCCCCTGGCACACTGCTAAGACAACCCAAAAAAGTGTTTATACCTCACATCTCTGGGAAAATGCTCACTTTGTCTCCAAAGACACTACCTTAGCAGGACCAGTGTGTCTGTTGTTCAGTGGCTAAGTCATGTCCAACTCTTTTCGACCCCATGAACTGCAGTATGCCAGGCTTCTCTGTCCTTCACTGTTTCCCGGAGCTTGCTCAAACTCACATCCATTGAGTCGGTGACGCCATCCAACCATCTCATCCTCTGTCGTCCCCTTCTCCTCCTGCCCTCAATCTTTCCCATCATCAGGGTCTTTTCCAATGAATCAATTCTTTGCTAAAGTATTGGAGCTTCAGCTTCAGCATCAGTCCTTCCAATGAATATTCAGGGTTGATTTCCTTTAGGATTGACTAGCTTGATCTCCCTGCTGTCCAAAAGACTCCTAAGAGTGGTCTCTCCAGCACCACGGTTCGAAAGCATCAATTCTATAGTGCTCAGCTTTCTTTCTGATCCAACTCTCACATCCATATATGACTAATGCAAAAACCATAGTTTGACCAGACGGACCTTTGTCAGCAAAGTGATGTCTCTGCTTTTTAATATGCTATGCCTCTCTAGGGGTTCAAATGAAGGCCCAAGTAGCTATGAGCTCATCAGTTCAACAGCCAGAAATAAGCCTTGGATTTCATAGTCTTTATGGAGGCAGGGCTGGACTCACTCTCTCAAGCACCCTTTCCTAAGCAGGATTCTCATGTTGTAAGAGCCAGGAGCCATCACAAACCAGGATGCCCGAGTGCAGAACCCTGAGTTTACTTTTTTCTTATGGTAAAATGTACCATTTTAACCATTTTTTAAAACATATCATTCTTTTTTAATTTTTTTAATATTTATTTATTTATTATTTTTATTTATCTCGGTTGCAGCATATAGGCTTAGTTGCCCCACTGTGTGTGGGATCTCAGGTCCCAGACCAGGGATTGACCTGTGACCCCTGCACTGGAAGGCAGATTCTTCTTTTGTTTGTTTGTTTGTTTTTTGGTTTTTTTTTTTATTTTTTTCTTTTGCAGTGGAGTTGTTGATTTGCTGGTTTTTTAAAGGGAAAATAATAATTTTTATTTATTTTTAATTAGAGAATAATTGCTTTACAATATTGTGTTAGTTTCTGCAAATCAGTCACCACTGGACCATCAAAGATGTCCCTTCAGTTCAGTTCAGTCAGTTCAGTCACTCAGTCATGTCCGACTCTTTGCGACCCCATGAATTGCAGTACGCCAGGCCTCCTTGTCCATCACCAACTCCCGGAGTTCACTCAAACTCACGTCCATTGAGTCGGTGATGCCATCCAGCCATCTCATCCTCTGTCGTCCCCTTCTCCTCCTGCCCCCAATCCCTCCCAGCATCAGAGTCTTTTCCAATGAGTCAACTCTTCGCATGAGGTGGCCAAAGTACTGGAGTTTCAGCTTTAGCATCATTCCTTCCAAAGAATACCCAGGGCTGTTCTCCTTTAGAATGGACTGGTTGGATCTCCTTGCAGTCCAAGGGACTCTCAAGAGTCTTCTCCAACACCATAGTTCAAAAGCATCAATTCTTTGGCGCTCAGCTTTCTTCACAGTCCAACTCTCACTTCCATACATGAGCAGCATTAAATATATTCATTGTTTGGCAACTATCACCATCATCTACCTCCAGAACGTTTTCATATTCCCACACTACAACTCTGTACCCATTAAATAATAACTCCCCATCACCCTCTCCTTCAGCCTCTGCAAACCACCATTCCACCTTCTGTCTCTATGAATTTGCCTACTCTAGGTATCTCATATAAATGGAATCATACAGTACTTGTCTTTTTGTGACTGGCTTTTTTCAATAGGTTCAACCATGTTGTAGCTTGTGTCAGAATTTCCTTCCCTCTTAAGGCTGAATAATATTCCAATTGTAAATCTATACCACATTTTGTTTATCCATTCATCCATTGATGGACACTTGGATTGCTTCCACCTTTGGGCTATTGTCAATAATGCTGCTATGCACACAGGTGTATAAATATCTGTTCAAGTCCCTGCTTTCAAATCTTTTGGCTGAATTTACTTTTGAAGACTGCCAAATGTGGATTGCATGGCCTGGTCTTTTTATACAGGTGATTTACATGAATAATGTCTTTCTGAGTGCTTGCTATGTGCAGGACTCTGTGCCAGATTCAAGAGACACAAAGATGGATAAGCTGAGGGCCTTCTACAGCACCCACCAGGAAGACAAGAGGCTCCAGGGTGGAAATTTTAGGAATAACAGCTACATCACTCCCACAATGTGCAGACAGGGGTGCCAATAACTCCTCTTGGAGGTCTGGGAGGAAAAGGCCAGTGTGGACAGGTGGGGCACTGGTGGGCCATCCAGGGTACCGCAGCGTGGAGCAGCAGCAGGGACCACCATGATTGGGTCCGCACGTCTTGTGGTCACAGCCTGTTGGTGCCTCGTTAAAAAAAGGTCCAGTGGAATTCCCTGATAATCCAGTGGTTAGGCCCCAGCACACTCAGTGCCAAGGGTCCTGGGTTCAGTCCCTAGTTGGAGATCTAACACCCCACAAGCCGCATAGTGCAGCCAAAAAAAGAGTCCAAGAGAGGCCTTTCAAAGGCTCCTCCCTTAGAGTGGCAAACAAGAGGGCTGCCCACACCCACACAGCCAGGTCTTCACATCAATTTACAAAGGATGGCAGTGAACCTCTCATGCATGTGATCTTCAATAAGCTCCCTGAACCCCTGTTACTTCATCTGAAAACTCATCAAGTCATTGCCAGAACTAAGTGGGATGATCCATGTAGACCCTGGGTTCAGTCCCTAGCCAGAAACACCTTCGCAATGTTGACTATTTCTCCCCAGGCCATGAGATCAATCTGAGCAGGAATCTTCATCACTGCATCTCCAGGGCTTAGCACAGGCCTAACACTGAGTAGGTGTATAGTAAATATTTTTTTAATTCTGTTAGTTTCAAATTTTAAGCCACAAGGAAAAACAAGATGAGCATAGGTGAATAGGTAGCATAGTGAATACTGTCTCTCAGTAAAAGTCACCCTTCTGGCTCACCTCCCTAGCACTGGGGCTAGAGCTCTACAAACTGGTTTTCCACACTCCTGTGCTGGCTGACCCACTTCAAATGAGGCTCTGCTATAGGAAGTTCTAGAAGAAAACTGGCTTTCCAGGTGGCTTAGGGTAAGGAAACCTCCTACCAGTGCAGGAGATACAAGAGGCATGAGTTCAACCCCTGGGTCAGGAAGATCCCCGAGAGAAGGGAGTGGTAACCCACTGCAGTAGTCAGGCCTGGAGAAGCCCATAAACAGGAGCCTGGTGCGCTACAGTCCACGGGTCACAAAGGGTTGGACACCACTGAGCGACTGAGCACGCATTGGGAGAAAAGTGACAGGCACAAGGTGGGAAGAGCCATTGACCCAGCTTTGAAGCCCCCTCTAGTAGAAGCAGCAGCCCCTGTAGAGGAGGAGGGCCAGCAGGGAAGGGGACGGCAGCCTAGGTGGTAAAAGTGGCAGCAGCAGCAACCCAGAAAATGCAGGCCTGGCTTCTTGCTCAAGCCACTCGTTTGCAACTGCACCCAGGGCTCCAGACAATGTGTGCTGTTTTTGATATACCCAGGAGTGGATATCTGACTGGACTCCAGCTGATACCATCAGCTGATCCTAGAGAAAGCGTCTAGGAACTTAGGGTGGCCTTCTCCCAGGGCCACTCTAGATGCAGTGTCTCATCTTCACCTCTGCACAATCAAGGTGGTTGTGAGGAAGCTCCATCTGAGACACAGGACACTTCATACAGCTGTGCTGGTTGCTCACTGCACGAAAGCATCCCGCTAAGGGCTTATGTATGCAGCTGAGCTCTGCACTCCCAGCCCTGTATCTAGAATGCTGCACTTCAATACATATTGCACAACACAGGGAATATAGGCAATAACTTTAAATCAAGCATAATCTATAAAAAAATTAGTCACTGTGTTCTATACCTGAAACCAATTTAATGTTATAAATCCACTATACTTAAATCTAAAAAATTTTTAAATCAAGTTATATATGTGTTTACATATACTGGAGCGGGTAGCCATTCCCTTCTCCAGGGGATCTTCCCAACACAGAAATTGAACCCAGGTCTCAAGCCTTGCAGGCAGATTACCATCTGAGCCACCACAGAAGCATATATATAGAATATCCAAAGAGATAAAAGAAGAAATAGAAACTTCCCAGGAAATTATTTTTACAACTAGAACATCTATAAATGAAGACCATGGGCTTTGAGAATTAAAAAATAAACACTCAATATATATTGTAGAATGCTGCACTCCCCCGAAGGAGGCCTTTTTTCAACTTAAACCTGGGCTGGTGGTGATCCTCCTGAGATGCTTCCAGGCCCAAGAGGACTTGGTGGGGCAAGATCTTTCCCCAAAACCCCAAAGGCCCTAGCCTCCTCCCAAGGAGTACCCAGGGCTGTTTTCTGAGCTGCCTGGAGCATTTCAGAGGAGAATTTCAGCTAGGATTGACAGGCATTTCCATGCAAGTGGAGACCAGGCCAGAACAGGACAGACTCATGACTCAGCAGACCTCCAGAAGCTGCTCCAAACCTGGCCTTCTGCTCCTCAGCCCATCCCAGGCCTCCTCTCCACTGCCACGTGGCTCTGAGCTGACTGCAGAGAGAAAACAGGAAGTAGCAGCTGCTCTTTTGGGGCACCTAGACATGGAGACCCCAGCAAGCCACAAACCTCTCTCCATGCCTTCTCCCACAACATGAAGAGCCCAGGCAGCTGCTTTAAGCCTCCCCAAATCACATGTTCCCTAGGCCACGCCTCGATGCTACCGGGCATCTGTGCCCATATGACATTTTTGAAGGGGTTCAGGTACTCTGATGACTGCAATAAAATGAAACAAGCCCTCCCCCAGCCCGGTCTCTGGGCTCCCTAACCCTTGCAGAGTTTATCACTTCTTTTCCTGTTGTTCAGGAAACGCAGGGGAGCTGGGAGACCATACCACCCACCAGGTTCAGTGGAACTGAGGCATCCTATTCCTGCGGGAGAATGAGTGCACGTATATGCTTGAAACCCTCCAACAACCCCTCGCCATATGTGTCGATTTAAATGGAAACCGAGCGGGAGAGGATTCTGACGACAGTCTGTCACTGACAGCGCTACTTCCTCCAGTTAATTCATGTCTTCCGTAATCAAGCTGATGCTTTTTAAAAGGCTCCACCTGTGATGGCACTTTTTTGCCCATACGTTAACATTCAAAGGTCCCCAGCCTGGGCGCTAATAGTCATTTGAAGACACTGCACTCTGCTAGTACTTTATCTTCCTGGCTCTTTACCTGTATTAATTAATTAGTGCTATAAATACAACCCACACATGACTCTTTGAGAGCTAATCAGTCACTGACTCAGCTCAGGACCTGGAGGGAAATTAGGAAAATTGAATCTTTCAAAAGTTGGACCCATACAAGGTAACTTAGTCGATTCTGGCCCGAGGGTCAGTGGGGACAGGCTTGATTTAGGCTCCAACTGGGTAGAAAAGCAATTTCCTTAACAGCAAGCCAGCAACCCCAGTTAAGGTGATACAGACCCACTCCAAGTAAAACACAGATGTTTTCTTGCAGGTTGAGTGTACTGGCATTTATTGAGGGCCTACTGTATGCCTCACCTTGGGCTACATGGTAAGTGTTGGGGGACAGGTTTAGGCCTTGCCTATGACATTGTCTTGGCAGAGTTAGCAAAGCCAGAATACAGTCTAGAGTCAGAAACATTCTATCCTACTCTGCCCAGCTCTCCTGGTCATTGGCTGGTCTAGGAAGAAGATTAAAGAAGAAAACCTGTTGACTCAACCACAGGCCTTGAGGACTACTCTTAACTGCTGATCCAGAACTACCTCTATTTAGTTTGGACCTTACCACTGAGTTTCTGGGTCCAAATTTGCTTCTGATTCCACGGTTGGCCCCCTGGGTTCTGTAAATGAACCCTTGGCCCCACCCTGCAGGCCTCTGCCCTGAATCTGGCCTTCATCTGGGTCTCAGGTAAATAGGGCCACCTGAGGTGAGCTGAGGAAGGGGACCTGAAATCCCTACGGCCAACCCAGGAACATCCAGCTCAGTTTTCATCTATTAACTGGAGAATAAAGAACTCATCTCATCCAGGGTCTTTCCCTGAGCCTGGAGCCACTGGCTGGTACTTATGTCTGTGAGAGGAAGCACTGCTTTGATCTCTCCCTGGTGGCTCAGTGGTAAAGAATCTGCCTGCCAATGCAGGAGACATGAGACACGGCTTTGATCCCTGGGTTGGGAAGATCACCTGGAAAAGGAAATGGCAACCCACTCCAGTGTCCTTGCCTGGAGAATCCCCTTGGACAGAGGAGCCTGGCAGGCTACAGTCCATGGGGTCACAGAGAGTCAGACACGACTGAAGTCACTTAGCACGCACATGCACACACACACGAGGAAAAAGCATCACAGGGCAAGGGAAGCTAGTGGGCAAGGACAAGAATACGGGGGCCATGCTCAGGATACCTCACTAAACACGCATCTGGAAAACTCTCTTGGACTTCCACACTTGCTAGATTTTACTTCCTCCTTCCCTGACCAAATCCTTCACCCTCAGCCTGTTGGGCATCTTCTGACAGTAGTGAAAGCAGAAACAGTTTCCCAGTCCACAGGGAAATGGTCTCTTTGTGCCTTTGTGCCTTCCCACCACTTTCTGCAACCCCACGGATCAGGTCTATTTTGAGGCAGCCCCTCTGCACGGAAGGAGGTGATTTTTATTCTTGCTTCTTTGCAGCAACAAACCACCCCCAGATATTTTGCTTTCACTCCTCCCTGAAGGGTCCAAAAGGTCCAAACACAGATGCTTCCCCACCCACGTAGAAATGGGAAAGTCGTACGACAAGACAAAGTCAATCTGGGTAGCTACAGGTTGAAGACTGTAGCTACAGGTTGAAACTGACAAAGGAAAATACCAATTCTTATTTCCTTAAGATTTTCACTCAACACTAACAATGAACTCACAGGCTGGAGGGGGCCCAGGACACCCTCGGGAGCCCATGAGAGGCTCCTACTGAGGCTTTCCAGGGACACACGCCACCACCTGATGATGGACACTTGCTCATATTTTACCTGCCTGGCGAAAGCCACAGTTTTGCTGGTACCCAGTCAAAGCCACCTCTGCTTTCAGGAAGGCGACAGACCCTCTGTCAAGGATCTTCAGGAACACCAAGCCACTGCCTGCTACCAGGCATGGAGCCCTACCTCTGCCAACAGACAGAAAGAAAACCTAACTCCTAGCCACTTCCTCTCCTGGCTAATTCCTTTAATGCCTTCCAGGGGTGACTCTCAAGGCCATCTACTCCTGCCATCAGTGCCCTTCTCCAAACTTCCCGAGGCAGAGGGGCTTCCCCCACGATCACCCATGAAATACTGTGAAACTTAGCCCCCCAGATAAATGAATGCATGAGTGAATGAATCATTAACTATTGTCCTCTCAAAAGGCCTAGAAGATTTTGATAGAAAACAGCAAAGTTCTGTAATGTAATTATCCTTCAATAAAAATAAATAATTTTTTTAAAAAGACCTAGAAGAATAACAGATGTACAAGATTTAAGCCCAGGATCCTGTACCACTTAGTAGCATTCAGATCTTCAACTTAGGAGCGCTAACTAGCTGCACCAATTCTCTTGGGAAACAGCAACCTTCAAAAAGGAGTGAGCAGCTCATCTCCAAATGTATCTAAGCGGAGGTGCAGGGGCTATCTGTTCTGAGCCAGAGATATTCTAGCCTTGTGCTACTACCTGTGTGATCCATGGATCAGCTGCACCAGCCTCATCTGAGACAGGTTAGAAATGCAGAACCTTGTTAGAAATGCCCACTGCTGTAGACCCTGTACTTTAGAGCAAGGGCCCAGGTAATCCACGTGCACATTAAACTTTGAGAAATGGAGGGTCCCAGCCCCAGCTGCATATTAGGATCACCTGGGCAAGTTTCATCCTTAAACACTAGTTCCCAGGTCCACCTGTGTACATGCGTGCTAAGTTGCTTCAGTCGTGTCTGGCTCTTTGCAACCCTATGGACTGTAGCCCGCCAGGCTCCTCCGTCCACGGGATTTTCCAGGCAAGAGTACTGGAGTGGGCTGCCATCGCCTTCTCTTCCAGGTCCATCTACAAGCAAGTAAATCAGAATCTCTGAGGGTAGGGTCCAGTCGCTTGTATTTTTTTTTTTTAATTTATCCTAGGGATTCTAAATTAGAACTGCTGCCATAGAAGATTCTGGCACTTCATATGAGCTAGACTTGAGATATTTCCTTTCTCTTCTCTATTGTTATTTTTAACAGTACTTTTTACACAGCTTTTTAAAAATCAACAGACATAGGAACTTCCCTGGTGCTCCAGTGGTTAACACTCTATGCTTCCAATGCAGGGGACACGGGTTTGATCCCTGGTCAGGGAACTAAGATTCCACATGCCACACGGCATGCTCAAAAAATAAAATAAAAATCAGTTCAAACTAGTTTTACAAGGAAGAGCAAGTCTTCCTCCATCTCTAATTTTTAGTGTCCCAATTTCCCTCCCCAAATGCAACCACTGTTACCAGACTTTCATGTTCTTTCAGAACCTTCCTGTGCCTGACCATGTATATACATCCACAGGTGTATGCCCTTCACATACACAGTGGTGTCAAACTACACACGCTGTTCCTCCGTCTTGCTCTTTTCACTTAGTATATCTTAGTGATCATTCCATAGAAGCAAACATAATGCTGCCTCACTCTTTTTGGCAATGACGTAGTATTCTAGTGCATGCGTGTAACAATAAATAAGTCTCCAGTTGATGGACATTCCAGTTGCTTCTAATTTTTTGCTTCTACAAACTGTCTGCAATGAGTAGACATAAACTAGCAGGGCTTCCCAGGTGGCTCAGGGGTAAAGAATCTGCCTGCTTATGCAAGAGACTCTGGTTCAATCCCGGGGTCGGGAAGATCCCCTGGAGGAGGAAATGGCAAGACATAAACTAGCACCCACTGAAGTCACTCCTTCCCTGTTTTTCTACTGTAATTATTATTTTTTTCGCAGCACATTTCAGTACCCCCTCGGGGCACATGTTTACTGTGCAGACTGGGACACTTCCAAGCGCAGAAGGGGATGTCACTGACGGTTATAATGAGGACGTAAATGTGACCAGCCCAGGCAACTGGGATGCATCATCATCCTACCTAACTTGCTGCATACATGTTCCTTGCGTGTTTTGTTTATCATCTGCCTCCTCCACCAGAATATAAGTTCCTAGAGGGTAAGAGCTAGTCTTTTGTTCACTGTCGTTTCTTCACTGCCTAGAACAGTGCCTGCAATGCAACAGGAGCTCATTAAGTATGCGGTGGGTGAATAAACAAACAATGATGAATAAATATCTTTGAATGTTCATCACTGGGGCATGTGAGTCTATCTTCAGGAAAAACTCCTAGAAGGTGAGTAACTGCATGTTATAACTGGATGGATGTGACTGTCTTGTAGTCCATGGAGTATATACACTAATATTAGTGCATATACTAATAACAGTCCCACCAGCACTGAGAGTGGAACCTCCCTGCCCCTCTTGACCCTCAGGGCCGTGGGCATGTGAGTGCACGGATACAGGTGCACAGGCACAGGGACAGTGAGGCCCCACACACGAACCTTCAAGCTGAGATGTATCCAAGATGCAAACGTGCGTCCATGTCCAACCACGTAAGTTAGTTCACGTGTCTGGCGCACATCGTCACTTGCGTGCATCCTCTGCAAGTGGGTGCGCTTCTGGGTACTTTCCTGTGCAGTACCGTGTAGAGTACAGCAGGGCAGTATCTTTGCTTCAAGCCCAGGAGGTCCTGAAGCAAGCATAAAAGCAGAGACGATGCAGTGGTACTGTACTCTACTACTGCACTTTTCAAGGTACTGTACTGGAAGAGTAAAAATGTTTTGTTTTTTCGTGTTTGTTTTTTAGGTGTTATTTGTGTGAAAAGTATTATAAGCCTATTATAGTACAGTACGACACAGCTGATTGTATTAGTTGGGTACCTAGGCTAATTTTGTTGGACTTACAAACAAATTAGACTTGATGAACGTGCTCTCGGAATGGAACTTATTTGTATATAGAGGACTTTCTGTCCTCAGTATCTTCCCACACAGAGACCCACTGCTCCAGGGCAGCCATGGCTGTGGCCAGGCCCCAGACATTCTGACTTCCCAAAGACATGTGCTTGGTGCAGAGGCAGGTGAGGAAGAGGCCCTCCTCTCATCAGTTGATGACAGTGTTTGGGGTATCCTCTCTTCTCCCTGGCACCCCTCATAGGCAGGATCAACTTCTGCAAATTGCCTTCCAGACCCCTGACTATCAGATACAGCATGGAAACACCTAGTTCAGGCCTGGCTCAATAAATGTTTAATTAATTAATCACTCAAGCCAAATCAAAGATTAGGTTGATTATCTAGATCTTTTTATCTATACAATGCTAGGCAACTGGTTAATTGCTTTTTCTTTTTTTCCTTCAAGTTTTACCCTGAAATGACAATATGCTTTGGAATTACGTAGAAAAGCCTCAGAGGTCAAAAACCTGATAAGTAGGAAATATTCCCAGGGTGTCCTTAAGAGCAGATTGCCTCAGAAGCAATAGTCATTATCCTAGAAGTCGATGCCTTAATGTTACCATAATGCTGAGGCATAGAATACCCTGGCTTATGATAGGATAACTAAAATCCGCAAATACGGTTCTATGAAAATAAAAAAGCCAAACTCAGAAAACCGACATCAGCACTATTTTCCCCTCTGAGGATGTCCATACATATGCTGATCATAAAGACAAAGGAATGTGCTATTGCATAAGATTCTTAATTGTGCCTCTCCCTGTAGGATCCCATCGGAATCTCGGCATGGCGTAGCTCTGTAAGAAAACAACGTGTTGGGTAAAGTGTAGGGAAATGAAAACCTGGTATTCAAATAACCACAATGAGGAGAAATGCTGCATGGTCCCTGTCTTTAGTAAACCTCCCATGGATCATGGAGGTTTCTAGGAAATCCCATCCAATAGCCTCATGGAGCCCCATGTTGCCCCATGAATATATGAACTGAGTCATATATTCAATTCAGAGGCCCAAATTGTACGCCTTAGTTTCACTTACAGATCACAGGATGCTGAGATTTTTGTGCTATTTATTTTTAGCTATATACATATCAGATTAGGCCTTTCTGGCTATCCATCTCATTGGAATTGTATTCTTGGTGGACTTGGGGCAAAATAAAGTACCATGTCCCAAGGGTCTTCTCTGCCCTTGCCACAACCAGGCACCCAAGGCAGCAGTCACGTCCAGAACCTGTCACTTCTCTGTCACTGGCAGCAGGTTGTCCCAAACAGGCCCAGGACCTCAGGAAGTAGCAGGACACGGAGCAGGAAATCCTAGCAATTCAACTGGAAACTTCAAATCACTTCCAGGAGCTGAAAAGATAATTTACAAAGGCATCATTCCCTGACTTTCTAAAGATCTGCCTTTGATTTTTTTCAAAAGCTCTTTTGGGTTGAGTTAGAGCACTCACTCACACATTCGTCTGGGAGCGGTGCTCTGGCAGCAGCCCATGCCTCAGAGACTGCCAGGAGGACTCCAGTGGCTGGTGGAGGCCTCCGATGCCTTGCAGTCTAAGCCCGCGCGCAGAGACGCGTGATCCCGACCATAAGCGCTGCCTTCACAGGCTGTCGGGGAGTGTGAACCTGGGACAGCAGAGCTGGCAGGCAGCCCTGCAGTAGCCACTTCCTCCTCCACCCGCAGCGCTGCAAACATACAGAAAGATCGATAGCTGTGGCTTCAGAACTTCCTCTTCTCAATGCTGTGAACACATGCGCAGCCACACATGGTGTACAGGGAAGGAGCCATGTCAACACGCACTCCTGTCCTGTGTGGATCTTCGGGATCAACTCAATATCTTTAAATGATGTAACTCAGCATTCAGGAGAGCCAACCTGGGCCTGGCTGAAGACCGATACCCACTGGTTCTCAAGGGCTCCAAGCTCCAATCAAGGTCCACCAAGGCTTCGGGGACTGTGGTCTGGAGGCCTGACAACCCTGCAGGACGTTTGTGCCTCCCTGAAGCCTGAATCACCTGTGAGGGGACATGAGTCCAGGGTCTGAATGCTAGATGATGTATCAGAAAACACAGAAGCGGTGTCCAGAGGGACAGCACCTTGAGGCGTAGACCCCAGAGCTGGCACTAGTTCTCCTGGGGTACCCACATTTTCCCCCACAATTCATCTTTCAATAAGAGCCCCAGTACGACCTCTCAACAGATGGCAGCTCTGAACAGCTTGGTTCCAAATTGTCTGTGTCTGTCTGATTTTAAAAGGAGAGGAAGCGCTGTCTTTCCTGGGGACTCAGTCACTGGGAGACACATGAGCTGCTGCAGAAAGCATGCACTCTCAGCAGCAAGCAGACTCGGGTTCAGTCTCTGGCTCTGCCATCAGCGGCTGGGTGACCTCCAGGCAGTTTCAAAACCTCTTGGATCTTTGCTTTCTTCATCTTTAAAATAGGGATGATAGCATTCGCTCCCTGGAGTTCATTGTTGAGGATTAAAGATACATGAAACGTTTTCTACCCCATAGGAGCATGGCATATGGAGGGGAGGTGGGTACTACAGTCACTTCCTGAGTAGGAAAACTCAAACAACTTGTGGTCTTTCCTCTGCTGCAGGGTAACCTTCCCCAGGACCTTCCAGGAATCAGAGATCAGACCAGCACACTCTCCTACAGGGTCATAGCTGTGGGATTGACCACAGAAAACAACAGTCAGAGATGTCTGGAGTAGGGGTGGGTGATAAAGTGGTATGTGGGCAGGAAGCAGAGGCCTGACTTAAGAGGAAAGGGAGGAAAAGCTTGTGCTAAGGGGGCCCTTCCACAGCCCTGATAGAACAGAGAGGAACTGATGGGTGACCACGGAGGAGCGCTTCTGAAACACCTAGGAAACTCACCAGAGTCTTCACCAGCAGGCCCTAACCCCACGATCTTTTACACTTAGTTATTTTTTAATTTATGTATCTATTTATTTGACTGTTCTGGGTCTTACTGTATGGCACACAGGATCTTCGATCTTCCTTGCAACCTGCGGGATCTTTAGTTGTGGTGTATGAACTCTTAGTTGCGACCTGTGGGTTCTAGTTTCCTGACCGGGGATTGAACTGGAGTCTCCTGCACTGGGAACATGGGGACTTAGCCACTGGACCACCAGGAAAGTCCCCCCACCCTGTGATCTTATATCTTATCTTTCATATATCCTATCTTTAATCCTCAACAATGAACTCCAGGGAGCAAATGCTATCATCCCTATTTTAAACATAAAGAAAGCAAAGATCATGCCCACATGATGGGACTTCAGTAGCAGACTCCACACACATACATAGTCATCAAAAGCAAGGGGACAAGCCCTGTGCAAGTTACCAGCCAGCCCCACTTAAAGAACAACTCCCTGCAGGATCATCTAAGACTACTGTAAAGTCAAAAAGGACCCTTGGGCACCTAGCAGGGTCATGGGGAGGAGCCCCTCCCTCCTGTGCATGGGGATGAACTGAGAGGACTTTGGCATCCCAACGTGGGGCAGTCACACCTTGTCACAAAGGAAGCAGAGAATGTTGTTCATCATTCCATTGTTCTCATCCAGGAAGTCAGATATACTACTGGGAGGTTGCCAATAAGGTTCCCTGAGCAGCAGAGAGAGACTGAAAGAGACCCCTAGGAAGACAGTTTAGGAGTCTACACCTTGTGGTGGGTCTATAGGAGAGAGGGGGAAGATTTCATTTCAGACTTCTTCCTGGAGACAAACTATATCTGTTTAGAGGAAGTACTCTGATAAGCTGCCTGTGGTTTGGGGGTAAGACTCCAGGAGAAGTTTCAAGTAATAAAGATGGCAAGCACACTGCCTGCTATAGAGGGTCCTGTGTAATCATCTATATGTACAATGAACAAACAACAAGGTCCTTCTTTATAGCACAGAGAACTATATTCAATATCCTATGACAAACCATAATGGAAAAGAGTATTTTTAAAAAGAATGTGTATACACACACATACCTATCACTGAATAACTTTGCTGTGCAGCAGAAATTAACACACTGTAAATCAACTATTCTTCAAAAAAAAAATTGATAAAGAGTATCTTATCCACTGGAGGATGCTTTGTTTCATTGTTTTTGGGTTTGTGAGTTTGAGGGTAGGATTGAAGAAAGAGCTGCTGCTGCTGCTGCTGCTAAGTCGTTTCAGTCATGTCCTACTCTGTGCGACCCCATAGACGGCAGCCCACCAGGCTCCCCCATCCCTGGGATTCTCCAGGCAAGAACACTGGAGTGGGTTGCCATTTCCTTCTCCAATGCAAGAAAGTGAAAGTGAAGTCCTCAGTGTCAGACTCTTCGCGACCCCATGGACTGCAGCGCCTACCAGGCTCCTCCATCCATGGGATTTTCCAGGCAATAGTACTGGAGTGGGGTGCCATCGCCTTCTCCGTGAAGAAAGAGCAGTTTGGCATAAATAGGAGAAAAATTTTGGATCCTGATATGATGAAAAGCCAGGTGCTAACAGTTGGGAATGCTCAACAGTGGCCATCAGTAACCAGAACTTCCTATTGAGAATGCTGTGCTGTGCTTAGTCGCTCAGTCCTGTCTGACTCTTTGTGACCCTAAGGACTGTAGCCCACCAGGCTCCTCTGTCCATGGGAATTCTCTGGGCAAGAACACTGGAGTGGATTGCCACACCCTCCTCCAAGGGATCTTTCCAACCCAGGGATCAAACCCAGGTCTCCCACATTGCAAGCAGATACTTTACTGCCTGAGCTATCAGGGAAGGCCATGAATACTGGGATGCATAGCCTATCCCTTCTCCAGGGGATCTTCCTGACCCAGGAATCGAACCAGGGTCTCCTTCATTGCATTCTTTACCAGGGAAGCCCATTGAGGATGCTAGAAGGTCATCATGCTATGACTCTCTCTGCCATCCCAGTGCTCATGAGTGCCTTCGGGAGTGAGGACTTGCAGAGTGCAAGGGCAATGTCTAAATTGATATGTGCACAAAACACAAGCAGCGTGCCTGGACACAGAGGCCAGGGGATGAGGTCAACTTGACATCAGGAATGGAGAGAAAACACAGGGCAGGAGACAGACGCTTGGGTGCAGGCCCAGCTCTGCCCTTAATGATTTTTGAGGCCTTGGAAAAGCTCCTTTCGCCTCTGGGCTTTATTTACCCAACCGTAAAATGGCCTCAGGACCTTCCAGCTCTAACATTCTACAACTCCGATTTCAGTTCAACTCTCTCCGCAATACAGCATGGGATAGTGCTGGCTATTAGCAGAGCATTTGTGCATTTATATGGAATGTGTTTGCTGCCACTACAACATAATGAATTTTCTCACAAATTACATGTGCAAAGAACTGCTCAGATTGAACTGTAAGATCACTTCAGATGCACTATTGATTTTCATTATTTTCGTTTTCTCCATCCCTGAGTTCCCTGCCACCATCCCCCAATTTGATTTTTACCCAGCAGAAAAATCTCTGCCATCTCTAATAATCAGTTCATGAAGTCACAGAGCTTGGGAGTCTGAGGAAGTAGGCTGGTCTGGATAGAATTTTTTCCTTCCAGAGGAATGATGTTTTCTGACCTCCTGGAGCCAGAAGGAGTTTCTCTGGCTAGAGCAGTAGGTGTCCTTCAGTGGCAATGTGAAGAACCGATCATGCATGCACACCCAGTCTTCTCATAGAATAAAGAAAAGCAACTTATGTTGTGAAAAATTATCCTGCTAAAGCTGAAGTCCTTTTTTGCCCCTACCGTGCAGGTTCAATCCCTGGGTGGGTAGGATCACCCAGAGGAGGTCATGTCAACCCACTCCAGTATTTTTGCCTAGAGAATCCTATGGTCAGAGGAGTCTGGTGGGCTATGGTCCACAGCATTGAAGAGTCAGACACAATTAAAGTGACTTAGCACGCATACGCATGCTGTACAACTGGGAGGGCTGCACAGCTCTCCTCCATGGAAGCTCTTCCAGGGCCCAACTTCCCACACTTTTCACCTTGTTTCCTTGCACTGACTGGGCTTCTAGACAGCATCAGTTTCCCAGAAGGATAAGCAAGCTGGTTTCCAGCAAATAAGCCTCTCCTGACTGCAAGGGCCATCCAGGGTGCTGAGATCCCTTGAGTGTCCATTCCAGTATTTCCCCTCTGATTCACTGTCATCCCAGGACAGGTTAGGTCTGCATACAAGCCCTGAGACATTAACACTGGACACTGCTCTGCTTCTGATATTGAGGAACAGTCATGGATGGCTGCTTGGAATGACTGACTTCAGTGCCAGAGCAACAAGATCCCCAACTCCAAAGCTATTTTTTGTAAAGAATAGAAAGTAAAACTAGAAGGGCTGGCTCACCTAAAAGCTTACAGGAGAGTGGGAAATAAGTCAAGGGACCATTATAGGGGAAAATACGACAAAGAAAGAGGACTCATCAGGTGTTTAAAGGCTCAGGCACTGTCCTAGGTGCTGAATTTCTACATAGCCAAGAACAGCCAACAAGATCCCTGCTCCTTAGGCACTTATATTCTAGTAAGGGAAGACCAACAATTAATTGGTAAACATATCATAGACAATTCAGAAAATGCTATGAGGAAACAAAACAGGATGGAGTGATTGAGAGACACTGGTAAGTCAGAAAGGCCTCTAGTATAGTCTGAGTGGTTAGTGAAGGCCTCTTTGTAGAGGTTGATATTTAATAGAGACCAGCAGGCTGAGACCAAGCCTGCATCCAAAGATCAGGAAAAGAGCATTCTGAGCATCCATAACAGCCCAGGTGAAGGTCCATCAGTGACTTTCGGGGCAGAAAGGAAGTCTGCATGGCTAAAGCACAGGGGGAGAAGGGTACCAGATGAAACTGGTGAGAGGAAGGAACCCTGGTGAAATTTTTGGATTTTATTCTAAGGGCATCAGGAAACCCCAAAAGTTTTTAAGTGGACCAGGGAAACAATCTGCTTTTTGCTCTTTAAAGATGACTCTGGCCACTGTCTGGAAAGAGGATTCTAGGGGGCAGGTGTGGCAGCAGGGAGACTAAAAGGAGGGTCTCACAGTACCAGGTAAGTGATGATGGTGACCTGGGATGATGGTGACCTGAGATGATGGCAGCAGAGGTGGAAAGAAGCAGCTGGAGTCAGGTTATTTTTTTAAAGATGGAAATAAGACCTGCTAAGGTGTTAAGTGGGAGGCGTTGTTGTTGTTCAGTTGCTAAGTTATGTCTGACTCTGCAGCCCCATGGACTGCAGCACACCTTGCTTCCCTGTCCTTCATTATCTCCTGGAGTTTTTTCAAACTCGTGTCCATTGAGTCGGTGATGCCATCCAACCATTTCATCCTCTGTCGCCCGCTTCTCCTCCTGCCCTCAATCTCTAAGTGGGAGGTATAGAAGCAAAGAAACTCTGCGTTATTGGTGTGTCAGGATTAATGATAAAATCTATCCCAGGATTTTTGGGAAGGAGGCAAAGGGTTTTTTTCTTTGTTTTTGTTATTTTGGGAGTTTAGGAGCCAACTCATAAGAAATATGAATGCCAGTAGCACTCAACTGTGCAACATGAGAGATGTTTTAGCTTTTGTTTGCATATGATGATTTTTTCCCCTACTTTTTCAGAAAAACAAATGCTGAGCAGAGGTTAAGAAACAATCTTGGCATACATATAAACATTCGCTCTGTGGAGACTCATCCAAAGGTAGCTCCTTTCTCTGCCAGAAATGTGTTTGTTTCTAATCTGCAAAGGGCAGGAGAGGCCTTAACTCAATTGTTTGGTAGGGGGGCCAGACTTTACATTTATCCTAGGGGGTCTTGAAGCCAACTTCATGGAGTGTCTTTGTTGAGAATTCTAATGATTTGGTAGATGCAAATGAGCAAAAGCAAACTGAGGGTTCAGAGGAGGAATGAGGTTTTAAAAGAGGCAAAATATCTAAGAAGAGAAACTGCCAACAGATTTGAAGGAATTGATTGGCTGCCCAGTAACAAAATCACTTCTGTGATTCTTGTGAAGGAATCATGTGACTATTTTCAAGTGCATTAGCTTGCTTTGTGGATGGCCTCTAATGAGACACAGTTTCTAGCCAGTTGGATTTCACGTTGCTCAGTGCCAGCCTGGTGATTTGTTTTGCATAAAACATTGAGGCTGTTAACCTGGTGAGTTACAGAGCTAGGTGGACAGCTCAAATTCCTCACAGCACTTAAATACCTTTTTCTTAAAAAAAAAAAAAAGATGGTCATGGTGATGATGATGATAAAGAAAATGAGTTCAGTCGGGTCACCATCTTGAAATCTTGAACTCATCCAGCTAAAATGACCCAGATAATGGGCCTTTTTTTTTTTTAATCTTTTCTGGATCATTCCAAGGAAGAACTCAATCCATTTTTCAACCTTTCTCTGTCCTCTGCTCTTGTTGAGAAAACTAGGCCTGTCCATTTCCTTCCTTTCAGGCTCAAGATAATTTAGAGCCCTGAAAGAAGCAGGACACTCTGGGAGTTTGGCCTGGGGCAGACAGAGCCTGAGTGGGTGGTGTTGGGGGAGAGGGGTTAAGAATTTAGGAGCAAAGGCAATAGACTTCATTCTTCTCAACTGTAAATGGAAAAGTCCTCCTGCGTAAGACACCACCAGGAAAGCAGGTTATTTTCTTCCTTAGGGGACTGAAAAAAGAAACATCCCCAGCAGGAGTCTGTGCCTGGACTCTCTTGTTGATTCAAATGTACTTAAAACCTTGGGCTGAGCTAAGTCTGACCTCTGAGCATGCTCACTGAGCTACATTAGAGTCTGCCATTGACCTTGAAAAGTCTGTGGTTACCCTCTCCACCTTCTTTCTCCTCTTTGCAGAACAGAGGGAAAAGGGCATATTAGCTTTGATACCAGGAAGTGTTCAGAAATGCATGTCCCTGCTCCCTTTACAAGGGGACATTTGATGGGTTAAATAGCTTGCTTCCACGCTTCCTTCACACAAGGTCAGGGCAAGACAACTCTGGTGGTTACAGTCTTAGTGGAGGGTGAACCTTGGTTTGCTGAGTTTTAGCTGCAACTGCTACTTCAATGAGAAGAGCTAATCAGCACACTGGGATGCTGACAGGAGATGATAAAAGCTATCCTCCATCAATGCATGAAACTTAAATGACAATTATAAAAAAGGTCTGGGTGGCAATAACATGGTTTTGACTTATGATGAAAATGAAAGTTCTTCTTAGCTTAGAGAAGTCAGGAAGGAATGTGAGTGTATGCATATTCACATGCGTTTGTGAGTATCACGCACATAAGTGCACATGAGTGTGTGTGTGTGAGTATATTTGTGGATGCAAGAGACATTCCCTCAAAGTATTAGAAGCCAAACTGTCCACTGATTTTCTGACAAGCTGTACAGTCTCTTTCAACTACGCAAAACAGAAAGATGACCACAAGCAGACAAATACTGTTAGGAGGTTCAGGAAGTACACACCAGACCACCCCATGCACCTGATTCAACTCACATTGGCAACTGATCACAAATGGAACTTGTGTGCTCCCAGCCCGGTGTCCCTGTGGGCCAGGCCCAGAAGTTGTGGAGCTCATCGGCTTTATGCCAACACGGGCACATTGAACGGTTGTGCCCTGGAGAGCCACAAATTGCTTTTAAGTGTTTTGTGATCTAATCTTTGTGGTTGAGTATTTCAAGCAAATACAGTGATGTTCCCCAAAAAGGGTATTCCTCTCTCAAAGAACTCAGTGAAACAAAGCCATGTTGGACTTTTATTTTGTTTGGTGATGTGTTTGTGAGGTGGTTCCATAGCAAGTATGCGAGTTAGTCATTCAAATGTGTCCAACTCTGCAACCCCATGAACTATAGCCCGCCAGGCTCCCCTGTCCATGGAATTCTGCAGGCAAGAATACTGGAGTAGCCAGCCATTCCCTTCTCCAGGGGATCTTCCTGGCCCAGGGATCAAACCCCAGTCTCCTCTGCAGGCAGATTCTTTACCATCTGATCCACCACTGAAGCCCAATAAGCTTTATCAAGGCAGTATGTGGCAAGGTAGACAAGAGTTGCTCTAGAATCCAATACCGAGAGGTCCTGATAAGGGTCAGTTCTCTGGGTTATGCTCAAACTCAGCTCCAGGAGTTTAAAACACATGTCAGCACACAAAGGAGCAGTCAGGAGGCAGGTCCATTCTGAACTACATAAACACGTGCAGTTGTATGTGCAGTTCAAGAACTTGCCTTGTTAGACCATTTTACACAAGCATTGCCAAACATATTCAATCAGCCCCCTCAAACTGACACTGTCACCAGAATTCAATCAATACTTCTTGTGAGATGAGAATAAGTATTTCATCTAATAATCAACTTATCTGAGATTTGCAGTGCTGGTTGCTATTACCAGAAGGCATTTCTAGATTATTTACATTTAACTGTACATTACTTTGATCTTTGTATCAGTTGCATTGAGATAAAATATGAGCTTCTAATTTAATTTTGTTTCAGATTTCCTTTGACATGTCTATTGATGCCAATTGCCCAGGAGGAAAAGACGATCAAGAATAAGAACAGTTATGGAAAATACTTATTGAGTACTTTTACCATGCAGACTCTGGGCTCAAACCATCACCAGGATTGTCTAATCTTCAGGCAAGTCTACAAGGAAGTCGTGATCGGTATTCCTATTTTAGGGCTGACGAACCAAGGCTGAGACATTATGTGTCTCATTCCTGGGATTTGACCCAGGCAGTCTGTCTTGAGAGGCTTGCTCCTAATCACTGCATGGCTCTACTTCTTAGTGGGCTGAGTCATTTTAAAAGGAGATGCCCAAGATTCCTTTCTTCTTGTGAGTAATAATCAATAAATAATCGGAGTCACACAGATGCCCCACAACTGACAGCTGACACAGGCCCTGAGTAAGGCCCAAGTCACGTGTTTACTGTTCTCTGTGCTGTGGTTTCCTTCTAAAGTATTTGCCCTTCCCTAGGAGTACCGTACAAGAGATGGAGCAACAGTCCATTACATTCTTTAGACAAAGGGCATTTTCTGAGTAAGAATAAAAGGGGAGGAAAGGAACATGTGGATATGTACAGCATGTGGGTGAAGAGTGCCTGTGCAAAAATCCCAGCCCATCATCTGTTAACTGATTAAGGTCCTGATAAGGGTCAAGTCTCTCTACCTCTGTTTTTCATTTGTAATAGGGGGATCAGAATGCCGATCACAAAGAACTGACTCATTTGAAAAGACCCTGATGCTGGGAAAGATTGAAGACAGGAGGAGAAGGGGATGGCAGAGGATAAGATGGTTGGATGGCATCGCTGACTCAATGGACATGAGTTTGAGCAAGTTTCAGGAGTTGGTGACGGACAGAGAAGGCTGGCGTGTTGCAGTCCATGGGGTCGCAGAGTCGGACACAGCTGAGTGACTAAACTGAACTGGAATATGGGGATTGGTTTTCATTCCTCTGCAACACGAGGTTAGGGAGAGGGTTATAAGAAACAGTGCATGTAAGGACTTCCCTGGTGGTCCAGTGGCTAAGATCCCATGCTCCTGACGCAGGGGGCCCAGGTTCAATCGCTGGTCAGGGAACTAGATCCCACATGCTGCAACTAAAAGTTCACATGCCTGAAAGACCCGCATGCTACAGCTAAGACCCAGAGCAGACAAATAGATATATAAATAATTTTTTAATAAATATTTTTTTAAGTGCATGTGAAGCACTTGCCACATGCCTGGTACAGAGTATGTGTTCAATTCTGTTATACGAGTCATGATCACCTGCCAGGAGCCACACCACTACACCCTGCGTGGCGCCTGCTCTCAGGCTTGGTTTATATACACCTTCCTTCTCCATTGCATGGATTCCCTCATGCTGTGGGTTGTCTTCATTCATCTCAGGACCCCCAGCCCTCAACAGAGTTTCCAGCCCAAGGCAGGCACTCATGGATGTCTGTTGAGCGAGTGAATGATTGCATACATGCACTTCCTCCAAGGCCAGTTCCCTGAAAAGACAAAAGAACTGAAGCTCACAGCTGCCAAGCCACTAACTGAGGCCACAGAACTGGACGGTGGCAGAGCTGAAAGAGGGACCCAAGCTTCCTGACTTCTGGTCCGACATCTGCACACCACAGCTGAGAATCTTAACTTTGCATTTTCTTAAAAAGACCAGGGACTTCCCTGGTGGTCCAGTGGCTAATGCTCTCAAAGAAGGGGGCCTGGGTTCAAACCCTGATTGGAGAACTAGACCACACATGCTACAGTTAAAGATTTCGCATGCCACAACAAAAATTGAAGATCCTGCGTGGCACAATTAAAACTTGGTGCAGCCAAAAAAAAAAAAAATGTGTAAATAAATAAGTTTTTTTTTTAAAAAAGACCAAGGTCAAAGTGATAACCAGAACATCATTACTACTATCAAACTAGGGACACATTCAGAATCTATTCTTCCAACTTCCTATAACTTACATGTCAACAATCCATCACACAAAATTAAAAAAAAAAAACAGTTGTAAAAATATAGGTCTAAACACTTTTTGCATCTTGCATCTTAAGTAATTACACAGCAATACTATGATCATCTAATAGCAATTGACAAGACAAATATGCATAGTAATCGTGTGTTGTACCTGACACAAGCAATATTACATCACCTAATATCCTGCCTTTTATACAACTATTTCATTACTTGGAAGCTCCCTGGTAATGAATATGCTATTAAGCAGGGTTTTTTTAATTTGCATGTTTCTCTTATAGTGATTCTTCAATAAATTTTTCTGACTTCCTTCATAAATATGTTTCATTATTCCTCATTATAAAAAAAAAAACAACCACATTCTCCTTTTCTGAAAGGATAACATATATTAGATGACCCTCCTATATAAAATCATAAGTGAAAAAGGGCCAGACAACTTGCCAGAAAACAAGTAATCAGGCAATAGGGCACTAAATACAGTTGGGCAGATTATAAGGCATTATGGTATAGTTAAAAGGCGGCAAAAAGAATATTTTACAAAGCAAAGAAACAAGAGAATCTAGTTTTACTACAGCAAAAGACAAACCCCAGCTTTTGCACAATTTATCCCGAATGTCTTCATTTTGTTGTTTGAAACATTCTTTTGAGACAAACTGGCTAACTAGTAAAAATTGTATATGCAAATGACATTTCAGATAAGTTTTATTGACTTAATGCTCTGATAATAAAATTATAACAATCAGTATTATTCTGATTTATTGCAATTTTTACTTTCACTTTGTAATGGACTTGGTGCCTCACAGAATTGAATGTAATGTTGCTGCCACCTCAAGGTCACTCACTGAAAATGAGATGGCTCACTTCCGTCTAAGGCACTAAAGCACGTGAGTAACTGAGGGCTTTACGGATGAAAATATCACATTTGCGGTCATGTCGCAGTAAATCTAAACTTTTATTTGCAGTGAAACAATGGGTTTTATATGCAATTTGCAAAGAAAACATACTCTAGTAATGCTAGGACGGCATGGTGAGTACCAAGTCTGCAAGAAGAAAGGCTTTTATTATCACAGTCCAGGGGAAGAAATGTCAATTCATCAAGCTGAAGAGCCATCTGTGCATAACTGGCATATTGACAGGGCATAATCCAGATACAGTGGTTTCTTTAGGAAAAGAAATAGTCCTTGAGTTTATTTTTCCTTCATAAGGCTCACTTGGCTCTTTTCCTCTGCTTCTTAAATCTTTCCCAGTTGGTGACCTCTCTGAACCTGACTCTCTTCCAAATGGATTTATCAAAACTACCCTTAAGATGAACGAACAGTTTACAGAGGAGGAAATGCCAAGGCGCCGACTCACTCAGAGAGATACATGTTTTGCCTAACAGATTGTCAAAGATCAACTTTTGATCCCACTGGTTTGGCAAGGTGGTACTGTAAATTAGAAAAGAGGGAAATGTGGTGATATTTTTCAAATTTTAAAATGCATATACCCTCTGACCAGCAATCTCATTTCTAAAGATTTGTTTTTCAGATACATACATACATGTGCACCAAGATGTCTGCACAAGGAAATTTATTACAGCCAAAGATTGGAAACAAACTAAATGTCCATCAACAGAAGACTTGTAAAGTAAATTACAGTAAATGCATAAAATGGAATACTGTGCAGCCTTCGAAATCAACAAGGCAGCTCTCTACGTACCAATATGGCACAATTTCCAAGATCATGTGGGGAAGCAGGGGGGAAAAAAATCAATGTGCAAAAGAATGTATATAGTATGCTTTGTATGTATGTATTTGCATAGAATTTATTTGCAAAAAAAAACACACAATAAATTTAACAATGGTTCCTTTGTAGAAGAACTGGGGGTCTAGTAACAGAGGTGGGGGAGACAGTTTTCCTTGTATACCCTTTTTGTCTTGAATTTTATACTGTATATATGTGTTAATGACTTGAAGTATATAAATAAAAATAAAACATTAGGCTGTAATTCAAGGTGAAAGCCAAAATTACGAAGAGGAGATAAAGAAGATTCTGAAGGAAGGACAGAGGAAGGAGCAGGGTTAAGGGAAGGTGTGCTGAGGTCAGGGCCTGCTGGAGGTGCCGCCTTCCCCTAGACTCTTCCTCTGCTCTGATCCAGCCTGAACTGGCATCTCTTTTCTTTGTTGTTGTTGTTATTTAGTCACTAAGTCATGTCCCACTCTTTCGTGATCCCATGAACTGTAGCCTGCCAGGCTCCTCCATCCATGGAGAATACTGGAGTGGGTTGCCATTTCCTTCTCTAGGGGATCGTCCCAACCCAGGGATCAAACTTGGAGCTCCTGTATTGGCAGGCAGATTCTTCACCACCAGGGAAGCATTTCTTTTCTAGTCTCCCCATTCTGTTCATTCTCCTCTGATTCTTCTCCCAGCTGTCAATTCTCATTCCAATTTCCCTGCAATTCCTTGTGTTTGGTCTCTCTCTCTCTAGGGATCCTCACTCCATATATGAGGATCCTCACCCCCAGTATGAGGAGGCCAAGAATCAGCCCTCCTGCTCGTTGTGCCAGTATGTGGCCAGGATGCCATGTGCACCCTGGACATACACAGCGTGAAGAAGCAGCATGGTAGTGGACAGCTCCATCGGCCATCTGCCCTCAATTGGAACTCAAAGTACAGCAGAGATTGTGTGTATTTTGGACTCTTCTCTAAGCCCAGACACCACGAGAATGACCACTATATCTGCCCACTGAACAGTACTGGCCAGGATGCAGATGAAATGCATTTGGAACAGAATCTAGGAACTTGGAGATGTCTCACAGTTTAGGAGGAGGCAATGGGTAGGGAGTCCACCCACCATTTCTTGAATACAGATCAGGGTCACCGGGCACTCAATGGCTGTGAACTGTCTCAGTCAAGGTGGTAAAGAGAACCCAGCAGAGAGAAAAGAGAGGTGAGGAAAGGAAGTGAGTGCCTCCACCTGCTCAGTCTATTCATTTACTGGATTTCATTTGTCTTTCCCTTTTCCCTTTTATTAAAGCAAATCTTGTGCTATTTCTGTAGCTCCTTTCAATGACACATCATTAACAGTGAAGCCAAAATTCTGTTTGACATTGCTTAATAATTCAAATTCCATCAAATATCTACCAAAACACTAAGCCGCTGATACACTGATAGGCAGCATCTTAAAAGCACATACATTTTGAAACTTTTGAAAACTCTAGAACACTGTAGTATTCAAAGAATCTTTCATCCAATAAAAAAAAATTAAGTAAATTAATAACTAGAAAATAAAAGCCCATGCATTTCCCACTGAACCCACACTTGGGCTGTGTGATTTCTTTTCAGTTATTAACCTGAAGTGTCATGGTTCAAAAGATTAGGAACGTTCCTGCACTGACCCATGAAATGTTGCAAAATGCATCCACTTTGAAAACACCATTATTTTTATTATATTTGAAGGTTACTGAAAAAGCTAGAGGCAAAACAATAAACTGGGACTATTTTATCTAGGGACTACCTTTGTAGATTGCTGGTATAGATAAATTCCTCTCCCTTTTTCTCAGAGAGAGGTGCCAAGGGAAGGTACCATACTAAAGCCTGCCTCATCACGTGAGGGGGATCCTTCAGAAAGGAGGGTGGTGTAGAAACTGGGTCCACGGCAGGACCAGTGAGACCCCGCCTCTGTTCTCTAGGCCCCATGGTCACATGACCTCACTACTTGGATCCTTCCAGCCCTAAAATCCTATACCATTCTTTCTGAAATTAACAGCAATGGAAAAGAAAGAAAACAGGGACTTCTCTGGTGGTCCAGTGGTTAAGAATCCACCTGCCAATGCAGAGGACACAGGTCTGATCCCTGGTCTGGGAATGGCCCACATGCTGTAGAGCAACTAAGCCAGTGTGTTACAACTCCTGAAGCCCACACCCCCCCTAGAGCCGGTGCTCCTCAACAAGAGAAGGAACTGCAATGAGAAGCCCCTGCACCACAATGAAAGAGTAGCCCCCGCTTGCTGCAACTAGAGAAAGCCTGTGCCCAGCAATGAAGACCCAGTGCAGCCAGAAATAAACAAAAAAGAGAAAGAGAGCAAAAATCAGGAACAATGAAAATGGAGCTTTGAACATTTAAATCAAGACACGCTTAAATCTGACTCCAGCCAGAGTCAGAAAATAAGTTTCCTTTGTCTTTCCTTTCCCTCACCCAGGGTTTTCCGTTCAGTTCAGTTCAGTCACTCAGTCGTGTCCGACTCTTTGCGACCCCATGAATCGCAGCACACCAGGCCTCCCTGTCCATCACCAACTGTTTTACACAGATACAAATTAAGAGAGACTATTTTACTGAGTACTTTTGCCTCCAGGTCCCTTCTTCCACCTTCTGTGCAATCAACAGCAATCATCTCAAACATATAAATAGACACACTTAAAAATACCCCCACCTCATTAGATGTTCCCAATTCGGTTTTGAGATGGCGCTCCAGAAATCCAAGATCTCCTGAAGACATAAGGAGTGCCATAAGTCAGAGGAAAAAGGACCAGATGTGGTCTCTGAAAGTAATGGCAGGAGCCTCAGAAATTCAAGCCCTTAGTTGAACAAGCCAACCCAGGAGGCTGCAGAATAATGGCCCAGAGAAAGGGAAGGCTCCTGAAAACAGAACTTGAGGCTGGGGGAAGGAATTCTCTAGACGAGAGGCCCTGAAGACAAGGACTCCACGGCGGGGTGCTGACCCCAACGGCAGGGATGCTGAGGTGAGGGCCTGGCATGAATAACACCGGTGATCACAGATCTGATGGGTGGTCTCCCGCTAACTACATCCCAGCATTGTACAAAAGTGGGTCGGATGGCATTAATGACTACAGTTGTTGACGTTATAGGGTTTCGAAGATTTTTATTCTGCATTTAAGAGATTTACAGGAAATCTCCAAGCAGTTAAGGCAAGGGGCTGAGCTTGTCTCTCAGCTGGCCCAAAGCCAATCATTCGGCGGGTAACTTTAATTCCTGGGATATGGAGTCATACAGTCAGGAAGCAGACCTGACCCCTGTAAGGTCGGTGTCATGGCCAACTACCCTGGGCTCAATTTAGAGACATAACTATGGCAACGACTGTGCCCAATCGGTTATTAGAGGAGATTTATTGACGGATATGCTTGAATAGCAGAGCCATTAATTGCAATTACCAGACAAGACACTTTGTTCATCTCAGGGAACTGGATGCCAAAATGCCCTAACAACTTTAAAATCCCATTTGCTCTTGGGCTCCCGGCTGGCGTCGCTGCACCTGCCTCAGCTTCCCAGTACTGGGAGGGAGAGGAGAAAGGGTTCAGATGGACCTGGCACCAGCCGCAGAAAATGGCAAGTGCTGGGCACTGGGGCATGAGCTCTAGGAACCTCAGAGTCCCAACAATGTCCTTCCCAGCAGTCAGGGAGGAATAAGCAGCACTGCCCTGAGGGAGCCCTTTCTCTGGGTCCCGCCAACAGAATACAGAAATGCCTTCCTCCTTCACTCTGCTGGTCCATGCCTATCATTTTCTTCACGATTGTCTGGGTCTCCTCTTGGCCTTCCTGTGCTTGGCGTAGCTCAGTCCAGGCTCTGTTCACCTTGTGGTCCCCCAAGACTGAAACAATCAGTGCCCAGATTTCATCCCTCTGGTCTGCCTCTGGGCAGCCTCTTCTGGACACCTCATTTGTCTATAACAGTGACTGACTCTCACCTCCCCTGTACTTTCTAACCTCTCATTCTGCTCTTATTTCTTCTTAGGTTGCAGCCATGCTATGATTGGTCTGCCTGTTGACCTGTGTATTCACTGGAAGGACTGTTGTGGAAGCTGAAGCTCCAATACTTTGGCCACCTTATGTGAAGAGCCAACTCACTGGAAAAGACCCTGATGCTGGGAAAGATTAAGGCAGGAGGAGAAGAGGGCGACAGAGGATGAGATGGTTAGATAGCATCACTGACTCAATGGACATGAATTTGAGTAAACTCCAGGAGATAGTGAAGGACAGAGGACGCTGGTATGCTGCAGTCCATGGGGTCGAAGGGTCGAACACAACTTGGAGGCTGAGCAACAACACTAGATTATAAGGAGACAGAGGCAGAGACTTGGTCAGTCCTTTTCACCGCCATATTCCTCATGCCTCGAATAACACCTGGCACACAGTGGATGCTCAATAAATACTTGTATTTTACTTATTTATTTATTGGCTGTGTGAGATCTGAGTTGAGATACAGGTGAACTTTGTTGCAGGATCTTTCCTTGTGGAGCTCAGGCTTCCTCTAGTTGTGGCATGCGGGCTCTAGAGCGTCTTCAGTGCCTCTTTAAGTAACTGCAGCTTGCAGGCTTAGTTGCTCCAGGGCATGTGGGATCTTAGTTCCTTGACCAGGGATTGAACTTGTGTCCCCAGCACTGGCAGGCAGATTCTTAACCACTACACCACTAGGGAAGTCCCAAGAAATATTTGTTGACTGAATAAATGGATTCAGTACATTCTGCAATTGTGCTTACAGGGCCCTTCTCTCTCCAATTAGGTGATAAGTTCCCTGAAATAGCATCTTATTTACCACCACGCATACCTTAGGTGCTTTAAAACAAAACAAGTGGGTGAGGAATTGCAAACCACAAATTCCATCCTTGCATTGGAATAGGTAAAAGCATATCTCCCCTCACTTCTCATACAGAGTAGTAGCTAAGGCTGAAATATGTTTTCTACCGGGGCATGTTTAAAGCACTCTCCAGGGTATTCAGTCATAAAACCCACATGATATGACTGTGAGATCTGGAATGTTGTTCTCTGAATGTTGAAAGCAAGGAATCAGGACACAATAGGTCAACGTGATGTGCCCAAGATTAGAGAGCTAGTGAGTGATGGAACCAGGAAATAGACCCAGGCATGGCCCAGACTCTGTGCTCTTACACTCTATGCGTGCCATTTTTCTTGACTTTGAAATCTGGGATAAATACACAAACAATTAGGAAAATACCCTGAGAAAAGCCTTTGGATGCTAACACTATGTCACCTTGAGTTTACTCTTATTTTTTCCAAAACAGATAACCAATGACAAATCTCTGCTCCAAATTAAGATGTCACCTGATCATCTTTCCCTTAGAGATAAAACATTAAGACTATACCAACCTGAGGCTAGTGAGATTCCAACCTGAGGTTAGTGAGGCAGAAGACTTTTATAAAATTCTTTCCAAGAGAGAGTGGAAGGAGTTCTTCCCTCAAGATGTGAGAATGCAACTCCCATTCTTGGACTCCGCCGGGGTTTGGATCATAAGAATTCTCAACTAACATCAATGAGACTGACGCTGAAGCTGAAGCTCCAGTGCTTTGGCCACCTGATAACAAAGATGGCATCACTGACTCAATGGACACGAATCTGAGCTAACTCCAGAAGATAGTGAAGGCCAGGGAGGCCTGGTGTGCGGCAGTCCACAGGGTTGCAAAAAGTTGGACACATCTTAGTGACTGAACAAAAAAAACGTCGATGAACTTCATCAGAGCAAAACTAGTTATACCAGGTGCCTCTTTAAAAAAATATTTATTATTATTTTTTATTTATGGCTGCACCAGGTCTTCACTGCTGCAAGGGCTTCCTCTAGCTGTAGCGAGCAGCAGTTACTCTCTAGTGTGCAGGCATCTCATTGTGATGGCTTCTCCTGTTGCAGAGCACGGGCTCTAGAGCACAGGCTCTGTAGTTGCAGCCCTTGGGTTCAGTAGTTGTGATGCATGGGTTTAGCTGCTCCTTGGCATGTGGGATCTTCCCAGACCAGGGATCAAACATGTGTTCCCTGCACTGGCAAGTGGATTCTTAACCTCTAGACCACCAGGGAAGCCCGGACTGTCCCCTTTTAATATCTTTTTTTTAACGTGGACTATATTTAAAGTCTTTATTGAATTTGTTACAACATTGGTTCTGTTTTACGTTTTGATTTTTTTGGCCCAAGGCACGTGGGATCTTAGCTTGCTGACTAGGGACAGAACCCACTCCCTCTACATCGGAAGGTAAAATATTAACCCCTGGACCTCCAGGGAAGTCCTCAGTGCCTCTTTGTTCTACAGCATCTCACTGATAATATTCAGGAGGACCTCTGATCAATGAGACTACTCAAGTGATTAGGATTTTCTATATCAGCACTAAGACATGGTGAAATAGTCATTCAAATCAAATTTTCCCCAGTGGGTCTTAGAACTCACATACATACAACCCACATTATCTACCATCTAGTTTTCTATTTTGTACAATCAAATGGAGTGCTATAGACTGAATGTTGTGTTCCCCCAAAATTCACATGTTGAAACCCGTCCCCGGTGTGATGGTATTTGGAGGTGGGATTCTTGGGAGGAACTTAGACTATGTGGGTGGGACCCTCGTGGATGGAATTCGTGCCCTTATAAAAGGAATTCCAGAGCACTTCCTTGCTCCCTCTGCCATGTGAGGACACAGCAAGAAGACAGCTGCCTATGAATCAGGAAGTGGGTCCTCACTGGTCACCAAATCTGCTAGCACCTTGATCTTTGACCTTCCAGCTTCCAGAACTGTGAAAAATAAATTTCCGTTGTTTATAAGTCCCTAGTCTATGGCTTTCTGTGATAGCAGCTGGAATGGACTAAATCAGAGTGATTTGATATTGGATTGATGAAACTGAAACACTATAAGAATCTCAGTCATTTATGACAAACTCCACCGTATTCATCATTCATTCATTCACTGTTCATTTCTTCACTAGCATCTACTAGTGCCAGGCACTACACTAACACACGTTGGCTGATGCCACTGAATCCAATGTTTATGAAGGGGGATGGACATGGAGGCAATAGACATACAGATAAACTACAGCAATGCCAAGAGTTGTGATCAAAGGAAGGGCACAAGCCTCTAAGAGAGGGTAAAAGGATTTAACCTGGTTGTGAAAGTTAGGGAAGGCCTCCCTGAGAAAATGGCTGTTTGCTGAGACCTAAGGCAGAGTAACAGATAACCATGTGAAGAGTAGTGGGAAGAGGCTGGAGGACACCAGGTGTAGCTGGGAGACCAGAAAGTACCTCTGAGGATGGGCAGGTGTGATGGGACCGTGGCTGGAGCAGTGGCCACAGGCATCAGGCCAGACCTCGAAGACAGGAGAAAGGTCTGGATCTCTATTAGGAGCCACTGGAGACTTTGAGGCACCATCAGAAAGGGAACTATTCGAGGACTCTTGGGAAGGTGAAACTGACAGCCTAACAGTCAGTTCTATACATTCTGCTGTCTATGGCAGGAAACTGGACAAATAAGCTAAAGAGACAAAAGTTCAACAGCAAAGGTTGGTAAGAAAGGATTTCCCAGCCCATCTTGATAATCAGAAAGTTAAACAATCAGGGTGCGCATTTCCAGAGTGGCACACTTGGGCCAGCTCTCTCAACCCTCAGCTCACCCTGTCCTTGCATGCATGCTCAGTCATGTCTGACTCTTTGAGACCCCAGGGACTGTTGCCCACCAGGCTCCACCGTCCATGCCAGGCAAGAATACTGCAGGAGTGCGTTGCCATTTCCTACTCAGGAGATCTTCCTGACCCAAGAACTAAATCCACATTTCTTGCATTTCCTGCATTGGCAGGCAGATTCTTTACCACTGAGTCACCTGGGAAGCCTCAGTTCACTCTGCTAAGTTGCTAAGTCGCGTCAGTTGTGTCTGACTCTGTGCAACCCCATAGGCGGCAGCCCACCAGGCTCCCCCATCCCTGGGATTCTCCAGGCAAGAACACTGGAGTGGGCTGCCATTTCCTTCTACAATGCATGAAAGTGAAAAGTGAAAGTGAAGTCATTCAGTCGTGTCCGACTCTTATCGACCCCATGGACTAGCCTACCAGGCTCCTCCGTCCATGGGATTCTCCAGGCAAGAACACTGGAGTGGGCTGCCATTGCCTTCTCCCAGGTCACTCTGTACAGGTCTGCAAATCAGAAGTGAGCCTCACAGCTTGATAATGATGAAGGTCAGCTCATATTTACCTACAGAGATGGATCCAATTTTGCACTGCTTTCACTAGAACATAAAAAAAACTATAATTCTTGTGCTGCTACCAACATTATTATGCACCAGTGTAACAGGGTACTAATTTTAATCTGCACAAAATCACAGAATTTTCAGGCTGAGAGGAACTTTAAACATCATCTGAATGTTTGTGAATTTTTCTAGTATGTTCATAGATGTTTTCATGCATAATTTATTTCCTATTAACATGTATGCTTGGTGTCCTCTAAACAAACTATGTTTTCCATGGACTTAATCTAGGAGGATTGCTTTTGGGCCCCTATCAGTACCATGGGACACATACACACACACACAGGTGTGCACACAGATAAGACTACCCAGAAGGTGCTCAATCAACAGTTAGTTGACTGACTCCTGACAACAGACCAAAAGCTTACTCTGTGTCTGACAGTCGAAGCCCCAAAGTCAACAGATTGATGCATTAAAAAAAAGAATCTGATAAAATCATAGCGTAGAAAGAGGTGAACAATCAAAGAATGGAAAAAACTGGAAGGAGCTAGGACCTGTGGTCCCAGCCCCTCTCCAAGCAGGAAAGGCAGTTCTGTCACCCACAGGAAGAGCAGTCGAGACTCAAGCAGGAGAACGGAGAAGGATGCTATTATATCATTAGTTAAAAGGTCATGGGGGAAATGAGTACTTTCAGTAAGCTGAAAGGTGTTGCAGTTTTAGAAGGAAACTCATTTTCTTAGGTGAAGCAGAAGCCACTTCTGGCTCTTTGCTTACTTTGATCCATCAGTGTTGCTCTGGCCACCAACCAAGTTCACACAGTCCAGACACTTTGGATGGAATCAATGTGTGAGCACCCCTTTTTTTCAAAATGTAGAGGACATATATCTAAGATTAAACCTGTACAAACCAACCCCTAGATGTCATTGTTCCTGCTGAAATATCAAATCTTGAGTCTTTGAAATTCTAAATCTGAAGAGATAGCAGTGTTAATCTGAATAAGCCACTTAAATAATGCAAATTCAATTCACTTTCAATTTTTCAAAGCCAAGTCCATAGTCTTCTGGACTTCTTAACCATAATGTAACTAAATCTTAGGGTGTCAGCACACATTCTGTTGCCAATAAAATCTGCCTTTAGGAAAAATAGGCTGGAAACCCATGTAGTCATATGTGACATGACAAACAGGGCTAACAACTGATGAGCTGATTGCAGAGTAGCTGGGTGATTGTGGCCTCTTCTTTTCCGCGTGTCCTCTGACTTCTGTGCTTGCTTCTGTCATGGGTCTTGGAGCCCAGAGCTGTCTGTCCTTCCCACTCAGGGCACACTGAAAGAACAGAGGTGATCACTTGCCCACCACTTCATACCCTAGTTGCAACTAACCTCAAACGCTACATGTTCTCTGATCACAGTCCCACTTCTATCTCTTCCATCCACTTCATGTTATTCTAGTCTAAACCTTTGCAATAATAATACTTGTTTATCAATCGAGCACATCAGTGGTTCCTATACACTATGTCCTTTAAAATTTTTCAACAACTTCTCCAGATAGGTGTCCCTATCCTCATTTTCCAGATGAAGTAGCAGAGGTACAGAGAGGTTAAGTTTCTTGCCCCAGATCACACAGCCAGTGAGTGCCAACAGGTTTGGAAGCTCAGGATGATATCCAGTCCACAGCCTGGAATCTTAGAACCTCGCTGAGGCCAACTCCCGGTCCCTCCCAGGCCCCTAGTTCTCAACTGAATGCTTGAGCTCCCCAAACACAGCTTTCAAGTAGCTCCTCAAATAAATCTCAGGTCTGGGAGCACATCTGCTGAATGAAATCACTTTTTCATTCAATCAACGAGTGTTTACTGAGTATAACTACATTCAGGGTCTTATTCTAGGCCACAAGGAATATTGATGCACAAGACTGGCAAGCTCCCTGGGCTCTTGGAACTCATTCCCTGCCAAGGTAGACAGATGCTGAGGCAGAGATTATGTGAGTAATTAATGATCGCTGAGCCAAGTCCACAAAGACGTGTGAAACAAGACAAGCAGAGCCCCTAACACAGGGCCCTACACCACGAGGTCCCCCGACAGATGCTCACTGCTTGTCTTTGCCTAGGTCAGCCTCAACCCCAGTGTGCCTTTCAGACCAAAGATCTCCCTACTCCCCACTCCAATCCCTCTATGTCAGGCAGAGGTGTCTGCACAATCCAGACAGATGCCTGACGCTCACCCTCACCTCACACTTCCATTCATGTTTGTCCATATTCTTCTACATACCAAGACCTTAGCTCAAGTGTCTCCCTTCCCATCATCCGGGCACAGGGATCTCCCTCTCTGGGGCCCAGAGTTGTAAGCTGAGGGAGAGATGTTGGTGCAAGAGAGGTGGATGACATGGAAGCCTGGCTCATGAAGCTCACCTGTGCCCTGCATGAAGATGACATGGAAACTTGCTCATGAAACTCACATGTGCCCTCCAATCTCACACATGCCTGACCCTGGATATGCCACTCCCATCTCACAATAGACTTCTGGTGGGTCCTCCCAATCTTACAGCTTGCTGGAGCCGTTGATGACCAGTTCTGACCTCATTGCCAGAAAAGGCACGACAGTTACCGTGTAGAACATTCTGAGTGCTATATGCATTTTCCCTTCCCTTTCTCACTCATGTCTTTTTCTCAAAGAAAGAAGCATCCCAGAAGATCAAATAACATTCCTTATGGCTGGTCTCCCATAGTATATGAAGAGCTCAGACTGGAGGACCGTAGAAGGTAGTCTACTTACTGTCTGTGGTTATCCAGTTACTAAGTCTTAAGGAAGCAAGAGGTGGCACTCCCTGCCGCTTTCTCCCAGTCTATCACCTCGAGAGGACCTGTCAAAATAACAAATGACACATCTAGAGGTCATGGGATTATCCTTTAGCCAGGCCCTCTTGGTTTGATTAGCAGCTACTTTTCCTCTTAGTGTCCTTCTTCATCTCCCCCTTTTCATTTTCTTCCTCTACCCCTCTCATCAATAAAGGTCACTGCGTTAAGGAAACCGCTTCTGTGAGAAGAATTTAACAGTGCCCTATTAGAATCACACTGTCTCATTCAGAAGCAGGTGGTATTACCTGTCAACAGGGTTGTGCACACAGCGAACAGCTGCCACCCAACTCAGCTGAGGTTCCTGGGCAGATAAAGTGCCCAGAGGAGACAGCCCTCCAGAGGCCTCAAAATCTCATTTTCATTCCCCTGGTGGAAAAGACTTTATTGACAAAGACGACTGAAAATTGCCTGAGCGCTCCAATAACCAGTCTGCACTGAAGCAGAGAGACAGTCTGGCGGAGACCCTGCTCCTCCATGCAGCTCTGCCCAGCCCACAGTCCAAGGCGTATGCAGACCAGACTGAAGGGAGCCTCCTGACACCCTCCTGAATAGCCCCGCTCCACCTCCACTCTCAGCCTGCCGGTGCCTCTCCTGGACCCCAACCATAAATCAACATGAATGCAGGGCAGCTCCGTCAGAAAGCAAACTCAGACTGATCCAGAGCCCCAGGGGTCAGACCTGGGTGAGCTGGAGAAGGCAAACTCCCTGCTTCCCACTGGAGGGCTCTGTGGCTTGACTGCAACATCCCAGGTAAGCCACTAGATGTCACCACCACTGATGCCTGTCCTCACTCACAGGTGCTGGTATAAGACAGTCCAGGGTTAAGGGAACTCCATACAGAATTCCATCACCATTTACACCACAGGGCTGCTTCAGATGTTGTGACAGTCTGAGCTCCTCTGGGGCCTCTTCTAAACCAGTTAACAGCTCAGACCCAAAATCACTGAGTTAAAAGTTCAGTTCAGTTCAGTTCAGTCGCTAAGTCGTGTCCAACTCTTTGCGACCCCATGAATCACAGCACACCAGGCCTCCCTGTCCATCACCAACTCCCGGCGTTCACTCACAGATGCTGGTATAAGACAGTTCAGGGTGAAGGGAACTCTATACATAATTCCATCACCATTTGCACCACAGTGCTGCTTCAGAGGTTGTGACAATCTGAGCTCCTCTGGGGCCTCTTCTAAACCAGTTAACAGCTCAGACCCAAAATTGCTGAGTTGAAAGTTAAGCAGGAACAAATCCCCACTCTCACAAACAGATGCCGCCTGCTCCTCCTCCGTTTCTTCCTGGTCATTACCAGTTGTGTATCCTTCTAGTTTAATCCAGCCCTCAATAAGAAATAAATTAATATGTGTGCCTCGTAGCACCGGAGATTTTAGATGTCAGTCTGCTGTTGAAATGATGTAGGTCTGTGGCTTTTAGGAGAGAATGAATGACAGATGGATAATTTATGATGATTCTTGAGACCTGAACTATAATTATGAAGTATTTCTAGGTGTACATTCAGGATGCAAAGTGTAAGGAACCTAGTGCTAATGTTAATTTATTACTGACAGCTGTATATATAATAATATATCATGTCTTTTAATCTTACATTCCTTCTGACTTACATCAAGCAATCTTTTCATTCATTAATAAAATCAAGCCTTGCCATTATTCTTAATGATGAAGTCCCATTTTGAACCCAAAGGACTCCTATAATTAAACTCTGTACTTCTATATACCAGACATTTGAAGCTAAAGAAGAGGATAAATTGAACTTCTTCTTTTACAGACAGGATGGAAACACCAGAAAGACACAGCCCACCTGCTCACAGCCCCACAATGGCTAAATAGAACGTCAAGAAAAAAATTTGTGTGTACCTTCTCCACTCCCCATCACATCCTTTTCCCCTGCCATTTAGTCCCCTGCCATCTCTGACCCTTCCACGATCTTCCCTTTTTTTTTATTGGAGTACAGTTGATTTACAGTGTCATGTTAATTTTAGGTATACAACACAGCTATTCAATTATATATATATATGCATATGTATATTCTTTTTTCAGAATCTTTCCCTTATAAGTTATTATAAAATATTCAGTATAGTTCCCTGTGCTATGCAGTAGGTCCTTGTTGGTTACCTGTTTTATATATAATAACCCCATCCTCCTAATTTACCGGTCCCCCCACCTTCCCCTGATCTAGTGATTCAAATGGTAAAGAATCTGCTTGCAGTGCAGGACACCTGGGTTTGATTCCGGGGTCAGGAAAATCCCCCAGAGAAGGGAATGGCAACCCACGCCAGTAATCTTGCCTAAAAAATTCCATGGACAGAGGAACCTGGTACCATCCATGGAGTCAAAAAGAGTCAGACACAATTAAGCGATTTAACACTTTCACTTTTTCACACCTTCCCGTTTGGGAACCATAAATTTGTTTTCTATGTCTGTGGGTCTATTAAACTTTCCTTTTTTTGAGGCAGTTCATCCAAAGTACATTTTTTAAAGGTCATGATAAAAATGACAACTAAAAGAAATGCAGGCTAACATGTCTCCTGTAACTCTGTGCTGTGCCAAAGACTTATATAATCATCCCTTTAAAAAAAATCTAACCTAATCCTATTACACCAAAGACAAGGTGTCCTTCATGAATATCACCGGTGGAAACAAGTTGGTCTTCTCCACAAGTTTCAACTGGTTCCACGTATCATTCAGTTTATAACCAGTCATCACCTTGGCAACTTGCTCAGTGCACTGTTGTGAATGTTCCCCAAATTTAAACTGTGTTCTGGCTTAAGGTGTCAAGCACACACAATGTATTATCAGACAACCTATTCACTTTAAAAGATACAGACCCGTGATGATTGTAGAAGTGAAACCTTTAAGCTGATCAGCTAATTAATGACCCCAAAGTAGAATAATGAGATGTGTGGAGATAGGATTCAGTTATCTGGGTCATCTCTCATCTGGAGACAACATAGGATTCCACTGAGTAGGTACTAGATAATTGGGTAAGCAAGTTTCCTATCTATAACCCCACATCTTACTAGGATTGGTTAATTAAATAATGACAAATGATATTCTATGGCAAGCGGAAGGTGCCTAGAAGAGATTTCAATGAGATGTCCACAAGTTCAGTTGAACTACACCTGAATGTCTTTGTGTTCCCCGACCTAAAAATGTTTACTGCAATTTTCTGGAGAGCTTTTGGGTAGGAAAGCAAAACAGTGAGTTTTGCTCCACTGAGTTTTTTAAGTTGCCTAGGTTTTTCTATGGGCCTTTGTGTCCCATACCTTCTCTGCACTCAGGAATTAAGGTCCTAATTCTTTTATTAAAATTCCTATCTGCTTGTAATGGTTTCTTCTTATTGATTCTGTCTCTTCCAGTTGCTTCAGTGTAGGGAAGAGGAACGTCAATCAGCAGTGACCATGTGGTGCTGTGGTAACAAACAGCTCCAAAACCTCAGTGACTTCCTCATTCTACATTTACGCTGTGGGTCAACTAGAAGCTTAGCTCATCACCAGCACTCTAAAATGTGAGCTAGGGGACTTCAGTGGCAGTCCCCCAGTGGCTAAGACACCACGTGTCCACTGCAGGGGCAGTGGTTCTATCCCTGGTCAGGCAACTAAGGTCCTGCATACTGTGCTGCCTGACCAAAAAACATAAAATGTGGGCTGACAGGGTGGCCACCATTTCAAACCATTTCATTATTTGGCTGGTCATAAAGCCAGCAGGGAAAGGGCACTCTGGAGGGAATTGCCCAGGCAATAAGTGCTCCAGGACAGAAGAGGTGGCCCTCACTTCTGCAACACAATTCATTAGCCAACACTAGTCACAGGCCACACCTCTGAGCCAGGAAGTTTACTTTGTGCTGGAAGGGAAACATTGGGAAATAGCTTGTGAATATTAGAAAAGACAACCACAGGGACTTGAACCTCTCACTTGTTTTAGAATTCCCTTATTTTCCCTCATTTACAGTTTCTCTCCTTTTTTCATACTCTGATAAAATAACTCTGGTTTCTGTTCTGTCCATTTTTATATGCATGCACATTACAGTTAAGACAGTACTGAAGAAAAGCCTCTATTCCGATAGTTACAAAAAAGGATTGTTCGTGTCAGTAGCTCTAGAAGAAAAAAAAAAGAAATTTGCCCATTAGTTGTTTGTCCTCACTTTCTTCCTTTTATGCATTCTGGTTTTCCTCGATTATTTTTCCTTCCACCCTTCCATGCTAGTCTCCTGTTCAATCTCTTTTATTGAAAAAAATTACTCACCCCTTTATCTTTCCTTTTTCTTAGCTATTTAGTCCACCTGGCAGAGAATTCTGTGGACTAGCAGAATTCTAACTTTGCTGGTTTCCCAACCTCCCCCCCGCCCCGACCCACCCAATTCAGGTGAATTTGTATCCTCAGATACCTCATCTCAGGAATTACTGACCTGTCTGAACAATGACTAGGTTTTTCTGGACCTTTCTCCCACTTGATAATTGAGGGCCCAGCCTGTTGCAAAGGTCTCTGTATACACCTGGAAATCCCCAAGAGTTACAGACATAACTCATTTTATTGCACTTCATTTATCTTTTCCTTTTAATGAGCTTTGCAGATACTGCATCTTTTGCTAATTGAAAGTTTGTGGCAACCCTGCATCAACTCAGTCTATCAGTGCCATTTTTCAACAGCGTTTGCTCTGTCTGCAATGAAGGAGATATGAGTTCCATCCCTGGGTTGGGAAGACTCCCCCTCTCCTGCCAGAAGGAAACAGCAACCCACTCCAGTATTCTTGCCTAGGAAATACCGTGGACAGAGAAGCCTGCGTAGGGGTGGAGGGGGGAGACACAAAAGAATCAGATACAACTTAGTGACCAAACAACAACAACAAATAATGCTTTTTAGGTACAATGCTACTGCACACTTATTAGACCACAGTAGAGTATAAATATAACTTCTACATCCTCTGGGAAACCAATTCATGTCAAATTCATGTGACTCACTTCAGTGTAATGGTCAAATCCACACTGTCCTCCAGGTACACCTACATATCAACGAAAAAGTGCATTACTATGAGTGGAATCTTCAGTTTCACTCCCCTCCTACTATTCATGGCCCTCCTTCTCAGCCCGGATCCAAGCACCCTGCTGTTCAGTTGCTAAGACACTCAACCTGTACGGCATTCCTGAAGTTGGGCAGAAAGCTTCACTCACACTGCATTTTATTCTGTTAGCCAGGGCAAAACAGGATTGCTTATAAAGCAGGTGTGTATGCCATAAGACAGATCCAAATGACCAACATATGTTGCCCTCAAAGGACTGCTGTTGTGCTCCTGGGTCAAGCAAGTTACCAAGTGTGGTCCTACAACCCCGGGGATTTTCCTGAAAATCTTCAATCTCACCAGCAAATAGATTTCCCAGGGCCAGCTCTACTCCTCACCAGGAGCACTTCAAGTCCAGCCATGAACCTAGGTATGACCTCTACATTTTAGCCAAGAACACCACAAAAATGTATAGCCTAGCCAAAAGCAGTAGCAAACTCAGAAGTATGGGGCTGAAAGAATGTCAAGGCCCACTGCTGAAAGCCAGTGAGGGAGAGGATGGGGTGATAAAGACAGCCCACAGAGGGTTTGGGCGACATGTGGAGACTCCAAAGAGAAGAGTCACTGACTTCAAGAACCAAAGACCGCTGACAGGGCCTCGCCATGGGACCTTAGGAGCCCGACAACGCGCGCCTTAAACCCACCCAAAAGCCAGGGATGGCAGTGAGTGGGTGTGGCATCGCCTTCGCGCCCGCCCAGCCCCAAGACCCGGGATGCCCATGGGCGGAGCCTGAACATCGCCCCGCCCTCTCCGCCCGCCACTCGGGTCACCTGACCTGCCCGCAGCTCACGTGATCTGTCCCCAGCGCCGCCATTTTGGAGCTCCTGATGAGGATGGGGAAAGCGGGGTAAAAGAGGGTAAAGAGCCGTGAGAGAGGTGGGCGAGGACGAGGGCGAGGGCACGGCCGGCTCCTGGCCGGCAAAGGAGGCTCGCGGAAGCAGCAGCCGCCGCCCGACCGCAGGTACCGCGTCCCCGGGCCGTCCCTCCGCCCGCTGTTAGCACCGCCGCCGGCCATGTGCGTCCTCCCCTCAGGCCTCTACCGGCGCCGGCTTCCTGCTCAGCAGGTCGACACTCTCCCGGTGCTCGCCACAGGCCCCAAGTTCCGTGTCCCTTTTCAGTCCTTTGTCCCGTCCACAGCAAGGACTGTGGAGACCCCGGGCTTGCCCTGCAGCTGCGGGTGGGGGGAACCTGCTGCTCCCAGCTTAACTCTCACCAGCCTGGCCCGCAGACAGGCTCGCCGGCCGTCGCTTCCTTCCCTTTGCACAGGTGAAACCGCTTCGCCTAGACGGGATGGAGCGAAAACGGTGTCTTCCCCACGTCTCTTGATTACTTTTCTCAACCCCTATCGCCCCTGCCCTTAGCCACTGCTTGATGTAGGAAGAACTAGTAGAAAAGCAATTCTGGTCTCTGCACCTATTTCGAATCACTTCGATGAAGTAAGTGGTCTCCCTACTGATCAGTCACTGAAATCACTGGGAAAAGCTCCCCACCGTTAAGACCTGGGGGCCTCCGGAATGAACGGTTTGTGTGTGGAAGGCCTGTATGATTAATTAGGCCAAGGCCACCATCCCAACCCGCAGGCGATCTCTTTAGTTACCGCAGTGGGCTGTAATTTGCTTTCGGTCTGCGTCTCTCTTATCCGGCAATTACTGGACTTAGCACCTCTTTCAGTCTGTACTTTCTTCTCTGCTGTGACTCAGTGTATGGGTTGCATTATTGATTAAAGAGAAAGTCTGGTCCTGCGTTCCTTTACCGTACTGACTCGTTTAAAATTACTTTCAGGGGAGAGCCAAATATGTACTTTCAGCCCTGGCAATGAACTGTTTACTTAACCATAGTCGATAAAGTTGCATTATAGGTGAAATGAATACTATTTTTTGATCTTTTAAATTCATTCTATCCAGTATAAGAAATAGCAAAGATATGTAGGACCGGGGCAGGAAAGTGCCTTAAGATGATGTAGGTAGGTCAGTGGACTGTGACTTATCAGTTCATGCTGCCTTTCAGTTGTAGAACTGTTGGAAGTTTGCAGAATCAACCATTTAGACTGTATTTTTGATTAAGATTAAAATGGCAGTGTACGGCTTATTGCTTTTTATTCATTAGAAAGTTATATCAGTAAAGCCCATAGTATTTTGAGTCAATTAGATAAATTTTGAGCTAAAACATGAAATATATGATTATTGGAGAAATTTCCAGAGCTGTTTTTTTCCAACTTGTGCCAAATCCTGAAGTCTGCTTGTTAGGTAAATTTTGTAAATTTGCGTCACATAATTGGGTTCAATGAACATTCCTCTGAATTTCTTTACATGAAATATTGGGTAATTTTTCACTGTCATCCCGCCCCTCCCCAAAATTACTACTTGGTTTCACCAAGAAAGAGAAATGTTTGATACTGTATACTTTCATTCTTGGCTACAGCTGGATTTTGAAGATTGATCCAAGGGACTGTATTAATTTCAGGAATTGATTTGAAAGACACTGGCTCTGCCACTTAACAGCCATGTAACCTTGGGTAAGTCACTTAAACTGCACTGCTGCTGCTGCTGCTAAGTTGCCTCAGTCGTATCCGACTCTGTGCGACCCCATAGAAGGCAGCCCACCAGGCTCTGCTGTCCCTGGGATTCTCCAGGCAAGAACACTGAGTGTGCCCTTATTTGTAGAATTATGTAACACCCAGGTAACCTGTCCCAAAGACTTAATGAAGCTCAAACATACATGTTTGATACTGCCTAGCTGTAAGGGGCTGTTGCTCTTGTCAGTATTTTACTTTGTACATTTTTTGTTCACGCTGAGAATTAAGAGGAAAATTGGTGTGTTGAGAGGCCTGGTGTGCTGCAGTCCATGGGTCGCAAAGAGTCGGACACGACTGAGCGACTGAACTGAGAAACGATGAATTTAGAATAAGATAGACCTGTATTCTAATTCTTAAGCTAGCTATTACTTTACATCTGTGAGCCTCAGTTTCCTCATCTGCAAATAAAGAGGCCAGTATTACCAGGTACATCAGTAATACAAGAATCTGTGCTGGCATTATTCTCTGGTCTGTGAGCACCTCAAGGGCACAGATTCCCTCTTACTTTGGTAGTCTCCAGCACATTGCTTGGCACTTTATAGGTGCTCAGTGAGTGTTAAATCTGAATCTTGGTTAACAGTAGTTTCACCTTATGTCTTAATTGCAGCTGCCAACTTCGAATATTCTGTCAGGCTAGATGCCAGCTAAGGAATATTAGACATACTTTAATATTTACACTCATTTTTTTCTTGGTGGGCAGTTAACTACATTAAGCTAAGGAGATTTTAACTCAAGTATGTTAGAGGCATTAGTAAGTTAAATCTACAAATAACATGTAAGCATTTTCAAAGTAACTTTTCAGTTTATAACCCAGAAACATGAAAATTTGTCCAGCACAACTCTGGAGTTTTACAGCTACAGAATGTAAAACGCTCAGAAACAGTGACTTGCCTAAGGTCACACAACTGAGGTTCCTCTAGGAGAGGAACCCATGAGCTATGCCCCCTGCCACCTTTTGGCTAGAGCAAAATAAATATTTTTCTCTTTCAGAATTACAATAATGTGGAAGAATGAGGAATTGACCATTACTTCTGTAACATAATTTTTTTTAATAATTAGAAGAACAATCTTAGTCTGAAAGAAAAGATGCTTTATATAACATACTGAACTGTCTTCTTCCACAGAAAATTACAGCTTTTATCCAGTCCCACCCAGGCCCACATGAATTGTTCAACTTGATTTTACTTATGATAACCATACTGCTATAAATGAAAGGAACTAATTAGATGTACAAATAAGCCAAATAGCAAATTGTAAGGAAATAAAGACAGCTGATAAGAGTTGGCTCTTTTCTTGGGAAAGACATTAATTACAAGCTTTTGCCTGTGGGAATCTATTGTTTAGGAAAGTGGAAAAGGTTGTAGAACATTACTGGTTTGGGATACAACATTTATTTACTTAATAACAATTTGATATATTTGGTCAAATGTTATGTCTAAAGATTTCAAATGAGAAACACCCTGTTTTGCTGATGCCTGTAATCTTTCCTCATCCTAGTAAACCTTACTGTTCAGCCATACTGGTCTTTAATCTCTAGATAGCATGCTTGTTCTCTTCTGAAAATCTACTGATGTTATGGTTGCTTTCTTGTCACCAAATTCCAAGAAAGCAAATGGCAGGCACTCTGAGATTAGGACAATTCAGGGAGGATGTATTTTAAAAGATACTTATAAAGATGTAGGACCTATGTAGTCAAGGCCCAGGAATCATTCAGTTATCTGGAGCTAGCAGCATCAGGAGAAAGGAGAGTCCTTTCTCCTTAATAATGGCCTTCTGTTGAGGATCACAGCCAGTTCAAGGTGACCTCGAGGGAAAAAAATGAGTGTCTTGATCTCCCTTTGCTGCCTCCTCCTGATTTCCTGTTATGGCGCCCCGTTGGCATAACTCAGCCAGAGGGCATGGGAGCCTAATGATGTAATTCCTCCTGGAATAGAGAGCAGAGTGGAGAATCAGTCAGTGAGCCCACAGGGGCAGATGGGTGACATCCAGAAGGCTCTTCTGTCGGAATGCAGTATGCATCTTACCTCTTCAGGGAGCCTTTGTTTCCCTTCCTAACCAAAATGAGTTCGGTCTGTTAGGATTTGGTCATTGGCTGTTGCCTTCTAACTATTTCGCCTTGGATGATTGTTGTTCAGTCGCTAAGTCATGTCTGGCTCTGCGACCCCATGGACTGCAGCACGCCAGGCTCCTCTGTCCTCCACTGTCTCCTGGAGCTTGCTCAGATTCATGTCCATTGAGTTGGTGATGCTATCTAACCACTCATGCTCTGCTACCTCCTTCTTTTTTTGCCTTTGATCTTTCCCAGCATCAGGGTCTTTTCCAATGAATCGGCTCCTCACATCAGGTGGCCAAAGTACTGGAGCTTCAGCTTCAGCTCTAGTCCTTCTAATGAGTATTCAGGACTGATCTCCTTTAGGATGGACTGGTTGGATCTCCTTGCAGTCCAAGGGACTCTCAAGAGTCTTCTCCAACACCACAGTTCAAAAGCATCAATTCTTCAGCACTCAGCTTTCTTTATGCTTCAAACTGTCACATCTGTACATAACTACTGAAAAAAGCATAGCTTTGACTATACAGACCTTTATCAGTGAGGTTATGTCTCTGCTTTTTAATGCACTGTCTAGGTTTGTCGTAGCTTTTCCTTTCAAGGAGCAAGCGTCTTTTAACTTCATGGCTGTGGTCACTGTCCACAGTGATTTTGTGGCCCAGGAAAATAAAACAGTCACTGCTTCCACTTTTCCCCTTCTGTTTACTATGAAGTGATGGGACTGGATACCATGATCTTAGTGTTTTGAATGTTAAGTTTCAAGCCAGCTTTGTCACTCTCTTCTTTCTCCCTCATCAGGAGGCTCTTTAATTCCTCTTTACTTTCTGCCATTAGAGCGGTCTTAATTCCAGCTAGTGATTCATCCAGCCTGGTATTTCACATAATATACTCTGAGTAGAAGTTAAATAAGCAGGGTGACAATATACAGTCTTGTATTGCTTTCCCAATTTTGAACAGTTATTCCATGTGTGGTTCTAAGTGTTGCTTATTGACCCATATACAGGTTTCTTATGAGACAGGTAAAGTGGTCTGGTACTTCCATCTCTAAGAGTTTTTCAGTTTGTTGTGATCCACACAGTTAAAGGCTTTACTGTAGTCAATGAGGCAAAAGTAGATGTTTCTCTGGAATTCTCTTGCTTTCTCCAGATTCAAGGAATGTTGGCAATTTGATCTCCTGTTCCTCTGCCTTTTTTCAACCCAGCTTGTACACCTACTGCTGAAGCCTGTCCTGAAGGATTTTTAACATAGCTTTGCTAACATGTGAAATGAGCACAGTTGTACAGTAGTTTGAACTTTCTTTGGGATTGGAATGAAAACTGACCTTCTCACCTTAGGTACTGCTGGGTTATTTAAAAGTGGTTAATTCTTTTTAAGTTCTAAGTATATGAGTCTTTCCCACTCAACTCAGTTTTAAACTGTGTGAATACAATTTTTTCCCTTTCTTCTTGATACCTAGCTTGATGCCTTGTGCATAACTTTTTTCTTTTTTAGCTTTTTAGTTTTAAAATTCTTTAAGGTTTACACAAGTAGAAAGAATAATATAATGAACTCCAAGGGACTCATCATTCCAGTTAGAAAATTTGCTGTTCTTACCTGGTTTGTCAGCCTGAGCGCCCCTACCCCTCCACCCTTGGTGATGCTGTTTTTAAGGTGCATTTGCCTTGATCTCTTGAGAGGCCAAGAATAGTACACAGATTATCTTAATCCAGGTTGTCAGCATTCTTGAGCCACTGGGATTGTATCTGTACTCCTTATTTTTATCTTCTTTATTATGCAGATTTTACCTTAGGACATGTGATCTCAAATGCACATGCACATTGGTGGCCTACGTGAAATTTTTGTGAAAATTTTAAGAGTTGGCCAGTATTCACCTTAACTTCCTCTCTTAGCATACATTATTATGAACTGTTTATCTAACCTTTTCTAACAGAGGCTTTTGTTACCATGAGGCTTGTGCATAAACTTTGCCATGTGGACCCAGACTGGTTTTTCAGGTGCTTCTTGATGTATTTTATGTTGTGATATCTGTTTTATAGGTGCCATTTCTGTACTTTCCCCCGAATGTATGCAGTCTCTAAAATGAGATACTTGCATAAATGTTCAGGGAAAATTGGAGCATCTGCTGCAAATTTCCATTAGCTCTTAATGCCTGAGCAGACACAGCTTTAAAATCTGAATGTTTTGTCAGATTCTTTTGTATTAGTCTTTTTCTTGCAATGAGATGAGCTCCTCCTCTTCTTCATTTCACTTTCTTTTAAGGTACATGCTGAAATATCCTCAGGGAGCAATTTGTACTGCTCTGTCTCCCTCCTATTATGTCATTAAATAGTAGAAGGATAATATGAGTCACCTTTGTAACCCTGTGGGTGTGCAGAGTCTGTGAGCAAATATTCAGTTGTTAACCTCCAGATTATCAATCAGCCTACGTAGCTGTCTCATTTCTTGGGAAGGAGACCTTCCATCTGTAGTAGGGCACCAAATCTTATGTAAGAAATGGAATGTTCAAGGAGTCCTAGTAACTATTATTTAAGAAATTTGCATTAATCAATTGAACTGAAAGAAATAAAGCCTTAAGTGAATGACCCTAGAGGGAAATCAGTAATCACTTGAAGAGCCAAAGCTTCCCTTGGCCTACAAATGTGGAATTCTCAGGCAGTGTGGGCTTCCCACGTGGTGCTAGTGGTAAAGAACCCACCTGCCAATGCAAGAGACAAGAGATTCGGGTTCGAGCCCTGGGTGGTGAAGATTCCCCTGGTGGAGGGCATGGCAACCCACTCCAGTATTCTCGCCTCAAGAATCCCATGGACAGAGGAGCCTGGCGGGCTACAGTCCATGGGATCACAAAAATGTTGGACACAACTGAGCGACTAACACTTTCATTTTCACTGTGAAGCCACAAAGGATTTTTCTAAAGAAACAAATTGTTCTCCCAATAGTCGCTTCTTTAGTGACTTAAGATTGACTGTAGAGATTTAAAATCACCCCTGTTCTTCCTGCTTTAGAGAGATATAAGGGAAATAAATAGTCTTTTGAGAGGTAACGCCCTCAGATTGTTTAGTGGGACAGTGACCCAAGGGCCACTAGCCTTGGGGAGCTGGCATAGCTATCTTTGCTGTAATGGCTGTGGAATGCATACCCTGCCGGGAGTCCAGCTAGAAGTAGAAGAGACAAAAAACCCCATCGCGCAAGACAGAGTGTCCGGACGGAGGGGAGAAGTGGTACTAAAGAAACTGAGAGTAAAATGCTTGCCTTTTTGCATGATATGGATCTGGCTATAGAAAGTTAGTGTGCCACAAAGAGTAGAAAATAAGAGCAGGAGAGCCATAACTGCTGTCAGCTCATGGGGGAGAAAAGGGCCTGAAACTGATCAGAGGACTGGTGAGATCTTACAGGAATCCAGGTACCATCTTGGCAGCAGCTAATGGGCCCCTAAAAGTTGATTCAACCGCCTGCAGGAAGAGGAGCCTTGCTTCACCTTCTGAAATGAATTCAGAGCCTGTACTGAGGTTTAAGAATATGATCTTTGGCCTGTAGCTAGTTCTACTAGTAATTTTGCTGGCATTTACTGAATGTTGTGAGTAAGATTCCAGAATGCACCTAAAATGTGGAAAAACAAAACTTGGTGCTGGAAACAAGCCTAAACTAAAAAATGCGTTCCAAGTCAACAAGTTAATCCCACTTTAACCCAAAGGAAATGCTTGAAAGTTCTGCCAGAAAATATTCAAGATTTAGGCTAAAAGATAAAGCATTTCATGTTTAATGCCTTCCTTGGCCATGATACATTACTTGAACCTACAGATAACCCCTTTTAAGGCCTCTGTGCTTTTTTGGACCTGAAACAACTAGGATATCAATTTTTGCCTTCTCTGCTGCCCCTTTCCCTTTCAGAAAAAAAACATATATATATATATATGTACATGAGTGTGTGTGTGTATGAGTAATAGTTGACCACTAATATGACCTCTAAAAAACCACAGCGTAGTTTGTGGTTTATCGTCAGGAAAATAAATAAAAGGAGGAACTGGATCATTGCTTTTATTTAGTTTCATTTGTATAATACTTCTCAAAATTCTCTATGCCCTTTACATAAAGTTACATGCCCATACTTTCACAGTTCTAAAGATCTGGGGAGGAAAAAATAAGTTTATGGTTATAGTAATAAATCACAATTATACCAGGGATAGGGGAGCATGGTGGGCTGCTGTCTATGGGGTTGCACAGAGTCGGACACGACTGAAGCGACTTAGCAGCAGCAGCATACTTGGTGCAAGAAATTGTCTCCTGAGAATTGCATCATTCGTGTGTTGAATTTACAGAATGGTGTTTCCTAATACTTGAGGTGGTTGCACATACCCTGAGAATGACTGTAGCCCTTTAATAATGGAATAGCAGCCTTTTTTTTTTAATCTGGCATTGTGCAAAAGAGGAGTACTGATTAGGTCCAGCTAAATGTTTAGGGGAAAGAAAGTCAAGAAAAAAGGAGATGTAGTTAATTCATTTCCAAAGAAAGAAATGAAGAATTGAAAGACCTTGATCATCAGTCTCAATAGGGGACAACACTCCAAAGAAAAATTCTAAGCAATTTAAGTCTCTACTGAGGATAGCCAGGTATATCAATATGGAGCTCCCAGGTTAGAAAATACTTAGATCAGCTTAAACTCTTAAAGAGTAGTTAAGATTTCCTGAATTATATGCCTATAATGATCCTGTAACCTGGTGTTTTTTTCTGTCCTATATTCTGTTTTTTTAGATATGGAAGAAAGCAGCAGTGTCGCCATGTTGGTGCCAGATATTGGGGAACAGGAAGCTATGTTGACTGCCAAAACTGTCATCAATTCATCACTGGAAATTGATGAACAAAGAAAAGCTAAAACAGATCCATTAATCCATGTTATCCAGAAATTAAGCAAGATAGTGGAACATGAAAAGTCACAAAAATGTCTTTTAATTGGCAAAAAACGGCCACGTTCCAGTGCTGCAGCACACTCTCTTCTTGAAAGTCAAGAATCTTGTGAGATTCCAGCTAAAGTAACCCAGTCACCTGCTACTGATATTAGAAGGGCTGAGATGTCTCAAATACATTTTACCCCTGACTCTCCTGCCCAGAGTGATGGGAAGGCTATGTCTTACCAGTGTAGCCTTTGTAAGTTTCTATCATCATCTTTTTCTGTGTTAAAAGATCATATCAAGCAGCATGGTCAGCAGAATGAAGTGATATTAATGTGCGCAGAGTGCCATATTACATCAAAAAGCCAAGAGGAACTTGAAGCTCACGTGGTAAATGACCACGAAAATGATGCCAACAGCCACACTCAATCCAAAGCCCAACAGTGCATAAGCCCCACCAACCCCTTGTGTCACCAAACCTCAGAAAGAAATAATGAAACGATTCCTGACATCCCAGCAAGTGTGGACAACCCACAGCCTCATACTGTCCAAACGACCTCCGTGGCAGAAATAGGTAAGAGGAAGTGGTATGCCTATGAACAGTATGGCATGTATCGATGCTTGTTTTGCAGTTACACTTGTGGCCAGCAGAGAATGTTGAAAACACATGCTTGGAAACATGCCGGGGAGGTCGACTGCTCCTATCCAATCTTTGAAAATGAGAACGAGCCCCTAGGCCTACTGGATTCCTCAGTGGCTGCTGCAGCCAGCGGTGTCCACGCAGTAGTCATTGCCATTGGAGACAATGAACTGAGTATCCACAATGGGCCGTCAGTGCAGGTGCAGATCTGCAGCGCAGAGGCATTGTCCTCTTCCTCCCCTTTAGAGCACAGTGCAGAAGGTGGGGTTCATCTCAGTCAGTCGGTTACCCTAGACCCTAACGAGGAAGATATGCTTGAGGTGATTTCTGATGCCGAGGAGAACCTGGCTGCTGACAGCCTGCTTTCGTCAGCACAGAAGATCATCAGCAGCAGCCCACATAAAAAAGGCCATGCCAACGTGATAGTGGAGCGCCTGCCAAGTGCCGAAGAAGCGCTTTCGCAGAAGCATTTCCTCATGAACGCCGAAATCGAGGAGGGGAAGAGCCTGCGCCCGACAGAAGCCAAGATCGGGCGCGAAGGAAGAGATGGAGTCTACCATGCTGATAAATGCACTGTCGATATCGGGGGGCTGATCATAGGCTGGGGCAACTCAGAGAAGAAAGACAGCGAGTTAATAAACAAAGGACTGGCTACTGATGAGAATGCCCCACCGGGCCGAAGAAGGACGAATTCTGAGTCTCTCAGACTACACTCACTAGCTGCGGAAGCCCTGGTTACAATGCCCATAAGAGCTGCAGAACTCACACGAACCAACCTTGGGCACTATGGGAATATAAACCTTTTAGATCCGGACACCGGACAAAGGCAAGTAGACGGGACAGTGGCAGCATATTCTAAAATGATGTCCCCACTGAAAAACTCTCCTGAGGGGTTAGCTAGTTTCAACCAAAGCAACTCTACCTTAGTAGCACTCCCAGAGGGTAGGCAGGAGCTCGCAGACGGGCAGGTTAAGACAGGCATCAGCATGTCCCTACTCACTGTGATTGAAAAGTTACGGGAAAGGACAGACCAAAATGCTTCCGACGATGACATTTTGAAAGAGTTGCAGGATAACGCCCAATGCCAACCCAACAGCGACGCGAGTTTGTCGGGAAGCAGCGTGGTGGAGTACATCCCTAACGCCGAGCGGCCCTACCGCTGCCGGCTGTGCCACTACAGCAGCGGTAACAAGGGTTACATCAAGCAGCACCTGCGAGTCCATCGGCAGAGACAGCCCTACCAGTGTCCCATCTGCGAGCACATTGCCGACAACAGCAAAGACCTGGAGAGCCACATGATCAACCACTGCAAAACAAGAATATACCAGTGCAAGCAGTGTGAGGACTCCTTCCATTATAAGGTAAGCATGGGCTCATGAAGTCCTTCAGAAGGCCGTAGAGTTTTAGAGCGAAGAGGGAGCTTTCTAGGTACAGTCCACCCACCTCATTTTATAGATAGGGAAACTGAGGCCCACAGTAGTTTGGTAATGTGCCCAGGGGAGCCCTATTAATTAGTGTTAAAGTTGGGACTGGAATCTGGGTCGTCAGGATGTCTGGCGTAGGATTCTTTTTCCCCCGCATGCCCCATCTTTAACAGACTCTGTTTATTACTTTAGCGTTTTCATGTGTATATCTTTTTAAAAGTGTGTTGATTTTAAAGTGCAAGGGAATTGCAAGAGGATGTACTGCGGAGGGACATTGTGCACACGTCTGACTCACGTTTAGCCTTAACGTCATCGATGCACAAAAATACCTGTTTTTACTCTTACCTGGCCCCTAAATGCGAGCCATTCACTTCAGCTGCTGCACAACGAGCCAAGGGTGATTTATACCATTGCACAGGGAGAAACGGACTGTATGAGACATAATGAAAGATAGTGCAGTGGCAACAGAGCCATGTGTGTTATATTTTATGGGGAGTTTACAGGACTTTCCAGGATTACCTTGAGTGATTTCCATTTTATGTGCCACCTAAAACCAGCAACCAGTATGAAATACTGTCTTTGTAAAGGAAATTTGCACTCATTGAATCACTGGTTTAGAACTTTCCTTCAGAGTGCCCGTTGACTGTTGGGGGCGGTGGGGAATGTATCCCTAAAGGGGTAACTGAGATGTAGATTTTTGCTCTTAGATTAGCCGGTGTTGGAGTCCAGGTCCACTGGTAATTAATAGGTAATCAAGAGTTTAAAAAAAGCCTCTGAGTCAGAGATTGTCACTGTCACTTGGATTGCTCTCATGTAATTCTGAAGTGGCCTCTGGTCATTGGACAAGCAGCCCATACAGATGAGCCGCAGAGGCAAGTTCCAGGAGTTTCTTCTGCTGGTACATTTGATTCACGGGGGTGGGGGTGAGGAGGAAGAGGTCCTTGGAGTCACAGTTCAGTTAAATCTCTTTTACACATTTAGTTGATATTTAAAGGCAGAAGTGCAGGAGTTAACTGATTGGATTGATTTTCGTGAAGGTATTGAGTTACTCTGAAGCCTCTGCTTGTTCCTCCTCTGGGCTCAGCAGGGGTTCAGGAAGCGTACACACACACTGCACAAGCGCCCCTGAGACAGCAGTGGCTTCCTTTCAGAGAAGGTGGAAAGAGGAACTAACTTGCCTTTTTGATAAGACTGTGTTTTCTCTAGTGTATTTCTTCCTGTAAGTTGTCCAATGTGTCAGGCTATCTTTTAGCGCATTTGGTTTTTAAATACTGGTCATGTGTTCTAGGTACCGGGCCGTGAAAGCAGTTCCCTCCTTTCTGCAGCCTCCTAGTAACTGTGCAGGTGTGTTTATTGAAAACTACATATTAATTTCTCTCAATTTTTTAGAGTCAACTGAGGAACCATGAGAGGGAGCAACACAGTCTTCCAGATACCTTGTCAATAGCAACTTCTAATGAGTCCAGAATTTCCAGTGATAAAACTGATGGAAAATGTGTCCAAGAAGGTATCTGCATTTTTTTAATGTATATATAGATGAGGTTGACTAGCATACGAAGTGAAAACCATGCCCTTTGTTGTCACGTGCGTTACTTTCAGGACTAAGGCTGCGTCTCTTCTCCTCTGTTTTTATACTATGTGAGTGAGTCTTCTCTCTTGAGTACTAAGTGAATCTTGTTAGTAAGTACTCAGCTTACCTGTCTAGGTAGATGTGCTCTGAAATTCACGCTGTCCTGTAAGAGCCAGGTACAGCAGAAACCCTGAGGTAACAGCCAGCAAGCCAGGGAAGCTGCAGCGCGGAAGGAAAGCCTCCTCCCTCTCTCAGCATCGGTTGACCCACTGAGAACGGAGCTTTTGCAGATGGTAGGCCCCCACCTCAAACTTTAACTGAGGCTTCCTGCTGTGATCTTATTCTTATCCAAGTGTGACTGCCAGATTTCATCTGCATTATTTTAAAAAAAACAACACAGGCTCTTTTTATGTACCAGTTAGGTGCCAGTCGGCCGAGTTCCTGCTAATAGGAATATTAGAATCAAAAGATTTAATTAGAGTTCCATGAAAAGGCGGATGCCACATCCGGAGAATTAGGGATAAAGTGTAATAAGCTGTGCTTCCTTGCATCAGCTCACTTAAATTGATATACTTTAAATGTCTCAATTGTGGTACATAGCGTTTATGGGAAATAAAACATATTGGGGTGACTTTCCTTTTTAGATTTCCTCAGAATTAAAGTTAGAAACAACTGCAGAGTAAAATGTTTTACCATAATGTTTCATTAAATTATACCCCAGAAAGCATAACTGATTCTAGAATGTTCCTGAAAGAACTGATTTTGACACCACTGTAGCACCAAAATTCGCTTGTCAAACAGATGTCATCCCTGTAAAACTATCCAAAACAAAAGGAGTTTATGACATAGCATCTGTTCCTGCAATAGATGGCTGAGCTGAAACTGTTTTGTTTCCTTTGTACAAAATAGCCCTAACTGCCTCCTTTTATTTTAATTCATTATGTTTCCATATCCCCTTTAAAGGAGACATTAAAACATTTGATATCTTTGGACCGTAAATCCCTAATGAAGGAATAAAGTAAGTACTACTCACTGGTACCACCTGCGGTTACTGCCAGCGGTGGAATATGTCTTTTCTAGCACCATCACCAAAAGCAATGATTTAAAACTGTCCAAATAGGTTGACAAATTAAAACCCACAATTTGAATTAAAAAGATTGAAATGTCAGCTCAAAATTAAAATAACCAGTTTGGGCTTCATAGCATTACATCTCTCCACCATATTCCATTTTGCAGCAGCTTTCCTTTGTGGCTCAAACTCTTGTTTCTTAGGGTTACATGTATAGATTTTAAATTGCTTCTTCATGCCTCCGGCCCCCCAACGCCCACCCCCGTCTTGCCCCGCCATTCAACTCTATTTGCTGGTAGGATAGCAATTTAGATGACTGAGAATTCCTGCTTGCTTAATCTGCACTGATACTTTATTGATTTTGTATTAGATATTTCAAAATCTGGCGGTTGGGCTGAAGAACAAGTTTTTAGCTCACAAAGAAGGTGAAAATGATTCACATTTTATCCAAACATTTTAAAGCATTTAATAAACTTATTAATCAAGAAGGGAGATGTATATTTCTGTGGCTTCGAGTCTCTGTCACGATGATAGCCCAGGTAACTTGTAGCTCATTTTTGACTGAGGCCCAGTGTAATAGCACCTCAGACATTTGTTCTGCCAGAAGGTATGGAGTGCCCATCATGAGCTGGATTCTGTGCTAAGTGCTTGAAGTGCAGTCGAGATGTCAGTGCCCTCGAGGGGCCCAGCCCAGTGAGGAATACACACCGGTATTAACGAGTACATTAACAAACACCACAGATACTTAGCTGTAGACAGAGCACTTTCACATGGAGTTTCTTAACGGAAATTAATTAAGTGTTCTTTATTGTAAACCTATGATTTGCCAAGCCTTGGGGATTTTATGTAAGCAGAACAAGCAGATCCCTGCCCTCAGGGAGGCTCCCGCAAGTGACAGTCAGACTTGACACCAGCCCACAGGTAACATACAGACTGTGGTGAAGTAAGGCATGCTCCTGGGCTTACAAACCATGACGGGAGGTTCCAGTATTCCCATTTTGTAGGTGAGGAAACCAAGTCCTCAGGAGGGGAAATAATTTGCCCGTGATCACACTCATACTAAGTGGCAGAGCAGGGACTGAGCCCAAGTTTTTGAAATTTAAATCCAATATTCTTTCCGTTAGAAACAGTTGCTTGAAGTAGCACAGCCTCTCATTCTGTGCTATATTAAGTTTTCCCATCTGTCATTTTTATTAGTTGTCATTGATCTGTACTATTTCTCACACAGAACCATTATACAATATTTCACACTTCTTTTTTTCAGGGTTTTTTTTTTTTAAACTCTTATCTGGAGTAGTGCCACTTATAATCAAGTCCAAGTTTTTAACCCACCAATTAAGAGCAGTACTTAGATTATAATTATGATTAGTGTGTATATTAATGTTACAGATTTATACCAGGAAATTAGGACATTTTGTTCTGCCTGGCAAAAGTAGTTATTAGCCAAAGAAAATTGCAATTTTAGAAAGCTTAAATTTAACCTAAGGATTTTCTTTGTTTTGTTAAAATTTCCATATGGGAGTTCTTTTGTATCACCAATTTTACTTCTCTGCAGCGTGTGCTGGTGTTCCACTTAAGCTTTCTTCCTTTTCTGCCTTGTTCTGCAATTTCTATGCTTGCTCTGTTTCTGAATATGAAGCCTTCAGGCTATGAATGGCCTGTGAACTTTGTGCTGACAGAAGAGTAAATTAATTGTTGGATATCTTCAGGAACAGTTTTCTATGATCAAGTCATTCTGCTTGCTTACCTTGATTTGAATCCTGCCCACCCGCCGCCCCTTGTTGCAGAGTGAGTTTAGTAACAGGGCCTAATTCCATGGATCTGTGTTTCCTGGATTTGAGAGAGCTGCATGTTCACCTTAGTCCTTGTAAACTGTCAGTTTACGGGGTATAATTATACTGCATTACATAGCACTTAATAATTTGCCTTTGCTTTTCCTTCTGTTGTAAGTTATAAACAAAGGAAACCTACAGAGTGAAAAAGCTTTGGACTTTGTATATTGAGTTAGTTATAGATGCTTTGTAGCTGTACTTTATAGTACTGGATGATAGTATTAAATTACAGCTGGTTGGCAAATCAGTGTTTCCTGAAGGCTATATCCTATATGGATGAATCCAACACCTTTCAGATTCACAGTTTATCTTTGGTTAAATCCGTTGCAACTCAGTCATCAGGGCAGCTGGCATGAGGTTCATTATAGTTTAGAATTTTGTACAAGGTTATGTAGAAGCTAACCCAATGTATTTTTACAGATCAGATGATACTCACTTTATATCCACAGAAAGTGCAGATGCAGGAGAACCAGTAAAGCTAGATTCGAGCTTATTGACTTTATTAACCAGTGAGAAAGCCTGCATTGAAATGTTAATACTGTGTGGTATAAATTCTCATTTACAGTGGAATGTAAATATTGTTGATTTAATCTAATCCAACCACATCACTAAAACTGAAATGCTTTGTCTAGGGAATAAGTCTTCAGTCCAGAAACAGTATAGATGTGATGTATGTGATTATACAAGTACAACATACGTTGGTGTCAGAAACCACAGACGAATCCATAACTCTGATAAGCCTTACAGGTAAGTGTGATGATCCTGGAGTTTTAATACTTGTATTACAATACTGTAAAGAAAAAAGTGGAAGTGATAAAAAATTCGTAACAGTTGTTTAAGCATAGGTTAAGTACTAAGAAACTTTCACTTCCTGGTTTCACGAGTATTGTGTAGTTTGTTAAAGAACTTGAATTTTAAGCTTTAGTCTCAGGATGATAGGCTTATTTTTGACTAGATTTTGCCTAGTAGCAATAAAAGAAGATGCCTATATATGTCAGTTTCATGTGGGTATAAATTATCATAGCAATTTTCATTGCTTAGAGTACATTTCAATAATTTGGTAGTTAAGTATTCAATATTCCAGCAAAAGACTCTTAAAAGCAATAAAATTCCCTGTGAAAGATTCTATTTTTGAAAATAAATCTTACCATGTATAGAGTAAGATCATTTAATTTTGTTACTTGATTTTTTTTTACAAAACCTCATTCTAATATGTATTCAGAAAATATAGGTGTTCTCAGTTGATTAAGATAGGCTGATAAATAGAAATAATTACTGCTTAAATAAACTTTGCCTCTGGAGAATAAACTACCTGTTGTTTATGTATAGTAAAGATACAGATATTTTTGCAAAGGTTGTCCAGCTGTCACAGAGCAGTGTGTTCTACTGGTAGCCATCAGGGAACATTGAGTTTCCAGGCAGATCTAAGCCAAGTCACCATGACCAATCGTGCTCAGCAATGCCCTGAGCTTTTCTATCCCCTTGACAAAACTTGGTTCCTGTTTTAACTCTCTTCCCAGGTTTTATAGGTGTGACTCAGGTCACTGTGGGAAAGTTACTGTATTAATATCTAAATGAGGACTTGGCAGACTACCTTAAATTGCCATTGCTTGATCCCATGCTATGGCACACTCTCTCTCACTCTCTTTATATATATGTGTGGTTTTAATATAGAGAGTACATATATATGAGTTTAAATAATTATATATGGTTTTAAATAATTAATACAAGCAGTGAGAATCTTCTTCCTGTTACATCAGAGAAGTCTTAGTAGGTTATTTGTTCACACTGTACTTTTTCACTGGGTTTGACCTGAGTGCCTTAGAAAAAATATTGTCACACCAAGCCCTCCATGTAATTATTACCTTTCACGTAACACTTGTTTTCCAACTTTCAAATCCTGTGACTCTTCTTTTAATCTTCTTTAAATATTTTTCCTTTGTCTTTATGAGATTTGCACTCTACAGAGCATTATAGGTTACCATATTCTTTTCCCAGAGAAGGCAGTGGCATCCCACTCCAGTACTCTTGCCTGGAAAATCCCATGGACAGAGGACCCTGGTAGGCTGCAGTCCATGGGGTCGCTGAGGGTCGGACACGACTGAGCGACTTCACTTTCACTTTTCACCTTCATGCATTGGAGAAGGAAATGGCAACCCACTCCAGTGTTCTTGCCTGGAGAATCCCAGGGATGGGGGAGCCTGGTTGGCTGCCGTCTATGGGATTGCGCAGAGTCGGACACGACTGAAGTGACTTAGCATAGCAAAGCATAGCATATTCTTTTCCAGTATGTTTCTAGGACTTACTGTTAGAAAGCATGAGTGAGTAAGTGAGGTCGTTCAATTGTGTCCGACTCTTTGTGACCCCGTGAACTGTAGCCTACCAGGCTCCTCCGTCCATGGGATTCTCCAGGCAAGAATACTGGAGTGGGTTGCCATTTCCTTCTCCAGGGGATCTTTCTGACCCAGGGATTGAACCTGGATCTCCCGAATTGTGAATTGCAGGCAGATGCTTTAACCTCTGAGCCACGAGCCTTCTTGATATCTAATTTAGTATTGAGTTATTGTAGTTTTCCTGGCTTATTTCATGTATGCTTCATTCAGTTTTGCTGCCTAGCACACTTACGGTCAGAGTTGAGGCTTGCTTTCTCAGAGCACGTATGCTGTGCATTTCTGATAGCATGTTTCTTGGAGCACTGAAGGGCCTGGCTCATGAGGTCATCTCAGAAACCCTGTCCTCACTGCAGAAGGAAAAGAGCTATTTTCCATTCCCATGTTAGGACAGGGGAAGATGAAAAAGGCCTCATCCTGTCCCACATCTACCAAATGTAGCAAACTTTGTTATTTTCAGTGCTTTACTAAGGAACATTCTAAGTAAACCACATACCAGTTATGATAATTATAACATTGACCCCAAAATTAGTAAAAGGTGCATTTAAAATTTTCAGGTACTAGATTGTCTCTGGTTTAGCTTAATATTGCGGTACTAGAGTTACTGCTGGTTTCCTTCCTCTAATAGCACTTTCATGAATGACTAGCTAGAGATGGAATAGCAAAACACTTTCCTCGTGTCCCCACGGTTCCTCTTGACTGTGGCTTTGAGCCCATTTTCCCTTAGAAACATAATTATACCAGTACTCGAGTTCCAAAACTACATGGCAAGACGGAGGGCAGGAGGAAAGACATGACAGAGAGGGACATGCTTGGGCTTTGGACTGAAGCACTCGGCACGCTGCCCGACACATAGTAGGTACTCAGTAAATGCCTGATGTGCTTGTGTGCCAAGTCACTTCAGTCATGTCTGACTCTTTGCAGCTGTATGGCCTGTAGCCCTCCAGGCTCCTCTGTCCATAGGATTCTCCAGGCAAGGATACTGGAGTGGGTTCCCATGCCCTCCTCCAGGGGATCTTCCTGATTCAGGGATCGAACCCACGTCTCTTAGGTCTCCTGCACTGGCAAGTAGGTTTTTTACCATTAGCACCACCTGGGAAGCCCAGTGTTGGGCTCAAATGACTGATAGTTACCTGTATACTTTAGTTTTTCTCATCTATAAAAAGGCTCTGGTTCTATATATTTATTGTGTTTTGAAAATAAATATGTGGCACTATTCTTCCTTAAGTAGAAGAGTCACCCAGATATATTCCTCTATGTTGATTTTTTAGTACTAATCCTATTTTAATACCTAGTCTAAAAATACCCAATATTTCCTTAAATGTTTCAGAAGTATCTTTTGTTAGAGTTATTTTGTTTATATCAGGAGGTCCAAACATTGCATTTGATTGATGTGTTTCTGAAGTCTCTCTCTCTTTTTTAAAATTTTGAAATAGACTTTATAACTTAATCAGCATATATCCTGAAAATTACATAAATCAAAAGCATACAGCTTGATGAATGGTCACAAATTAAACCCATCATTGTAATTCCTCAGACCAAGAAATAAACCATTGCCAGCAGTTTCTCAGCAGCACCCTCTTCTTGGCCCTTCCACTCACTACCCCTGTCCCCCAGGTAACCACCATCTTGACTTCTAACATCATAAATTAGTTTTGCCTGTTTTTGAACTTAATATGAATGAAGTCATACAGCACATATTTTAAGTCTAGCTTCTTTCATTCAGCACCATTGTGTGTAATTCAGTGTAGAATTAACATGTTCCTTTTCATTACTGTGTAGTATTCCATTTTAAGATTATATCACAATTTACTTTTTATTTACTGTTGATGGATATTTGGATTATTGGCCAGACTTTCCCCCATTATGAATAATGCCAATATTCTTTTACATATTTTTTCATGAAATGGGTTCTTTTCCATTGGTGTAAACCCAGGAGTGGAATATGGGGGGGTAATAGAACATGCTACATTGAGGTGTGTGGATATTGTCAACAATTATCCAAAATGGTTATACCAATTTACAGTGGTTGAACCAGTTCAAACCCTCATCAATGTTTCGTTTTATCAGTCTTGAGTTTTGGTCCTTCTGGTAGGCACATAGGTTGTGCTGGTTCTCATTTGCGTTTCCTGGTGGTTTGTGTATCTTTTCACCTGGCATTTCTTCATCGGTGGTCTGCTTTTTTCTGACTGATTTTGCAGCGACTCTATGTGTTCTGAATATAAGGGGTTTTTGTTTGTTTGTTTTTTGGTCTGTTATGTGTATTGCCATATCTTCTATACTTACTGCTACTCTCAGTGGCATCTTTTGAAGAAAAAAACTTCTAGTTTTAATGTAATCAAATGTATTAATCTTTTTCTTTGTGCTTAGGCCTTATATATCTTTATACTCTGAAACTGATGCTGATTTTTCTAAATGGTCGTGCAGTTAAGGTAGATGATGAAAGGAGAGGTAAAAATGTGTGCTTATAAAATAATGATCCTGATTTTCAGGGATTCACATTAACTGGGTCAAAAATTCTGTGTGCTTATGTATTAATGACCCTGGTTTTATAATATGACACAAAAAGTAAAAGAAAAATCTCAAAAAAAAAAAAAAAGGTTTAAGCAATGGAAATGACATTGGGAATGACAGAGTTGCCTCCTATATGTGGTCAGTCATTGTAAAAAGTCTGGTCTTTATATAGCTATATTACAAATGGTAATAATAATGGCTACAGAAGGAAATGGCAGCCCACTCCAGTATTCTTGCCTGGAGAATTCCATGGGCAGAGGAGCCTGACAGGCTGCAGTCCTTGGGGTCACCGAGAGTCGGACACAACTGAGTGACACAATAATAATAGCTAACATTTTTTGTAAAAACATTTCTCATGGGCCAGCCAATGTGCTGAGTACTCAGGCTGTGTCAGCTCACTTGATCCTCATGACAGCACAGTACTTGGGAGTGTTACTGCTATTAATGTTGCATTAATAGATACGGAAAGGAGGCTGGGTAGATGAAAGGAGCTCCCACGATCTCCCCACGTGGCAGAGCCATGCCTTGAACCCTTGCTCCTGTCAGCTGTGCCACTCCGCCTGTATCTGCTTTGCCAGAGAGAACTCTTCATGAGGCGTGCTGCCAAACCTCCCCCAACTTAGTGATGTAAAACAGCAGCTCTTTTATTCAACTCAGGGATTCTGTAGCTCAGGAATTCGGAAAGGGCATTATAGGGGTGGCTTGTCTCTGTTCCATGAGGTCTGGGACTCAAGAGGGAAGACTTGAAGTCTGGAGGTAACTGAGATGATAGGGGTTGCAGGCATCTGAGGCCTCCCTCACCAGTCGGACTGTCAACTAGGGCCTCAGCTGGACCTCTCAGCTTGAACACGTACATGATTTCTCCACATGGACTTTTCCCAGTATGCTGGTTCCACAAGTGAATGCTTAGGTAAGAAGTAGATGAAAGCAGTATTACCTTTTATGACATACCATGGAAGTCACATGTCATCACTTCCACCAACTTAGACGTCTTTTTTTTTAATTTATTTATTTTTAATTGGAGGATAATTGTTTTACAATATTGTGTTGGCTTCTGCCGTGCATCAACATGAATCAGCCACAGGTATATATTAATATATGTCCCATCACTCTTAAACCTACCTTCCACCCTGTGCATGCTTACTCGCTTCAGTTGTGTCCAACTCTGTGCGACCCTATGGACTATAGCCCGCCAGGCTCCTCTGTCCATGGGATTCTCCAGGCAAGAATACTGGAGTAGGTTGCCATGCCCTCCTCCAGGGAATCTTCCCGACCCAGGGATCGAACCCACTTCTCTTATGTCTCCTGCATTGGCAGGGAGGTTCTTTACCACTGCTACCACCTGGGAAGCCCGCCTTCCACCCTACAGATTTCTTAAATCTCTTTTAATCTGAAACCATGTTGAATTGTTAGTTGCATTAGCTTGGGAAAAATCTCAAGTCTTTGAAAACCCTGAATTTGTTTTAAGGAAAACAGTTTAGCTTACAGTTTAATTTGGAGGGAAAAGAAATGTGTTTCATTTAGAAAGAATGAACTGAGGGACTTTGTTTCTTACAGTGGCACAAAGAGTTCTTAGGTTCATCACAAAATTTGAAGTGAATCTTCTATGGGCCTTAGTTTATGTATTCCTTTAAAAGCATAGAAATCTAATTGAATGTGGTAAGACAAATTCTATTGCAAGGTTTCTACTTCAGTTTTTTCACATATGTTCAAGTCATACCTCCAGTACTGCAGGACATCTGGTTCTGCTTTCCTCTGCCTAGCCCCTCAAGACCAGAGGAGGCAATGGCACCCCACTCCAGTACTCTTGCCTGGAAAATCCCATGGACAGAGTAGCTTGGTATGCTGCAGTCCATGGGGTCGCTAAGAGTCGGCCACGACTGAGCAACTTCACTTTCACTTTTCACTTTCATGCACTGGAGAAGGAAATGGCAAGCCACTCCAGTATTCTTGCCTGGAGAATCCCAGGGACAGAGGAGCCTAGTGGGCTGCCGTCTATGGGGTCGCACAGAGTCGGACGTGACTAAAGTGACTTAGCAGCAGCCCCTCAAGACAGTTGTTCTAATTAAATCAGATCTGGAGTAATGTCCAAGTAAAGCCCCAGGCCACGGAAATAGGGTAGTTGAACCACATTCTTAGCTCTGTGGGGATTAAAGTAACTGACCTATTAGCAATGGGAGAAAGCCTGTAGAAAAATTCAGTTCAGATTTTTGGCCAGATTCAGAAACCTTGGATTTTCTGATGTCACATGTTTTCCATACCACTGAGCAACTCAGTTATCAGCAGCATTAGCTGAGTGTCCTGCAAATTTAATTCAATCTTGACATTGTCTACCCAGAGATAGCATCAGATCCCACCAGGGAAGGGCTCAGCCCCACAAGACTGCCCTCACTTCAGGTGTCAATCGCAAGTCTAGGTTGTTACCTGTGCTGCTGTTGGCTGGCCACAAATCAGGTGAACAAGGTTCTTGTGACTCCCTCCTCGGGTTTGATTGATTGGCTAGAAAGGATACAGGTGTACAATCAGATGAAGAGATAAAGAGGGCAAAGACAGGAGAGGTGGAGTTTCCGTGCCTTCTCTGGGTGTGCCACTCTCCCAGCCCTTCATGTGTTCACCAACCTGGGAACTCTCTGAACCATCCTTCAAGTTTTTATGGAGGCTTCATACCATAAGAACGGTTGATGAAACCATTGGCCATTGATGGTTCAACTGAATCTCAATAGTCTGTCCTCTGAGACTGGAAGTTCCAACCCTCTAATCACAATTCCTCTGGCAATCAGCCTCCGTCCTTAGGTTACCTAGGGCTGGGATCCCCAACCTCTGAGATCTAACGCCTGATGATCTGATGTAATGATAATAGAAATAAAGTGTACAATGAATATAATGTGCTTGATTCATCTGGAAACCATCTCCCTCACCCCCTATCCATGGAATAATTGTCCTTCATGAAACCAGTCCCCACTGCCAAAAAAGCTGGGGACCACTGACCTAGAAACTTTCTAAAAAATTACCTCATTAACATACAGAAGATCTTTATCGCTCTATCTCTTGGGGAATTCAAGGGTTATAGGAGCTCTGAGCCAAGAACTGGGATAAAGACCAAATATTTATTGTTATAAATCATGATATCACACATTTCTGTTGATACATTAACGTTCTGTTCTTTTTCTGACTCAGCAAAATGCATAGTCATGGAATTTACACCTTCATGAAAGAATACAGAAAATAAGTAAACTAGAATTTCAGAAAATAAGTGCAGTGAGGTGAATAAAACAAGACAGTAATTAATAGTTCAGTTCGGTTCAGTCGCTCAGTTGTGTCCAACTCTTTGTGACCCCATGAATCGCAGCATGCCAGGCCTCCCTGTCCATCAGCAACTCCCAGAGTTCACTCAGACTCATGTCCATCAAGTCAGTGATGCCATCCAGCCATCTCATCCTCTGTCATCCCCTTCTCCTCCTGCCCCCAATCCCTCCCAACATCAGAGTCTTTTCCAATGAGTCAACTCTTCGCATGAGGTGGCCAAAGTACTGGAGTTTCAGCTTTAGCATCATTCCTTCCAAAGAAATCCTAGGGCTGATCTCCTTCAGAATGGACTGGTTGGATCTCCTTGCAGTCCAAGGAACTCTCAAGAGGCTTCTCCAACACCACAGTACAAAAGCATCAATCCTTCGGCGCTCAGCCTCCTTCACAGTCCAACTCTCACATCCATACATGACTGCTGGAAAAACCATAACCTTGACTAGATGGACCTTAGTCGGCAAAGTAATGTCTCTGCTTTTGAATATGCTGTCTAGGTTGGTCATAACTTTTCTTCCAAGGAGTAAGCAGTCACCATCTGCAGTGATTTGGAGCCCCAAAAAATAAAGTCTGACACTGTTTCCACTGTTTCCCCATCTATTTCCCATGAAGTGATGGGACCGGATGCCATGATCTTCGTTTTCTGAATGTTGAGCTTCAAGCCAACTTTTTCACTCTCCTCTTTCACTTTCATCAAGAGGCTTTTTAGTTCCTCTTCACTTTCTGCCATAAGGGTGGTGTCATCTGCATATCTCAGGTTATTGATATTTCTCCCAGCAATCTTGATTCCAGCTTGTGTTTTCTTCCAGTCCAGCGTTCCTCATGATGTACTCTGCATATAAGTTAAATAAGCAGGGTGACAATATACAGCTTTGATGTACTCCTTTTCCTATTTGGAACCAGTCTGTTGTTCCATGTCCACTTCTAACTGTTGCTTCCTGATCTGCATACAGATTTCTCAAGAGGCAGGTCAGGTGGTCTGTTATTCCCATCTCTTTCAGAATTTTCCACAGTTTATTGTGATCCACACAGTCAAAGGCTTTGGCATAGTCAGTAAAGCAGAAATAGATGTTTTTCTGGAACTCTCTTGCTTTTTCGATGATCCAGCAGATGTTGGCAATTTGATCTCTGGTTCCTCTGCCTTTTCTAAAACCAGCTTGAACATCAGGAAGTTCACAGTTCACATATTGCTAAAGCCTGGCTTGCAGAATTTTGAGCATTACTTTATTAGCGTGTGAGACGAGTGCAATTGTGCGGTAGTTTGAGCATTCTTTGGCATTGCCTTTCTTTGGGATTGGAATGAAAACTGACCTTTCCCAGTCCTGTGGCCACTGCTGAGTTTTCCAAATTTGCTGGCATATTGAGTGCAGCACTTTCACAGCATCATCTTTCAGGATTTGAAATAGCTCAACTGGAATTCCATCACCTCCACTAGCTTTGTTTGTAGGGATGCTTTCTAAGGCCCACTTGACTTCACTTTCCCGGATGTCTGGCTCTAGGTGCGTGGTCACACCATCATGATTATCTTGGTTGTGAAGATCTTTTTTGTATAGTTCTTCTGTGTATTCTTGCCACCTTTTCTTAATATCTTCTGCTTCTGTTAGGTCCAGACCATTTCTGTCCTTGATCAACCCCATCTTTGCATGAAATGTTGCCTTGGTGTCTCTAATTTTCTTGAAGAGATCTCTAGTCTTTCCCATTCTGTTGTTTTCCTCTATTTCTTTGCATTGATCACTGAGGAAGGCTTTCTTATCTCTCCTTGCTATTCTTTGGAACTCTGCATTCAGATGCTTATATGTTTCCTTTTCACTTCTCTTCTTTCACAGCTATTTGTAAGGCCTCCCCAGACAACCATTTTGCTTTTTTGCATTTCTTTTCCATGGGGATGGTCTTGATCCCTGTCTCCTGTACAGCGTCACAAACCTCTGTCCATAGTTCATCAGCAGAGTAACAATGTTTTGATAGTTTCAGGTGAACAGGGAAGGGACTCAGCCATATATATACATGTATCCATTCTCCCCCACACTGCCCTTCCATCCAGGATGCCACATAACATTGAGCAGAGTTCCATGTGCTAGACAGTAGGTCCTTATTGGATATCCAATACAGCAGTGTGTACATGTCCATCCCAAACTCCGAAACTATCCCTTCCCTCCATCCTTCCCCCTGACAACCATAAACTTCTGGAATTCTGTGAGTCTGTTTCTGTTTTGTAAGTAAGTTCATTTGTATCATTTCTTTTTAGATTTTAGGGATACATAAAGGTAAAACTAAGGAAAAGTAAACAAATCATATACAAAATTCGAAGAAGTGATGCCTCTTTTGAGGAGGAACAGGTATGAGATCTTGGAGGAACCCACAAAGAGGTCTTAAGATAGAGGTAGTCTTCTCCTTAAGCAATTATTGTGAACCCAGGGTTTATCATTTTGTAAAATTGCATGGACACTTTATACCACTGTTTTTCATTTCACAAAAGAAAAAAATCATTTTTCCAATTGTATATGCAAACTTCCAAATTCTGTGGGAGAAATGGTGATAAGGAAGTGAAGTATGTAGATTTTGTGGATAATTCCATTTCTTGTTTGAGGTTTTGATTGGGTAATACATATGTGCACAGAAGAACTTCAGAAGCAGCTTGTCACAGTTTCCTCTTAAAAATAATTATGTTGCTATTTGTATTGGGATCATGGTAAGCTTCTAGATTAATTTAGAAAAAATTGACAACTTTATACAAATAAGGTTTGGGCTCTTCCATTTTTTTCAAGTCACCTGTTGTACCTCATAAGCATGCAGAGTATTCTCCATTTATATTATGGTGAACATTTCTTGTTTTGTCTGTGTATATACCCATGCATACATACGTGTATGCATTAAGTTCTCAGTTTGTCCAATAGTATGGGCCCATAAAAATGATTGGCAAGCTGAAATTATGTAAAGCCATCTGAATGGTGAAAACTACAATTGTTCTATTATTTTTTTTATTAAAAATTAAAAGCTCTTTTACTGTTAGTTACAGACGTATAAAGAAATGAAAAATACTAAAAGTAATATTAACTTAGTACACTGTAGCTTAAAACTTAGAAACACTGAAAATGAGTGTTTTATTTCTTTGCAAGAAACTTCTCAAGAATAGTTTGCACAGTGGTTGTGTTCTCGGAGAAGGCAATGGCACCCCACTCCAGTACTCTTGCCTGGAGAATCCCAGAGACGGAGGAGCCTGGTAGGCTGCAGTCCATGGGGTCACTAAGAGTCAGGCAGGACTGAGTGACTTCACTTTCGCTTTTCACTTTCATGCATTGGAGAAGGAAATAGCAACCCACTCCAGTATTCTTGCCTGGAGAATCCCAGAGACAGAGGAGCCTAGTGGGCTGCGTCTATGGGGTCTCATAGAGTCGGACACGACTGAAGCGACTTAGCAGCAGCAGCTTGTGTTCTCACTATATGCCTTATAGCACAGGGTGACCAGTTTTTCTGTGCCCTGGCCAATGGCCATACTGCTTTCTAAGTAGGGATCAACTCTGAACATTTTATCCTTTGCTCTTTAACTGTTATGACACATCTCCAGGAGTTTCTGTTCTATGAAATTTTCACTGGCATAACTTTCCCTGGGCACAGCTCTCCTTGTTTGTGTCTGGAGATCTCTGGCTGCATACCCAGAGCTGCTTCAGCAGTGGCAGCATCGGCTTTCCTCTGGTCAGCTGTTCGTTCTCTAACTCCATTTACATTTGTGTCTAATTTCACTTCCAGCATTACCACTTTATTCTTGCTGTGTGCTCTTCCATTTTGTTGGCCAATTCTCTTTTTGGATCATCCATTTTTGTAAACTGTTACATGAATTTATCACTGGGATACAAGGAGGCAACATAACTACACACTTTGCTGTCTGTGACTGAATTAATAGAAGCAACTGACTAATCACTGACAGACTTGGAAAGAAATGACATAAATTAGTCACTGATTATATTTTGTTTTATCATTTTCAGAGTGGACCAAAGAGCTCCTAGTGAAGTTTGTACACTACAGTTACTCACAGTTAGTAATACTTTGAAATTTGAACAGTGGTGTTAGGAGACTCATCTAACTATATGCCATAGTAACTAAAATCCATTCATGTCAGAAATATTACAGGGCAAGGACTGCCTACACACACACACTTGTTGTTAGGCTTATTCCTTTTTTTTTTTTTCCTATTGCTCTTATAACTTGGATCATTTCCTAGTTATCAGTATTGTTATGTGGGGAAACTTGATGTATACAGCATGTTAGCTTTATACAATTATTGAATTATCTTATTACTTGTAATTAATTGCTGTTGGATTGCCAGGTTCATAATTGTATTATCTGCAAATACTTTTCTCAACCATGCCTTTATGATATTTACACATATTCTTTTTGTTATCTAATTGTACTGACTAGTAAAGGAAAGTCAGATGCTATAAAGAACAATATTGCAATATTCCTGGAATGTTAGGTCCATCAATCAAGGTAAATTGGAAGTGGTCAAACAGGAGATGGAAAGAGTGAATATCGTCTTAGGAATCAGTGAAATAAATTGGATGGGAATGGACAAATTTAATTCAGATGACCATTTTATCTATTACTATGGGCAAGAATCCCTTGGAAGAAATGGAGTAGTCCTCATAGTCAACCGAAGAGTCCAAAATGCAGTACTTGGGTGCAATCTCAAAAACGACAAAATGATCTCAGTTCATTTCCAAGGCCAACCATTCAGTATCACAGTGATCCAAGTCTATGCCCCAACCACTAATGCCAAAGAAGATAAAGTTAAATGGTCCTATAAAGACCTACAAGGCCTTCTAGAACTAACATCAAAAAAAGATGTCCTTTGCATCATAGAGGACTGGAATGCAAAAGTAGGAAGTCAAGGAATACCGGAGTAACAGGCAAGTTTGGTCTTGGAGTACAAAATTAAGCAGGTAAAAACTAACAGAATTTTGCCAAGAGAACACAGTAGTCATAGCAAGCACTCTCTTCCAGCAACACAAGAGACAACTCTACACATGGACATCACCAGATGGTCAGCACCGAAATCAGATTGGTTATATTCTTTGCAGCCAAAGATGGAGAAGCTCTATACATTCAGCAAAAACAAGACCAGGAACTGATCAGATGATAAACTCCTTATTGCCAAATTCAGACTTAAAGTAGGGAACACCACTTAACCATTCAGGTATAACCTAAATCATATCCCTTACGATTATACAGTGGAAGTGACAAATAGATTCAAGGGATTAGATCTGATAGAGTGCCTGAAGAACTATCAACAGAGGTTCATAAGATTGTACAGGAGGTGGTGACTAAAACCATCGCCAAGAAAAACGCAAGAAAGCAAGATGGTTATCTTACAAATAGCTGAGAAGAGAAGCAAAAGGCAAAGGAATAAAAGAAAGATAAACCATCTGTATGCAGAGTTCCAAAGAATATCAAGGAGAGATAAGAAAGCCTTTTTAAGTGAACAATGCAAAGAAATAGAGGAAAACAATAGAACGGGAAAGACTAGAAATCTCTGCAAGAAAATTATAAATATCAAGGAAACATTTCTTACAAAGATGGACACAATAAAGGGCAGAAATGGTATGAACCTAAAGAAGGAGAAGAGATAAAGAAGAGGTGGCAAGAATACACAGAAGAACTGTACAAAAAAGATCTTAATGACCTGGATAACCATGATGGTGTGATCACTCACCTAGAGCCAGACATCCTGGAGTGTGAAGTCAAGTGCGCCTTAGGAAGCATTACTACGAACAAAGCTAGTGGAGGTGATGGAATTCCAGCTAAGCTATTTTAAATCCTAAAAGATGACGCTGTTAAAGTGCTGCAATCAATAAGATCTTCGAGGTGTACAGGCTGGATTTGAAGAGGCAGAGGAACCAGAGGTCAGATTGCCAACGTCGGTTGAATCATAGAAAAAGCAAGAAATTCCAGAAAAATATCTACTTCTGCTTCATTGACTATGTGGATCACAACAAGCTGTGGAAAATTCTTCAAGAGATGGGAATACCAGGCCATCTTACATCTCTCCTGAGAAACCTGTATGCAGGTCAAGAAGTAACAGAACCAGACATGAAACAACGGACGGGTTCAAAATTGGGAAAGGAGTACATCAAGGCTGTGTATTGTCACCCTGCTTGTTTAACTTATATGCAGAGTACATCTTGTGAAATGCCCGGCTGGATGAAGCACAAGCTGGAATCAAGATTGCCAGGAGAAACATCATAACCTCAGTTATGCAGATAACATCACACTAATGGCAAAAAACAAAAATTGAAGAGCCTCTTGATGAAGGTGAAAGAGGAGAGTGAAAAAACTGGCTTAGAATTCAGCTTTCAAAAAACTAAGATTATGGCCTCTGGTCCCATCACTTCGTGGCAAATAGAAGGGGGAAAGATGAAAACAGTGACAGACTATTTTCTTGGGCTCCAGAATCACTGTGGACAGTGACTATAGCCATGAAATTTTTTAAAAGACACTTGCTGCTTAGAAGAAAAGCTATGACAAACCTAAACAACATATTGAAAAGTAGAGATGTCACTTTGCCGACCAGAGTCCGTATAGGCAGAGCTATGGTTTTTCCAGTAGTCAAATACAGATGTGAGAGTTGGACTATAAAGAAGGTTGAGTGCCAAACAATTGATGCTTGCCAATTGTGGTGCTGGAGAAGACTTCAGAGAGTTCCTTGGACAGCAAGGAGATCAAACCAGTCAATCCTAAAGAAAATCAACCCTGAGTATTCTATCAGAAAGGCTGATGCTGAAGCTGAATCTCCAACACTTTGGCCACCTGATGCGAAGAACTGACCCATTGGAAAAGACCCTGATGCTGGGAAAGACTGAAGGCAAGAGGAGAAGGGGCCAACAGAGGATGAGATGGTTGGATGGCATCATCGACTCAATGGACATGAGTTTGAGCAAACTCCTGGAGATGGTGATGGACAGGAAAGCCTGGTGTGCTGCAGTCCATGGGGTCGCAAAGAGTCAGACATGACTGAGTGACTGAACAGCAACAACGAAATACCTCCCCAATTCTAAATAACCGTGGGGATAGTGACCATCCTTACTTTGTTTTTGGGCTTAATGGGAATGCTTCCGATGTTTCTGCTTGGAGCTTTATGCTAGTTGGGGGGTTTAGGTAGATACATTTTTTCATGTTGAAGCATTATTTGCCTAGCATATTTTGGTGAGAAATTTTATTGAGTGTTAATTGGGTTCAGGTGTTACCAGCCTGATTCAAGTGCCTCCTAAAATGTGGTAGGGAACACAGCTGTACCCACGAAGTTAGTTTGAAAAAGAATAGAAATGGAAAAAACTAACCCTGAATCTGATAAAACCTCTATATCAGTAGTCCCCAGATGAGACATTTGGCAGTGTCTGGAGATGTTGTTGGTTGTCACAAGAGGAAGAGAAGATGCTAGCAGCACCTAATGGGTAGAGGAAAGTGATGCTGCTGAAACCATCGTGCAGTGCTCAGAGCAGCCCCCACAATAAAGAATTGTCTAGCCCAAATGTCAAGTGCAAAGGTTTAGAAACTTTTCTAGATCTCTCACTACCACTTACCAAAAAAAAAAAAAAAGATGTGGGGAATATAGAAACGTGACACTAACAGAAAGTAATCAGTACAGCTTGTGAAATGTTCTAGGAGGCAGATGACCTAGAGTCTTCAACATACAAATGACATGAGGGGGATGGGGAAAAGAAAGAATTATTACATATTAAAAGAGTTCAAGATGTATGCCAACCAAATGCAATATAGTACTATACATACCATTTCACATGAGCGATTTGAGCATCTCAGATTTCGATATCTATGGGAGGTCCTAGGACCAGTTCCCTGCATATACCCAGGGATAACTGTATAGATCTTATTTGGATCCTCATTCAAATAAACCATTTCTGCAGAAATCAGGGAAATTTGAGGGAATACATGAAACAAGATGAGCAAAATGTCAGTAATTACTGGAGTTGAGAAATGGACATTCATTATACTTTCCTGCTTTAGTTTTTGCTTCAGTTGTGCATAATACAAATTTTCCTTCAGTAACATCAGTGAAAATGACTTGTCTCTTTCTGATCCTTTCAAATGATGATTTATTATAATATATTTCCTATTAAATTCTCTGCATTCCTAAAATAAGCCTCCCATGAAGAACGTGGCAATGCCTGCTAAGTCACTTCAGTTGTGTCCAACTCTTGAGAGACCCTATGGACTGTGGCCCTCCAATCTGCTCTGTCCATGGGATTCTCTAGGCAAGAATGCTGGAGTGGATTGCCATGCCCTCCTCCAGAGGATCTTCCCGACCCAGGGATTGAACCTGCATCTCATATGTCTCCTGCATTGGAAGGCGGGTTCCCTACCACTAGCACCTTTTTATAAAAGTTTTTTCTTTTTTCTTTAATGTAAAGCCTTTATAAAAAGGCTTTCAAAGTCTTTTTATAAAATTAGAATAATATTGATACTAAAATTTGGCAAGGGCAACAGAAAACTATATACCAATCTCACTTAGGACTATCAATGCAAGTATCCTGAATAAAATGCTGGAAAACAGGCTTCTATAGTAGATTAAAAGAATAGCAGTATTATTTTAATAACGCCATGTATATATGTATATTCTTTTTATAAAAGCTTTTCATGTTTTAAAAAACTTTTATATAAAGGTCTCTGAAACTTCAAAGGTACAAGCTAAGTTAAATATGAAGAAGCTGGCTAGTCTATTGACTTTAGTCACTGGAATAGTAGGCCTTGAGGGAAAAAAATTAATATCTCATCATTTCTGCTTTATTGACTATGCCAAAGCCTTTGACTGTGTGGATCACAATAAACTGTGGAAAATTCTGAAATAGATGGGAATACCAGACCACCTGACCTGCCTCTTGAAAAACCTGTATGCAGGTCAGGAAGCGACAGTTAGAACTGGACATAGAACAACAGACTGGTTCCAGATAGGACAAGGAGTACGTCAAGGCTGTATATTGTCACCCTGCTTATTTAACTTACATGCAGAGTACATCATGAGAAACACTGGACTGGAGGATGCACAAGCTGGAATCAAGAGTGCCGGGAGAAATATCAATAACCTCACATATGCAGATGACACCACCCCTATGGCAGAAAGTGAAGAACTAAAGAGCCTCTTGATGAAAGTGAAAGTGTAGAGTGAAAAAGTTGGCTTAAAGCTCAACATTCAGAAAACAAAGATCATGGCATCTGGTCCCATCACTTCATGGGAAATAGATGGGGAAACAGCGGCTGACTTTATTTTTCTGGGCTCCAAAATCACTGCAGATGGTGACTGCAGCCATGAAATTAAAAGAGGCCTACTCTTTGGAAGGAAGGTTATGACCAACCTAGATAGCATATTGAAAAGCAGAGACGTTACTTTGTCAACAAACGTCCATCTAGTCAAGGCTATGGTTTTTCTAGTGGTCATGTATGGATGTGAGAGTTGGACTCTGAAGAAGGCTGAGCCCCGAAGAATTGATGCTTTTGAACTGTGGTGTTGGAGAAGACTCTTGAGAGTCCCTTGGACTGCAAGGAGATCCAACCAGTCCATCCTAAAGGAGATAGTCCTAGATGTTCATTGGTAGGACTGATGTTGAAGCTGAAACTCCAATACTTTGGCCACCTGATGTAAAGAGCTGATGCATGTGAAAAGACTCTGATGCTGGGAAAGATTGAGGACAGAAGGAGAAGGGGACAACAGAGGATGAGATGATTGGATGGCATCACCAACTCAGTGGACATGGGTTTAGGTGGACTCCGGAAGTTGGTTATGGACAGGGAGGCCTGGCATGCTGTGGTTCATTGGGTTGCAAAAAGTCGGACACGACTGAGCGACTGAACTAAACTGATGCTCTCTGCAATGGAAATGTGGAGTTTTAACCACTGGACCGTCAGGGAAGCCCCACTGTCAGCTTATTTTTAATAGGTTAATTTTTAGAGGCAGTTTAGGTTCACTGCAGTATCAAGCAGAAGCACAAAGATCTCCCATATACTCTGTGCCCCACACATTCATAGCCTCCCCCATTATCAGCATTCCCCACCAAAGTAGTACATTTGTGAGAATTGATGAGCCAGTATTGACGCATCATTGTAATCCTGTCTGTAGTTTATATTTGGGTTTACTCTTGATACTGCACACTCTGTGCATTTGAGCAAATTTATAATGACATCTATTTACCATTACAGTATCATAGAGTAGTTTCACTGCACTAAAAAAATCAGCTGAATCCCACCTGTTTATTCCCGCTCAGTGACTCAAACCTTGGTGACTACTCATCTTTTATTGATTCCATGGATGTGTGGTGGCACACTCCCAACTTTATCCTTCTCCTTCTATATTTTGTTGGCTCTTCTGGATCTTTTGCCTTCCATGTAAACTTGAGAATCAGTTTGTCAGTATCTACAAAATAACTTGCTGGTTTTTTTATTGTAATAATATTGAATCTGTAGATCAAGTTGGGAAGAACTAACATCTTGACAGTACTGAGTCTTCCTATCCATGAATATAGACACTCTCTACATTTATAACTCTTTGATTTATCAGAGTTTTGTAGTTTTCTTCATAAAGACAGACCTTGTACATATTTTGTTAGTTTTATACCTAAGTATTTTGTTTTCAGTACTGCTAAGGTAAGTGGGATTAAATGTTCTTAATTTCAAATACTGCTTATGGCTGGAATATAGGAAAGCAGCTGACTTTTTTTATATATTAACCTTGTGTCCTCCAAGCCTGATGTAATTACTTATTAGTTCCAGGAGTTTTTGGCATATGCTTTAAGATTTTCTGTGTAGACAGTCAGGTGATACATGAACAAACCGTATACATGTACACACACACACATTTGTATTGCATTAACTAGGACTTCAGTTATGGTGTTGAAAAGGCATGGTGAGACAAGACATCTGTGCTTTGTTCTTAAACTTATCAGGAAAGCTTTTAGTTTCTTATTAAGTATGATGTTACCTCTAGGTTTACTCTAGATACTCTTTATCCATTTGATACATGTCTTTATAAAGTGAGTTTCTTATAGACAACATGTAGTTGGGTCTTGTTTTTGATCCAGCCTGACAACCTCTTTTTCTTTATTTTTAGTTGTGCTGGGTCTCTGTTGGGCTCTGCACTGGGACTGCGCGTGGGCTTTCTCTAGTTGCACCGAGTGGGAGCTACTCTTCATTGTGCTGTGTGGGCTTCTCATGGCAGTGGGGTCTCTTCACAGAACAGGGATTGAACCCTTGTCCTCTGCACTGGCAGGCGATTCTTATCCCCTGAGCCACTAGGAAAGTCCCAATCTCCGTCTTTCAATTGGTGTACTTAGACCATTGACATTTAAATGATGACTGATAATAGTTGAATTCATAGTTGCATATTTGTTACCGTCTTCTATTTGCTGTGCTTGTTCTTTTTTTTTCTTTTACTCTATTTCTGCCTTTTGTGGTTTTCATTGAGCATGTTATGTGATTCCATTTTCTCTCCTTTCTTAGCATATCAGTTGTACTTAATTTTTTTTTACTTTTCATTAATGGATTCCTAGGGTTTGGCATACACATTTACAGCTAATCCAAATCCACCTTCAAGGAACATTACTGGCCTCATGGGTATCCCAGCTTCAGTTGTGTCCGACTCTGTGCGACCCCATAGACGGCAGCCCACCAGGCTCCCCCGTCCCTGGGATTCTCCAGGCAAGAACACTGGAGTGGGTTGCCATTTCCTTCTCCAATGCATGAAAGTGAAAAGTGAAAGTGAAGTCGCTCATCGTGTCCGACTCTTAGCGACCCCATGGACTGCAGCCTACCATTCTCCTCAGTCCATGGGATTTTCCAGGCAAGAATACTGGAGTGGGGTGCCATTGCCTTCTCCAGTACATTATAATAAAATAACCTAATTCTTCTGTTCCATTATCTGCATTACTTCTTTGATTTCACTTATACATAGAGTGTGTGTGTGTGTGTGTGTGCTCACACACATACATAAGCATACATAATCGAATATATTGTTGCTATTATTATTTTAAATAAGCTGTTATCTCTCAGATCAATTAAAACTAAAAACTTTTATTTTACCCTCTCTTACACCTTATCTGGGACTTCCCTGGTGGTCAGTGATAAAGAATCCTCCTCTCTATGTAGGAAACACTGGTTTGATCCCTGGATCAGAAAGATCCCCAGGAGGGAGCAATGGCAACACCCTCCAGTATTCTTGCCTAGGGAGTTTCATGGACAGAGGAGCCTGGTGGGCTACTGTTCATGGCGTGGCAAAAATTCAGACTCAACTTAGCGATGAAACAACAGCAGCAACATACCTTATCTGACGTTTTCCCTTTCTTTGTGTAGATCCACATTTCTGAACTTGATCATTTTCTTTCTTTCTAAAGAACTTCTTTAACCTTTCTTGCAAGACAGATTTACCAGCAACAGATTACTTCAACTTTGTTGGAAAAAGTCTTTATTTCTGCTCACTTTTGAAGAGTAAGTTGCTGGTACAGAACTCTACATTGGTTGATTTTTCTCTCAACACTTTGAATAGTTCACTCTACTTTCTTGCATTGTTTCTGAGAAGTTTGATTTAATTCTTCTTTGCTTGTCTTTCCCTTGGGCTCCTTTTTTCTTTTGTTTTCTGTAGTTCAAAACTGATAGGCTTATGTGTAATCTTTCTGCCATTTATCCTGTTTGGTGTTCTCTGAGAGGCTTGTATCTGTGGTTTCATATCTGATTTAATTTAGGGAACTTCTCAGTCATTATTGTTTAAAATAAATTTATTCTGTTCCTTTCTCTCTTCTAGTATTCCCATTACACATAGATTACACCTTTTGTAGTTGTATATTCTGTTTTTTCCAGTCTTTTTTTTTTTTTTTTTTTTTTGCTTTTTGGTTTGGAGGTTTCTATCTGTTGTGATATCCTCAGGCTCAGAGATTTTGTTCCTCAGGTGTATCCAGTCCACTGATAAGCCTATTATCGGACTCCTCATTTCTGTTATCTGTTTTTTTAATTTCATTTTGTAGGGTTCTGATCTCTTTCTTTTTGGTTCTTTTTTGGAATTTCCATCTCTCTGCTTTGTTACTCATCTGCTTTCCCATGCTATGTATTTTATTCATTGGCACTCTTAGAATTATTAATCATAGTATTAAATCAGCAGTCTAATAATTCCAACATCCTGCTGTATCTGACTCTTGTTCCTGTGCTTGCTCTATCTCTTCAACTTTGGTTTTTGCCTTTTAGTATGTCTTATAATTTTTTTCTTGCTAATCAGGCATGATGAACTGGGTAAAAGGCTCTGCTGTCAGTAGGACTTTAGAAATGTGATGGTTAAAAGTAAAGGGAGGGAAAACGTTCTGTTGTCCATGACTAGGTCTCAGTTTTTTAGTGAGCCTGTGCCTCTGGGCTGTGAACTGTGCTTCTCAGCCCCGTCCCTCCCCAGCCCCTGGTTGACAAGATAGCTGGAGTGTCCTGGAGTTGGGTATTTCTTTCCCTCAGGTCAGTTATGTTCTGATAAAACTCCAGTAGGTTAAGCTCTGGTTAAATAATTTCTCCTGAGAGCAGACCTTATTAAGAACAGAATGTTCTGGCATGTCTCAAAGTGGTTCTTTTATCCCTCTGCTGACTCTCTTGTTGTGGTGAAGAGTTCAGTTAAGTTACCTGATTTGTTACATTGGTAATTAAATATTTAATAAAAATGACTTTTAAAAAGTATGTTTGCCGTTTCCTAAAAAGATAAACATTCTACTCTTAAGTATTTACACAAATGATGAAAACTTATATTCACAGAAAACCCTGCACATGAATGTTTAATAGAAGCTTTATTCATAATTGACAAAACTTGGGAGCAGCTAGATGTCTTTATTTTATCATAATGTACCCAAGCTATCCATGAAGCCAGTATAGTGGTACTTGAAGGTGGATTTGGATTAGCTGTAAATATATTTGCCAAACACTAGGGAAACCAATAATATAAAGTAAATAAATAAGTATAACTGACATGCTAAGAAAGGAGAAAAATTGAATCATACAGTATGCTGAGTGAAAACCACAAAGGCAGAAAAAGAGTAGAAGAAAATAATAGCCAACAAGAACAACAAATAGAAAACAGTAACAAATCTGGTAGCTTGGTGGAATATTATTCAGTGATGGAGAGAGGGGCCTCTCAAGCTCTGAAAAAACATAGAAGAACTTACATGCAAATGGCGAAGGGAGAGAAACCAGTCTGAAGAGGCTGTATACAGTATGATTCCAAATATCCAACATTCTAGAAAAGGCACAACTGTGGAGACAATAAAAGGATTGGTGACTGCCAGTGGTTAGGGCATGGGAGGGATAAGTAGGTGGAGTGCCAGAGGATGTTTAAGGTTGGGAAAGTATTCAGCATGATATTATGATGGATTCATGGCATTATGCATTTATCAGAATACATAGAACTGTACAACATAGTGAACCCTAATATAAACTGTAGACGCTAGTTAATAATAATGTATCGATACTGGTTCATCAGTTGAAACAAGTATTCCATACTGATGCAAGATGTTAATGATAGGAGGAACTGGGTACAGAAGGAAAAGAGGATAAACATAAGCATGCTCTAAAAATAATGTGTTAATTTTTTTAAGTAGTTTATTCAGTTCAGATTTTACTGAATGTGCCCAATTATGTCAAACAATTGTTACTTGGACTAGAAACTTTAAGATAAGTATCTTTTACTTATGAAATCTACATTGTTGAAGCATTTCAGGACTACTACTTACATTTTCTGTGAATTTATAAGTAAGCACAGAGTTAATGTTGAAAATTATTCAATTCCTTTTTGCTTTCTTAAGAAATAAAGTACTATAGAGAATTGATTTTGTCTATTTGTGAATGTGTGTGGTTAAATAATGTAGTGCAAAGATTTCGCATGTTAGTATATTAGAAATCTTTCCAAATACTGTAATAGCTAAAGTAATTTGGGATGTTTGTGTCCTGACTCTTATTATTTCTTTATAATGTAAAATACTTTTATTTCACTGATTCTGAGAGATCTGCACTAGGACATTTTAGCCTCTGATATCAATATGTCTCTTATAATCAGTGGCATCTTAGATTTAGTGAAATGTGATATCTAGTAAGTCCTCAGGAGAACAAATTTAATAGTTACGAAATCGTGGGATCATCTGATTTCCTTCCTGTCGGTTTTTCAGATGTTCGTTGTGTGGGTATGTGTGCAGCCATCCTCCTTCTTTGAAGTCTCACATGTGGAAGCATGCCAGTGACCAAAATTACAACTACGAACAAGTAAACAAGGCTATTAATGATGCAATTTCACAAAGCGGCAGGTATTCGATCTTCACTATTACATATAAAGAAATTACTGTTACATATATTTTTTTTTTCTGTAAAGTTAGAGTTAAATCTACTAGTCTGCGTTATAACCAACTCAGTATTTGATGTGTTTTGTTTTAAGGATTCGGGGGAAATCCTCTGGAAAGACAGTATTAAACAGCAGTGAAGGAAGAGCTGATTCTCTCACTTCTCGAAGTTCAGAAAATTTGGTGTCATCCTCAGAGCTGATTCCCCAGGCTTCCAATGAAGTCAAAGGTCCCAACGAGAATGAGAAGCTAAGCCCTGCAAGTAATACCTCATGCAGTTTAGAAAAAAATTCCAGTCTGGCCCCTCCTGGCGTGGAGTATTGCGTTTTACTCTTCTGTTGTTGTATATGTGGTTTTGAATCTACCAGCAAAGAGAATCTCTTGGATCATATGAAAGAGCATGAGGGTGAAATTGTAAACATCATCCTAAATAAGGACCACAACACAACTCTAAACACAAATTAGATGGAATTGTTATCCAAAGAGGAAACCAGCGGAGGAAGACTCCTTTAAACTGCAGTCTGCCCTTTGTGCTCTCCAGCAACTTACTAGACACAGAAGAAATAGTAGGTGTGATTCTTGAGGAAATGACAGATGGTACCTTGGAACCAAATTTGTAATGTAATAAAAGAAATTCCAAATAGATAAGGGGTGATAATATTTAAGCATTTTGAGTGAGGGGAAATGGGTTGAGGAGGCAGCAAAGATATAACCTGACAATAACCTTCTCTTACCTCTTAGTTTGAGTGTATTTATTATTAAAAGCTTATTATAGTGTAGAAATGCAAGCAAAAGAGTTAAGAAGGGGCTTTTCAGGAACTATTCCAAAATGTACTGTTACTAAAGTGTCACAGTCTTAAGCAGACCTTAGTTTTCTTTCTTCTCAATTTTGACATGGATGACAGGCCTCTTGTGAGAAATGGGAGGCAAGTGTCTGAGGGTTTTTGGTATCAACAAGAAACAAAAGATTATAACAGGGCTTTGAGATGATCAATCCAAATCTTCCGCCAGATTGATAGGAATAAATCTACACTCAACCTGACATATATTATTAATACTTTACTCTTTAGAAAGAAAAGAGATCTCTAAATCCAAATCTAGATTATAAGTAACCATTTACAAAGTAAATTATTGTCTTAAATTTACAGTGAATGTCTTGTGAGCAAAAGAGGAGAAAGGTGAATTCCTGCCAACCTCAAATCAAAACTCAAGGTTCATAAAAATGGTGACTAGTTGAGCACAGAGCAATTCTCAGAGAGTCTTTTCAGAGTGTTGACAGAAACCCCAGTTTTCTCAGTAGTTATATAGGCCTTCTAATTCGCTCTTCTAAACTAGACTAAGCTTGTTATCTAAAAAAATCTGTTAAAACAACAAAATAGGAAACTGCATCTAGCCATGAGACCTTGGAAATAGTTTAAACTGTTAAATAAAAATCATTTAGGGGAAGTGGGATGAAATTCAGAAGCCCCTTCAAATGAGTACTACTATTGAGATTTTATTTCCTTTAGTTTTTTATTTAGTTATACTTAGCATACGAAGTATAACCAAGTGTGGCTAAAATACAGTTAAAATTCAGAGTGTTTCTAAAACTTTTAATAACAAAAAACATTTGGGTTTCTCCTATCCAGGAAACTGCTTTTTTTTTTTTTTTGATGTGCAATAGGACACATGGGAAGCCAATGAAAACTTGCCATCAGATAGTTGAAATCTTCTCGTTAATTACACATTTTGTATTACAGCGTATTTCAAAGGGTACAGAGAACAGAGGTTTTGGGTTTGCTTCTGTAGTCCTGCTTGTTTATGTATGCGTTGTTCTGTTAATGTCAGCTCTGCCTACAAATCAGAAAGCGGCCGGGGCACCATGCAGTGCGCCATCTTCATGGTGCTCTTTCTCACCTTGACTTTCCATCCTCTAGAGCTAAGGCTGTGACTCATAAGCTTAGAAAACATTGAAACAGACTCTTTTGAATAGGATCCTCCATAGACACATTTTAGGAAAGAATTCTCTTCCCAAAGTCCAGGTGTGAGTCGAATGAATTAACATTTTTCAGATAGCATTAGGAACTACTTAAGCGAGGCCAGACACTTGAAATATTGTCTGATTTTTTTTTTAAATCTCATTTGATGGTGATATTTGAACAAACAGAATTGATTGTAACTTTGCAGCTCTTTATTTTAGGTAGCTTTATTTGTGAAATTTAATCCATTTCTGATATCTGGTTTTTAAAAGAGAAGATGAATTCATGTATATTAAACTGTATTACCCAAGACCCCATACAGTCGGTTTTCTCATTTTCTCCTGTTTTCAGGAGTAAAACACACTGAAATTTTATTTTAAATTCAAATGATACATTTTAAATGGTTCCATTATAACTATATTGTTTTCACTCAGTTTTTTCATTACTGGTGGCTCTGGCTCAGTGTTTCTTTATTAAAATCTATTATTCTGAAAACTGACAACCTTAGAAGAATTTTTTTGTTTCATAAATTTTGCTTGGCTTTAATTTTACATTTGGAAAATACTAATAACTAAAAAACATTTCCAAAATTTCAACAATGAATTTTTAAATTAACTTTCTTCATTTCCTTAAACCACTTCCATTGGTTGTTACTTAAATTTTCCATTTGGAATCACAAATTTAAATTTTCCCTAGCTCATGGGGAAAAAATTAACCCATAAGTTCAAAAGTCTGTAAATATTCATCTGACTCTAGCCTAAAATATCTCCAAAAGCTTTCTCCTGGCCTGTAGGAGGAACCATAGACCAAAAATGTTCTGTACTTTCCCATTACAGTTTTGTGACAAGCCTTAAGTTAACTGTCTCCACCAAGAACAATTGAGTATTTCTAAAAGTACTGACGAAGACTAAATATGCAATTTTAATTCTAGAAGAAATAGGTATTAAAATAATCAGCAGGAATTCTCTTTATATAGGAATAACATGTACTGGTACTCGATCTTTTATTATAGAAAACTCAGTATCTGTTTTCCATGCTGAACACTTAAATTCTAAGATTTGATAGTGAACATAGTTTTTAAAACAAACTTACTGGATAAGGCAGAGGTGGGGAGGGGGAAGATGATGCATTCTGATCATTATAAATAATATTTTATCAGGGCTCTATCATTTTCTCTTTCTCTAGTAATCCAGAATATGGTTGGTATCCCCAGTGTTGTAACAGTACCATGCCTATATTCCAGTTGACCTGTAGACTTCCAGTTCTGAGTCCAACCAGCGCAGTGTAGTGACACTGACTGAAGCCTTTATTCTAGATCTTTGGTCTATTCGAGGTAGCTATCAGTGGCTTTGCTACTATTTGTTTTTTTGTCTCTTCTCACAAAGCAAGAGGTGGGCACCTATGTTTACATTGTATCTTCCTGCAATGTACTTGGCTTGACAGAGACAAGCAGGCTTCTCTATTGAGACTTACTATATTTTTAGTTTTCATAGACACTTATTTAATCTTTTTTTTATTGTACAGCAAGGTGCTCTAAGTAATATTCTATAAAATATATTTAATAGAAATTTGAGTTTGATATTCATGAACATGAATACATGTATTTTTTTAAGAAATAAGTATTGTGTAACACTACGGCATTGCTTCTATAGCCAAAGTCTGAAAATTTCCGAAACACTGACATGTAAAGACTACAGTTAATTCTGACACTGTATTTTATTAAAATAGGATGATTTGCATTTTGTAAAATTATCCTGCACATCAAGCTGCATGCCTTAACGCCTAAAACTCTAGGATTGTGTTCATGGTAGAACAGTTTATCTGTTCAATAAACAGTGAAGCAAGGTCTTAGCGCTTCTTTAACTACCTTTGGAAATACTGTACAATGTTAGAATAATTTATTTTGCTTTACAGGAGTTTGTCATGTATTGACTTTAATATTGTATTTTGGTAATAAATTTTTTGTTAAAAACACTTGCCTCTAAGTTTTATTAACAAGAAGTTATGTCCATTCTTAATTTGGAAATGTTGATTTAATCACTTAGAAATTTGGGTTTAAATAATGAAGAACTTCTCCAGGCTTAAAATAAGGGTTATGATTGCCTCTTAGTAACATGTTAAAGTATTGGTGACTAGCATTATACTGTGTTGGACAGAGGTAATTGAAAAAGCATTTAGATTGTTTTAATCTTTTTAAAAATTCAATTTAATTTTTGAAGTTTTTTTTTTCCTTGCTTCACAGCTATCTTCCACATCCATATATGCTTTAAATTCTGATACAGTCTAAGTGCTGAAGACTAGCTCTCTTAACGGCAGTTAGCATTTTGCATGTGCATTGATTCATTGCATTGGCAAGTGAAGCTAGTCTGACTATATCATTGGTCTAGTTACATTGCCCTAGAATCACGGGCTACCTCAACTGCTAATGTCCGAGGCCACATATTTCTTCCCAAAAGCTTTAATCCCTTGTCCTGTCTCCCAGAGGCAGCATAATTATATCCCCTGTCTTTTCAAGAGCCAAATCCCAACACTGTTGCCAACCTCCAGATAGCTGTAGAAATCCCAGCACGGAAGATCCAGAACATAGAACATATGCAGTTTGGTAGCCACCAGCCACATGTGGCTGCTGAGCGCTTGTAATGACTAGGATGCTAAGTGTACAATATACAACAGTTCTGAAGACATATTTTTTTAAATGTATCTCATTGATAGCTTTTTATATTGATTACTTGTTGAAATGATATTTGGGATATTTTGGATTAAATAAAATATTAAAATGAATTTCACCTGCTTATTTTTTTGTGTAGCTGCTATAAAATTTTAAATTGCATATGTGGCTCACATTGTATTTCTGTGGTGATTTAGAAGAGGGATTAGTAAACTGACAGCTCTTGCTTGAAATCTGGCCTGACACCCATATTTGTAAAAGTAAAGTTTTATTGCAACACAGCCATACCCAGTCATTTGCATATTGTATATGGCTAATTTTGACGTACAACAGCAGCACAAAATAGTTATTACAAAATACATGCACCGTGAAACCCAACTTACAATCTGTTTAATAGTAAATCATTTGGTAGAGTTTGCTGACCTCCGACATAGAACTGTGGTATGATCTGTGCTTTAAAGCTCTGAGAAAGAAAAAAGGCTTCTTATACAGAAAACTATATTATATAGCACTATTTTATAACTATATTATCTCTCCCTCTAACTTTTATAGTCTTCTTCTATAGCCCTACCCATAATTTACAACTTCAACCTCAGTGTTTCATAATCCCTACTTAAAGCCAAACATTTGTTTAAAATAACATAATTAAATAATAATGCCATTTTAAAAAGTACCCTTTTCCTCTGACAACCTTAAGGTGCTGATGTACCCTCCCTACTTCACCCCTTCACCCCTTCACTGCGGTGGGAGGTAACCATGGCAGCTAATCCACTCAACCGTGGTGACCAAGTTGACTTGCATGATCCAGGATATAAAGAAGAGCCTCAGATCCACCTCTTTATAATGAATAGCTTTTCTGAGCCTAAAACCGGATTCAGGTCGGGTATGGTTGTGGTTGCCTTTGATGTAGAACTGTTGATTAAACTGGTAGAGCTAAGAAAAAGTCACAGTACTCACCTACATAGATTTCTTCTGTATCAAGCAGCAAAGATGTAAAATAAACATTCTTGGCCCTGTAAATTCTTGAGATGTTTCTGTTTTTAATTGGTGCCACACAGTAGAGAGTATGTTTTGGTTTATATCTTAGAATCCAAGTGACTAAGGTGCTTAAAGCATTTCCAGAGTCCTAAATGTGTAGCAGAATCCAGTGTGTGTGTTGTGCTGGGGGACTGTAGACCTCGTTCTTCTGGTGATATATTGTATCCAGTTTTCTCATTTGAACCATAAAGTGCTATGACATTGATTTTTATCTATTATTTTTCCAGTATGAGTAACTCCTGTTTAAATTGTTTGCCTTAAAAAACGTTGATTATAGTAGATCATCCTTTGAATTAAAGTTTAATTTTAGGCATCTAGTATAAATTCTTAGATCATCAGGTGTTGGTACTGTTTTGCTTCCTAACTCAACCACATTTACACCAGTTGTGTCATTTAATCCAGATAGTAAAGGACCCATTTGGAACAGTTTGCAAACCTGAATGTAAGACACCCTCATGGCAATTCAGAGGCGCATGGGGCCGTTGTTTGAAAAGGATAAGACAGGTGGGTGGGGTTTTATTTACTCTTTAACCATGCGGTCAGATGCAACTATTTTCATCTTTCTGATTTTTCAGCTTTGTTGTCATTTAGTCGCTTAGTCGTGTCCAACTGTTGTTACCCCATGGACTGTAGCCCACCAAGCTCCTCTGTCCATGGGATTTCCCAGGCAGGAATACTGGAGTGGGTTACCACTTATTCCTCCACAGGATCTTCCTGACCCAAGGATCAAACCTGGGTTTCCTGCATTGCAGGCAGGCTCTTTCCTGACTGGACCACAAGGTAAGCCCTAATTTCTCAGCTTTATCGTCTTAAAAAGTAAAAGAATAATTATCCATGTCATTGCCACTGGTATCAGTAATAGTAACATGTTTTTAAAATTATTTTTTAAAGATGTATTTCTTTATTTAGGTTGTGCTGGGTCTTCGTTGCTGCATGTGGGCTTTCTCCAGTTGCAGCAAGCAGGGACTGCTCTCTAGGTGCGGTACACAGGCTTCTCATTGTGGGGGCTTCCCTTGTGGAGCGCAGGCCATAGAGCGCTTGGGGTTCAGTAGGTGTGGAACACTGGCTTAGCTGCCTGGTAGCATGTGGAATCTTCCCAGACCAGGTGTCATACCCATATACCTCACACTGGCAGGCGGATTCTTAATCACTAGACCACCAGGGAAGCCTTGTTGAATTATCAATAAAGTATATCATCTTAAATATGTACACTACAGAAAATTGTGAAGTGAAGAGAGACCTCAACAAAATAAGTTACTTATTTTTCAGATCTTTTATTAGTACCTAATTTATGTAAAGGCTTATTGTCACTACAGTGCGTATCTCCAGATTTGGGGTGTTTTTTTTTTCTACTTGTCGTTTTATTAATTTTAGTATCCATACTTCACCAAAATGGTGGCTGCATTTTACAGAAATAGATACATCAATCTACATGTTTGTATCTGCAATCCTATTTAAATTCAGTATTTCCAACCACAAAAGGTGTTAGAAAATTCTATTTCAGGCTTCTAAGAAAACGTACAGCGGGATACGGTTCAAATCTTAAGCTGTATTTATTTCTGGTCCTCTACAGCTAACATTCTACAAAAAAAATAGTTGTGCAGAGATAAATAATTGTGGGAAACCACTGGTTTCAAGGTTCTTTATTTTCTAAACCCTTCTCCATATGAAGCATGAGAAGGCAGACGGTACGGTCGTGATGCTGAGACGAGTCCATGCAGGGTGTCACCTTGTAGGTTAACAAACCCTTCAGAATCTGCCCAGTTGGAGCCACCCCTGTGCTCTGTGTGCCAGTGCTGATAAAAAGGTTCCAGTTTACTGTGTGACACTTTATTTACTTTAATTGGAGGATAATTAACTTCATAACATTGTGATAGTTTTTGCCATACATCAGTATGAATCAGCCATAGGCATACATGTGTCCCCTCCATCCTGAGCCCCTATGTGTGACACTTTTTAAAAGCTGCTTTGTAATCACAGGGGGGGAAAAAAGTGTGAATCTTCCTAATGGGGAAGCAGTCATCATGTCCCTGGACAGCCCACTAGGCTGCATGCAGAGTGAGTATTGCTACCTTAGCTGGGGTGAAATATAGTTTGCTTTTACCTGTTTTAACCTCTTGTAACTTCACTTATTGCTTTTATTTTCTGAAATGTCAAACTGACATTATAACACCTACCTCAGAGTTATGTGGACTAAAGGAGAAGATCGTCTGTAAGATACCTAGTCAAGTTCTGCCAGTTCCAGATGGTCCTTGGGTCTAAGCTGTGTAACCTTGAGTAAGGCTTTTAACCTTTTTTTGAGCCTTGGTTTCTTCATCTGTAAAGCAGTGATACTTAAACCTTGTAGAGTTGTTTGAAGATCAGGAACCATGGGTATAAAGGGTCTGGCCATCTGTGAGCTCAAACAGTGGCTCCTATCATTGTTTGAGTGTTCATTTTGTGTGTTGGGGACAGGGAGGCATTAAATGCCCTTATAAATCATGGTATCAAAGCTTCCTGTTACAGCCTTGGAAAAGAATCTAAGAACAATACTGGTTTGTGTTTTGAGGAAGGATACATCATGAGAAATGTCTGACTGGATGAGTTACAAGCTGGAATCACGTAGGCAGGAGAAACATCAACAACCCCAGATATGTGGATGATACCACTCTAGTGGCAGAAAGCAAAGAGGAACTGGAGCGCCTATTGATGAGGGTGAAGGAGGAGAGTGAAAGAGTTGGCTTAAAACTAAGATCATGGCATCCAACCCCATGGCAAATAGAAGGGGAAAAGGTGTAAGTAGTGACAGATTTCCTCTACTTGGGCTCTAAAATCACTGTGGAGGGTGACTACAGCCATGAAATCAGAAAACGATTGCTTCTCGGCAGAAAGCTATGACAAACATAGACAGTGTGTTGAAAAGCAGAGACGTAACTGCAGACAAATGTCTGTATAGTCAAGGCTATGGGCTTCCCAGTGGCCACACACAGTTGTGAGAGCTGGACCGTAAAGAAGGCAGAGCACAGAAGAATTGATGCCTTCAGACTGTGGTGCTGAAGACTCCTGATAGTCCCCTGGACAGCAAGGTCAAACCAGCCAGTCTTAAGGGACATCAACCCTGAATACTCATTGGAAGGACTGATGCTGAAGCTGAAGTTTCAGTATTTTGGTCACCTGATGAGAACGGCTGACTCGTTGGAAAAGTTTCTGATGCTGGGAGAGATTGAGGGCAGAAGGAAAAGAGGGCGTCCGAGGATGGCATCACTGATGCAATGGACATGAACTTAGACAAATTTCAGAAGATGGTGAGGGATAGAGAGGCCTGGAGTCCTGCAGTCCATGGAGTGGCAAAGAGTCGGACATGACGGGGTGACTGAACAACAATAACTCAAAATAATCCTCTCTCTTAAAATAGACCCAAAAAAGACAAACTTGGTACTTGGACTATATTGTATACACCTCATGTCACATCTCAAAAGACAATGGCCTGGGATAAAGTAGCAGAACATTACCCTGCTACCATTATATCAGTCCCTCTCTTACATCCATAAACCACCATTAAGGACTATGTAAGAATGCCTCTTTCATTAAATAAGCTAGTAACCTGGCAGAATGGCGCAAGGAAAAAGAATGGTACTTTAAATTGTATGCATTCAGTATAACCAACTGCTGACTATGTAGGAGTGCAGAGGACTATTAGGGAAGGGTGGAAGTTCTTGAAAACAGTGAGAACTGTCCTTAGACCATGCAAGGCTCTGACATGAAAGTCAGTCTTCTAACCATCACACAGGACAGTTTGACCTGCAGGACTCTGGTTGCAGAGCAATCCTAATTCTGAAGTACACCTGCAGGCCAGCCCCAAAGCCAGCCTCATTCTGTGGGGTACTGTCCTGTGGGCATGGGGCGTAGCTCTTGTAGTTCCACCAAGAAGAATTAGGATCAGGTAGGAGAAAGGGCTTCCCTGGTGGCTCAGACAGTAAAGAATCCACCAGCAATGCAGGAGACCTGGGTTCAATCCCTGGATTGGGAAGATCCCCTGGAGAAGGAAATGCCTGCCTACCTACTCCAGTATTCTTGGCTGGAGAATTCCCTGGACAGAGGAGCCTGGCAGGCTGCACACTCTATGGGATCACAGAGTCAGACATGACTCAGTGACTAATACTTTCTGTTTTTTGTCCAAAGGAAAAAGGCAGAAGGGGCAAAGATAAAACCCAAAGCAGCACTTGTATTTAACCATTATCTGTTGATGTAACCTAACATTTCCCATCTTCCTCCCTGCCCCCTGCCACACACTCATGCATAGTGAAAATTCACTAAAGAAAAAAGTTTACTGCTAGGATTTAGTCAGGGTTCCAACCCCCAAAACTTAATCTATATCAGCATTTCAACCTTTTTCTCATTATCACCTCCTTAAGGAAACTTTTCTAGACATATTTCCTGATCACCTCTCCTCCATGAAATTTGAATACCTTAGATACACTGTATATCTGCATTTTATACTGGGTTGGCCAAAAAATTCATTTGGATTTTTCTGTAACATTGACCAACCCAATACATAACATGAATTCTTTTTTCAACTCCTAAGAACCCATTTTCTCCCTATTGGGAGTGGAAGGAATAGTGTCACCATGGAGAAGTCATGCTCATACAGATGAGCTGGTTGGTGACAGTGGTCAGAAGAAACAAGCCCTGTTTCCCGGTATCTTGGCTGAAAACATTTTAATCCATCAAGAGATGGTGATTAAAAACCTCTCAGAGTCAGCTGTGTTCTTTCCTCCATCACATGGGGAGCACAACGGACAAAGCCCGCCCACTCCAGTCTCCACACAGCTATTGAGGTCATTTGAGTCCTAGCAGCTTTCAGGCCTGATGAAATGCAATCAGTCCTCTGAATTCTTAAGCAAGTTTATCAACATCCACGGGTGGACTCAGGAAAGTTTGGGGACCAGGATTGGATAAGTGTTAGTGAAAATTCAACCCAGTGCTAGATTAGCCATAATTTAAGAAATGATAGAAGGAAATGCAACCCACTCCACTATTCTTGCTTGGGAAATCCCATGGACAGAGGAGCCTGGCAGACCACAGTCCATGGGGTCAAAAGAGAATCACACAGGACTTGGCAACTCAACAGCAACAGCAATCACACCACCACCTCTGTTTTCTCTGGAATCTGAACTCCATTATTACAGTCACTGTATTGTAACTAACCCTGCTGCCCCGCTTTCTACCCTACCACTGCTCTCATCAGTGGTATTTCTAATGCTGATTCTCTTAAGTGGCATGCTTAAACAAGTATGCGGTCAAAGTTCCCTGGTATAATGCCTTTGGGTAAATATTTGGCCAGATCTTTGTTTTGGGCTCCAAGTGACTAAGGCATATATCCCTAAAGCAAGATCCCTTCCAACAACCAATCATCAATTCCATTGTGTGAGTTGGTTAAAAAATATTTTAGGGGGACTTGGTGGTCCAGTGGCTGACACTCCATATTCCCAATGCAGGGGGCCTGATCCCTAGTGAGGGAATTAATTCCCACATGCTGCAACTAAGAGTTTGCATGGGCCAAGTAAGCCACAGCACAGTCAGTATATATATATATATATATACACACACACACACACTTGGACATACTCTGAACCCATCAGAAACCTGGAACTAATAAAATATATACAAAAAAGAAATGATAAAACATCTGAATTTGAGGGTTTTAGAAACACATATATTTATGGCTAAAAGTCCTACTTCTTCCTATTAAAAAAAAATACCGAAGCCAGAAATATCTGCTTCTAGGGTCTTCAGACACTGTTGTGTATACGCTGTTTTGCAGGGAAAGATACTAGTGCAGTCTAGGAGAACAAATTGGAAAGCCTAGCCAAGGCCACTGCTTTGTGGATTTGAAAAGCCTACATCTAGGAATCATCACATTTGGCCTAGAGCTTGAGTGATAAAGCACTAGCATTTTGTTTTCCCCATTCAAAAATACACAAGTACAATAGTTAACCATAGAATCAGAAAAGAAAGGTGTAGGTGGAAACTAACACAGAGTGGAGGTAAGAAGAGTAGCAGGTGTTGAAGAAAATAAAAACACTGACTGTGTAAATAATAGAGTCCTTGGATAACTGCACCTATGCTAATCTGCCTATAAATTTCACTGTTTAAGCCATTACAAACCCAGTTGATCAAAGGAAGAGAGAAAAAGTTATGAATGATATTACATAATGCCTACTCTTAGCAAGGAACCAAATATTTTAAATGGGGGTGGAGGTTGAGAAGAGGGAGTACGGAGGGAGGAGGACTCTGCGGTAACGTTGATTCCTGTGCAACTCCAGAATGATCTCTGAGCACTGAGATCCTCCTTAGGACTCAGCATGGGGTGCTTAAGACCACGTTTGCCAAATCAGGCTGGAAAGAATGCTGTAGACACATCTGATCTCTGAGGTCTATGACATGGGTCATACACAAGCAGTATATAAAGCAACACATGGGATGCAGGAAGACATACTAGCATTTCCATATACATAAGTAGTGTGTGTGTGTGTGTGTGTGTGTGTGTGTGTGTGTACACACATACATACACAGGCTCCCCTGGTGGCTCAGTGGTAAAGTATCCACCTGCCAATGAAGGAGACACAGGTTCGATCCCTGGGTTGGAATGATCCTCTGGAGAAGAAAGTGGCAACCCACTCCAGTATTCTTGCCTGGGAAATCCCATGGACAGAGGAGCCTAGTGGGCTACAGTCCATGGGGTCACAAGAGTCAGACATGACTTAGTGACTAAACAATATATACATACACACATATATTTATCTGTATTATATCTATATATTATATATAAATAATATGTGTGTATACACACAGAGACAGGACAAAATTTGTTATTTAAGTTGTGAGATAAAAGTTTAGAGACCACTGCTCTTTTATTATTTTGTGTGTGTGTGGGGGGGGGTGTTTTAATTTTTTATTGAAGGATAATTGCTTTACAGAATTTTGTTTTCTGTCAATCCTCAACATGAATCAACCATAGGTATACATATATCCCCTTCCTTTTGAACCTCCCTCCCATCTCCCACCCCATCCAACCCCTCTAGGTTGATAAAGAGCCCCTGTTTGAGTTTCCTGAGCCATACAGAAAATTCCCATTGGCAATGGGAAATGTAACATTCCATGTTACTCTCTCCATACATCTCACCCTCTGATCCCCTCTCCCCATGTCCATAAGTCTATTCTCTATGTCTGTTTCTCCACTGCTGCCCTGTAAATAAATTCTTCAGTACCATTATTCTAGATTCTGTATATATGTGTTAGAATATGATATTTATCTTTCTTTCTGACTTATTTCACCCTGTGTAATAGGTTCTAGGTTCATCCACCTCATCAGAACTGACTCAAATGCATTCCTTTTTACAGCTGAGTAATATTCCATTGAATATATGTACCACAACTTCTAAATCCATTCATCTGTCAATGGACATCTAGGTTGCTTCCATGTTCTAGCTATTGTAAATAGTGCTGCAATGAACAATGGGATACATGTGTCTTTTTCAATTTTGGTTTCCGCAGAGTATATGCCTAGGAGAGAGGTTGCTGGGTCATATGGTGGTTTTATTCCTAGCTTTTTAAGGAATCTCCATACTGTCTTCCATAGTGGCTGTATCAATTTACATTCACACCAACAGTGCAAGAGTGTTCCTTTCTCTCCACACCCTCTCCAGCATTTATTGTCTGCAGACTTTTTGATGATAGCCATTCTGACTGGTGTGAGGTGATATCTCACTGTAGTTTTAACTTGCATTTCCCTAATAATTGATGTTGAGCATCTTTTCATGTGTCTGTTAGCCATCTGTATGTCTTCTTTGGAGAAATGACTGTTTAAGTCTTTTTGCCACTTTTTTATTGGGTTGTTTGTTTTCCTGGCATTGAGTTGTATGAGCTACTTGTATATTTTGGAAATTAATCCTATGTCAGCATAGACAACATATTAAAAAGCAGAGACATTACTTTACCAACAAAGGTCTGTCTAGTCAAAGCTATGGTTTTTCCAGTAGTCATGTATGGATGTGAGAGTTGGCCTATAAAGAAAGCTGAGCACCAAAGAATTGATGCTTTTGAATTGTGGTGTTGGAGAAGACTCTTGAGAGTCCCTTGGACTGCAAGGAGATCCAACCAGTCCATCCTAAAGGAGATCAGTCCTGAATATTCACTGGAAAGACTGATGCTGAAGCTGAAACTCCAATACTTTGGCCACCTGATGCATAGAACTGACTCATTGGAAAAGACCCTGATGCTGGGGAAGATTGAAGGCAGGAGGAGAAGGGGATGACACAGGATGAGGTGGTTGGACGGCAGCACCGATGTGAGGGACTTGAGTTTTGAGTAGGCTCTGGGAGTTGGTGGTGGACAGGGAAGCCTGGTGTGCTGCAGCCATGGTGTCGCAGAGTCAGACACGACTGAGTGACGGAACTGTTTGACCGAACCTGCCAATAGAGCTACCATATGATGCAGCGATCCCACTTCTGGGCATATATCTGGAGGAAAACATTCAAAAGGATAAACGCACCCCAGTGTTCACTGCAGCACTGTCTACAATAGCCAAGACACGGAGGCAACCCAAATGTCCACTGACAGATGAATGGATAGAGATGTGGTACATACGTGCAATGGAATATTACTCGGCCAGTAAAAAGAATGAAACTGCCATTTTTTACAACATGCATGGCCCTGGAGATTATCACATTAAATCAGACAGAGAAGTAAATCAGACAGACAAATATCATATGATATCATTTATATACAGTATTTTTTTTAATGTTACAAATGATCTTCTTTACAAAACAGAAACAGACTCATAGACTTAGAAAATGAATTTATGGTTACCAGGGGTGAAATGTGGAGGGGAGGACAGATAAGGAGTTTGGGATTGACATGTACGCACTACTATATTTAAAACAGATAATCAGCAAGTTCAGTTCAGTCGCTCAGTCATGTTTGACTCTTTGCAACCCTATGGACTGCAGCACTCCAGGCTTCCCTGTCCATCACCAACTCCCCAAGCTTGCTCAAACACAGGTCCATCGAGTCAGTGATGCCATCCAACCATCTCATCCTCTGTCATTCCCTTCTCCTCCTGCCTTCAGTCTTTCCCAGCATCAGGGTCTTTTCCAGTGAGTCAGTTCTTTGCATCAGGTGAACAAAGGATTGGAGTTTCACCTTTAGCATCAGTCCTTCCAATGAATATTGAGGACTGACTTCCTTTAGGATTGACTGGTTTGATCTCCTTGCAAGGACCTATTGTAAAATAATAATAATACACTATGCAGAACTGTTGCACACTAGTTCTTTTTTTTAGAATCATTTAAACAAGAGTTTACAAACAGGCCATATACATACAAGAATTAGTATGTGATACAGATAATTCAAATCAGTAAGAATGAAGGTGAAACAAGTGATTCTCTGATTTAAAAAACTATCAGATCTCTATCATTCCTCGTATTAAAAGGATGCAATAATTTTAAAACTAGTAAAAAGTATGTTAAAAATTTTACAATCTTGGGATGGTAAAAGGTTTCCTAAGCATAGCAAAAAACCCTGAAGCTATAAAGGGAAGAGGATAGATCTGACAACACAAAATGGAAAATCATGCATAGTAAACACACAGTATGAAGTACACAAAACTGAGAGGATATCTGCATGTTAATGACAAAAAAATTAATATCCATACTCTACAAATAATCCTGGGATATAAGAACATGAAAAGGTAAATCACCGAAAAAAGCAATACAAAGTCAATAGTCTCCTGCTGTAACTAGCTCCACCTTAGCAATACATCTAAAGTGATACATCATTTGTCACCTAAGATTGGCAAAGATGAAAAACAGCCATTGTTGGCAAGGACACGGAGAAATAAGCACCATAACGCACACTGGTCCAAGTGTAAAGTCACAGAAGTTTTAACCTTTTCGGGATGTAGTTTGCCAATGTTTATCCTAATTTAAAATATGAGTTCTAGCAATTATAATTCTAGAAATATATCCTTATATATATATATATAAGGATATTCTCTATAGCATTACTTGTAATAGGATAGAGCTAGAAAACATGTAAATGTCAAATTACAGGGAAATATCAAATGATGATAAATATATCATATCCATATGATATAATGGACAATATATCCATATGGAGGATGACTACTGTATTGATTAGCCATCATGGTGTACCAAAACTACCCCCCAATCCCTTCGGCTATATCAAAAATAAACATTTCCTATTCTCACCATCAGATATTTGGGAGTGGCACGGAGGGCGTGGACCTGGCAGGTGTTGCTCTGAGGTGGTTCGCTCACACGGCAGGCTGGTTGTTGGTCACAGGCCAGGTGCTGCCCATGGGGCCTTCACTACAGGCTGTTTGAATGTCCTCTCAACACAGGGGCTGGTGGCCCTATAGTTGAACAGTCCCGGAGAGACTAAGCTAAAACTGGGATGTCTTTTATGACCTGGACTCAGAAGTCCCACAGTATCACTTCCACCATATCCTATGCAGCACACAGAACAGCTGTATTCAGTGAGAGGGGAGTATATAAATACCTAGCGGCAAGGACCATTTAAGCTGAAATTTAAAGGCTGAATAGTAGATAAGTCAGGCAAGGAGACCACTTATAAAAACTTGGAAATTTATGAACAGGAAGTAGAGATGAGGCTGGAGAGGTAAATGGAGCCTGATTCATGGCAGTAGTTAGAAACTTGTTAAGGAGCTTGATTTTTATAGAAAGCTAGTAAGCCACCAAAAGATTTATATCTTAGTAAGACCAGTTTGGTTATTATATGGAGGGTGGATTGAGTGGACAAAGCCAGGGACCAGGAACCAGAGGCAAGGTGATCTGTCAACAGGCTAGTGAAATGATCCAGACAGAAAGATGGTACCTTGGATTATAGTACTGGCTATAAAGAGGGAGAAAAGTTGGGCAAGTTCTGAGATATTTAGGAATAAACCCAATGGGACTCAGTATTTGACTAGGTATTTGGGTTACACAACAGGGAGGAATAAAGTTTGGTTCCTAGGTTACTGGCAATTAGGTACATGGGGTACATGGGAGGAAAAGTAGTTTTGGGGGTTAGAAAAAGTTTAATTTTTAACAAGGTGAGTTTGAGGTGCTTTGTACACATGGAAATTTCCAACAGGCACTGAACATATGGGACCTGAAGGTGAGGAGCTGTGCCTCGACATAAAAACTTATGAGTCACCACAGTATCACTGGAAACTGGAGACATGAGCCAGAGAGGAAAAGGAGCTTACAAAAGACTGAAAAGGAAAGCCAAAAATCAAGGAATGCCAGAAATCAATCGAGTATTCACTGGAAGGACTGATGCTGAAGCTGAAGCTCCAATACTTTGGCCACCTGATATGAAGATCCAACTCATTGGAAAAGTCCCTGATGGTGGAAAAGATTGAGGGCAGGGAAAGGGGGCAACAGAGGATGAGACGGTTGGATGGTATTACTGACTCTATGGGAATGAGTTTGAGCGAACTCCGGGAGACCCTGAAGGACAGGGAACCCTGGCTTGCTGCAGTCCATGGCGTTGCAGAGTCAGGCATGGCTTAACAGACTGGACAAGACAAAGAAGGAATACCAGGAGAGTCTATTGCCACAGAAAACAGGAGTGACCCAGAGTGTTCACACTACTAAGCCAAACAACTTAAAAATTGCACAAACATCGTGCATGAGAAGAAAGCTGGGGGAGTAGAGCAAGCTCTCCGCTGGTCCAAGGCAAGATGCTTTTATGGGAAATATGTGAACAGCATTAATGACTTCTGGGGCAGTGCTTCTCAGTGTGACGTACATACAAGTAACTTGAGGATTATACTAAAACACAGGTTTCTGATTCAGTAGGTCTTGGGGAGAGCTGGAGATCCAGCATTTCTAAGGTCCTAGGTAATGCCAGCACTGCTGGTCCACAGATCACATTTTGAATAGCAAGGTCCTGCCATGGGTCTCAAACTTTGCTGAACACAGACTCACATGGAGAACTTCTACAGATTCTCAGTCCCTGACCCCTACAGATTATGATTCAATAGGTGTGGAGAGACTCTGACAATTTCCAACAAGCTGTCCATGATGACGCAGGTTTCCCGACCATACTTTTTGAGTTGACCTGTTTCAGCACAACTTGACTGTTGCTGACCCCAACAAAAGAAAAGCCAGAGTCCCCTGTGTTTCAAAACATAATACAAACAAGAAGTGCTCACCTGTGCGGTCACATTCCATGACCAGAGCTCAGTGGGGGATAAGGTCTACCACTCATTACCCATCACCCCCACAGCCACAACTGCTGTATCAGAATGAAGCATTCATTCTTAATTAACTTATTACCAAGACTTACTCTCTGCAGTGGGTGTCTATTTCTCTCAAAGCTTTGTTTAGTAAAACCATTTCATATTAAAACAACAAGCAGCTGCTAACAAACAGTATTTCCTTTACTCAAAAGATACATGTTTCACAACAGACTCATGAAAATTTATTAATAAAAAAATCCTATATAAGAAAGAAGGGGGGATCCTATTTAATGAGGAATCAACTCACATATGTATTTATTAAGCACAGAAATGTATTTTACTGCTGCATCTTAGGGTGAAATAGGCAGATTATAAATATACAGTCCCTGTTCGCAGGTCCACACCATGAAGTAAAGACACCAACAATCATGCTGAAACATGACAAACACCATCTGAAAAAACAGCTGACATTTAGTTTTATTAAAACCACCCAGCAGTTACCTCAATCCATACTCACAGAATGTGTGTTTGTTATTAGTAGCAACAGACACACAAAGGAGGAGAAAAATATCAAACAGGGTTAACTAGGAAAGGCACCTGGCTGAAGTTAATTCCTGGAATTAAACAGATGGGCAGCCTTTTCACAGGTGGAGGCCCTAGAGGACCATTCCTTAACAAAAATGAATTAACGTGCTCTGAGAATCTGCTGACAAAAGGCTTTACCTACTGTTCATCGCAGTGTGATTAAGAAAGATATGTACGTAGACAGAACAATAAAAGCCCTCCAAAAAGCTGACACCAGTTTGGAGACGAGTAACACGGGAGAGTTAAAAAAAAGGAACATACTGTTTTCTAGAAGACAAAACTGGGAGAAGATACTATTGCCCTGCTGCTGCTAAGTCGCTTCAGTCGCGTCCGACTCTGTGTGACCCCATAGACGGCAGCCCACCAGGCTCCCCCGTCCCTGGGATTCTCCAGGCAAGAACACTGGAGTGGGTTGCCATTTTCTTCTCCAATGCAGGAAAGTGAAAAGTGAAAGTGAAGTCGCTCAGTCGTGTCTGACTCTTCACGACCCCATAGACTGCAGCCCACCAGGCTCCTCTGTCCATGGGATTTTCCAGGCAAGAGTACTGGAGTGGGCCGCCGCCCCTCAAAAAGGGCATCTGTGGAGATACGAAATTATCTCTGTAGCTACTCTCACTGGCAGTCGGTGAAAGACTTCCAAGCACAGATCAGCGACAGCTGGGGCCTGGGGAGTTTGCCAAGACCGGGGAAGGGGCGCGCAGGCCCTGCCACCCAGGAAGCTGAGAAGTCCGAGCGGTCGGAGTGCTTCCGTCAGTCGGGCCCTTACCGGCCCCTCCGGATCGACCAGCACAGGGGACAGGAGGGCGCCGGCGAAAAGAACAGTTTTCTGCTGCCCGCCCACCTTCCCCCTGGGGGACGAAGAGGTGCCAAGGCTCCGCGGTCCGATCCGAGCCACCCTTCCTCGCAGCTCGGCCCTCTTCCCCCGAGCCCCAGAGCTCGCTCTGGTCCCGGGGTGGTGGGCGTCTGCGTGGGGGAAGGTGGCCTCCGGCCCTGCGGTCTGCAGCACGAGTCCAGTGCTCTTCCCGGGGTCCCGCGTGCCGCGGAGGTAGCTGCACCCCGCAGGCTGGGACGTTCCGAAGACCGGAAGTGCGCTGCTTCCTTCCGGCCGGCGCTGCACGAGACGAGGCGGGGCGGCCCGGGAGGGGGCGGGGGCCCGCGCTGACGGACGGCTCCCGGGACCTATGGGCGCGGCCGCAGCGGCCCAGCCTCTCCGGCGCGCCCCCTCCCCGGGACGGCAGACGCCCCCCAGCCCCCCATTTCCAGGGTGTTGCACAAGGCTCCGCGGCTGCGGGGTCCAGGCCGTACCCCCGGCGCGTTGCAGGCCGTGGTGAGGCCACGCACCCTCGACCCTCTGCGCCCCCGGCCGGCCCGCCGCCTTCCTTCCCGGTCCCGACCCGCGCGCGAGGACGGCTGAGGCTGCAGGTTTGTGGTTGCGTGTCGGGCCGCGGGCGGCGCGAAGGGACGCTTGGGCGCCAGGCTTCGGCGGTCTGGGACTGTCCGGCGGGCGGGCGGGCGGGCGGGTGGCGCTGCGCCTTTGCCTGGTGGTGTTCGGCCAGATCAGCCGCAAAGACCGAAAGCCCACTGGCCGCCCCGCTCCGTCGCGCAGTCTGGGGGCGCGGCCCCGCCCCTCGTGGCATCTTGGGGCACCGGATTTGGGACGGGTCGCCCCCTGTCCACCCGACTTTTGGGGCCGGGGGCAGTAACTCTGAAGAGAGCAAGTTTGCCGAGGGCGGGGCGCCTTCTCAGGCGACTTCTTGCTTTGGCCACGCGAGCGGAGGGAGGGCCCGGGTGGTCTCCGGCCTCGGCGCCACGCCACTTCCTGGGTGAGTCCGGGCGAGTTACTGAACTTCTCCGGTCCCTCGGCCGCCGGCGGGGACCGCTGGTCCTCTAGGGCTGGGGTGCGGAGGTGAGCTGAACAACGTGCCCTGCAGCGCCCCGGATGTCCAGTACGCGCTGGTCCTCCTAAGCAATGGAGGAAAAAAGCACCGCTGTCGTTTCCCTTTTGAATCATTAAGATAGCGTAGCTTGTAATTTGATGGGGAAACTTTTGTTCCATGGGTTCATGCAATTATCACACATAATTGACACTTAAATATTTGTTGCCTTCTATCCTAATATGTTACAGTGTATCAGTTGTGGGATTTTTCACAACTCCGCTCGGAGCCTCTTTCTGAGCATGACTCTAGGATGAGGTAACTTGGGGATAAGCTCATCTCTGGAGATACGACTTTGCCGACACTCGTTTTCTGTCTCGTTGCTCCAGATTCTCCATTTTCCGTGTTTGCACCGAAGTCTGTTTTGCCTCTCAGGTTTTTTTGCTTGTTTGAATGAATGAATTGCATAATGTTGGATGATGTGTTCTTTTCAATAGAGCAACTTGTTTACTTTTAGGAATTAATAAATTGCCCCAACAATCATGTCCGGCGGCAGGTCATAGTTGATAAATAATTAGTTAAGGCTGTTCGTTCGTCGGAAGAGTGACGCAAGATGTACTGGGGGACGGTAGCCAGCTTACTCACTGCCAGCACTCCCCCGCCTCCCACTTGCTGCTTCCAAACCAGGCTCCTGCTCCCTGCTGGCACTCCCACTGTTGCTCCCTGGCGGAGCAGCTGCCCTGATTGGCACACCCCCGCTTCCATCACCGCCCAGGCATATTCCTAAAGCTTCCAGAGTGGATTGTTTGAAGGAACACAGGTATCAGAATCGAGATACCTGAGACAAAACAGTATTTCAGTTCTTCAAAATCAGGCTATCAACCATCAACAGATTCTACTTAATACCATTTCCATGGAAGCTGCCTAATGATGTGACAAATTGCATGATGACTGCTATAACTCAGAAAAGGGAAGGATCAGTAGGGGTTGGTGCATCCCAGGAAAAGACGACTTCCTAGAAGAAGGGCGGGGGTTTGTCTGTGATGCTCACCTGTGTTCCTAACTCTTGGCAGTGCCTGCCATAGAACAGACACTTTATAAATGTGGTTGTGTTAAAGAAATATTTGTGTTGTGTCTTGAGAGTAGCTTTGAATGCTAGTTAAGGTTTGGATGGGAAAATGGGAGGGCATGGGAAGCATGGGAAAATGGCCCAGGTAAAGTCTCTAAAACACAGATGAGCACTAGGGTGTATTTGCTAGAGAGGGTACTCACATATGGCTGGTGGTTTACTTCTGTGTTGTTTGTAGGAGTGGTTGGAAGAACAATGCGTGTGAGTCTTTGACACCATGATATCCATCAGGCAAAGAAAAGGAATACAAACCACAGAAGTTTCTGAGGATTACACGGCACAAGAAGAAAATGTGAAGTTGGAAGATAAATTGCCATCTAGTATGTGATTTAAATTAAAGCAGCATTTTGGATTGTTTTTTGTCTGCATATTGAAATAATCACTCTCCAACAGGAACAAAATTTGGAGAGACCTAATAGTTGAAGAAACTTGTTCTATTACCTGAGAGTTCTACAGATGATTTAATTGCAATCTGATAATATTCATTTTACAATTATGCTTAGAATCCTTTGCTTCTCAGGTGTCTGTTCAGTATGATTATGCCAACCTGATCTTTTGACTTTCAGGGTAATACTTTTTCCCACTGTTCAGATTTTAGTCTAGTTCTTATTTTTCTGGTTTGTGTATGCTGCTAACAGTAGACAGCCTTAACTTGGGTGAGTTTCTCAATTCATTAAAGTATTGAAAGATGAATGAAAACATTTTTTAATTTTTTATTTTCAGTCAAATTCCTGAATATTTTTTATTTGCCTTTTTGGCCGGTGGAGAGGGAAGTGGTCAGAATTTGGTAAATTGTTTATACAATGTTGAAGACTTTTGCTAAGCCATGCATCAAATGGCATTAATTGCCAACTTTTTGCTTCCTGAGTTGCTTTCTTAGACTAAGCATATCAGGATTTTTAAAAGTAGGCATGAAAAAGTCCACGTCCATCAGCCGTTTTGGATATGACTGAGTTTATGTGGACTGTAGCTAGAGCTAGTAAAATAATCTGGGGGTAGCAGTTTTATAAAGTAAACAATGTGTCAAACACTCATGCCACTCGGCTGTTGGCAAATTGAAACAATGCAGAGTACTCTCTGAAAATCTTACACAAATACAAGTTCAAGTTTGTCCTTTTAAATTTTTGCCAAAAGTTTTACTTTCATTTTAGGTTGGAAGGATTCATTAACAAAAGAAAACACTTGTCACACACAATAAACAATTTCAGCATTTAATAGAGGATTATTTGACTTAATTTCAATATACAATCATTAAAAAAAGATAAATGGAAACAATAGAGAAAAGTAACAGCACATATATCACCAAATTGGGCTGACCAACATCCAGACTTTAAACAGTGCTGGGCAGGCCCTCCTTAATAGCAAATCTGGACTCTCAGTTGGGGAAGGATCCTGGGTGGTATGTCCACCCAACAGGCAAGATTTGAGATTGCAGGTAGAAGGACTCCCACTTATAATCCCAGGGCTTCCCTCAGAGCTCAGTTGGCAGAGAATCCGCCTGCAGTGCAGGAGACCCCACTTCAGTTCCTGGGTTGGGAAGATCCCCTGGAGAAGGGATAGGCTACCCACTCCAGTATTCTTGGGTTTCCCTGGTGGCTTAGCTGGTGAAGAATCTGCCTGCAATGCTGGAGACCTGGGTTTGATCCCTGGGTTGGGAAGATCCCCTGGAGAAAGGAAAGGCTACCCACTCCAGTATTTTGGCCTGGAGAATTCCATGGATTATACAGTCCATGGGATCCCAAAAGATTGGACACAACTGAGCAACTTTCACTTTCACTTTTCACTTTGATTTATAATCCCAGGCCACAAACTGATATCATCTTTAGTTTGAACACAAGAATGAAGCTCTGGTTTTTCTTTAACTTTTATAATGCTGTTGGTTTCACCTTGTGAGTCACAAGACTTCTTAGACCCTGGGGGACTGGCCAGACCTCCAGGGCCCCAAAAATTTCAGGACACACTCCCTTTCTTATCTAAAGTGCTACCTGACTTGCTGTACTTGCAGGCAGGCACAGAATCCAGGCAGTGTCCAGGAAGGTCAGAAGCAGGTCAGAGACCTGCTCTCCTGCTTCTGAAGCCTGAACAAGATCTCCTCCATTTTAGTTTCCCTAACATTAAATTAAAACACAGCTTTGAGAATTGTTAATTCTACCAAAGCAGTATTTATGTCAGAAAAAAACCAAAGCAAAAAGGAAGGAAAAGATATTCCCCGAAACCCACTCATCCTGAGATTACCACTTACAGCCCTTTGATTACCTTGCAATCTGCATGTTGCTCTCTGTACATATATACCTACAAGCATTCAGATGTGGTTTTGCAAAATTGAGATCCTACATGCTGTTGTGTAACTTGCTATCTTTTTCATATTATGATATATATGAACATACATCAGTCAGTGTATTTTTTAAATTTGTCAGTGTTTAGTCACTGCATAACTATGGCATAATTTCTTTAACTAATTTCTTATTTAATATTTAGATGATTTTTAACTTTTTACCTATATGAACTGAACTGTGATAAATATCCTTGTGGCCAAATGTTTTGTTTAAAACATTTTATTTAGGGCATATGCCTAGATTTAGAATTATTGTTCAAACAGTGGCTTTTACTTCCTATTGCCATGTTGCAGTGCAGAAAGGTATCAATTTATTCTAACACCAGCGTTGTTTTTAAAATGTCTTTTTGTGTGTGTGTGTACATACCAAAACAGAATACTAAACATTTTTAAGCTATCAAATTACCCAGTATTGTAAAGTTATAGCTCTTTGTTTTGATTTCCATTTCTTTAATACTAGCCTTTTTTTTCTATTAATTTTATTGGCCATTTTTTCTTTTGTGCATTGCCTATTCATATCCTTAATCAATTTCCTACTGGAATATTCATTGTTCTATTATCTTGAAAGTATACTATATTAAGAATACTTAACCTTTCTTATATGTACTATAAATATGTCTCCTAGTTTATACGCCCTTTAACTTTAGTGTGATGGATTTTTTCCTATGGATTTTAAAATTTTAATCAAATTTTGGGGTAGCTTTTAATGAATAAACCACACGTTTTAAGTAGATCATCTTAAAAGACTGTTTATATTTTAACTATAACACATTTATTCTTCCATTTAAGAAACCGTAGCTAGACTAAGTCAAACATGGGTCCTAGGTTTTAAGGTGAATAAGATAGTGTGCTCGTCTTGACGAAGTTCACATTCTAGTTGGCAAAATGGACAAATGAACAGTTAGATACAGTGATGGGAAAAGCTATAATAAAAGTATAGAAAGATCTGTGGAATCACAGGAAGGAGCCCTTAACAGGGAAAAATTCTCCAATGACAGGCAGCTGGAACTTAGCATGCTTGACAGTCTGAAACAGAACTATTACCTGCTAAACCCTTTACTGATTTGGTTTTTCATCTGTTTTATTTTTTCTAAAAGGTTGTACCAGTAGCAGATTATGGAAGATTCTGTCATTTACAATTGGCGGAACTGTTGCCCTGTGCATTGGGCTTCTTACATCTGTCTACCTGGCCACTTTACATGAGAACGATTTGTGGTTTTCTAATATTAAGGTATGGACATTGTGTGATTTACCCATCAATGTCTCCAGTAGTTAGTTAGCCGTTTAGATGTATGACCAAGACAGTTCCATTTTGCCATAAAGAATTCAGGCTCTTATGCTTGGATGCAGAGTAAAATGACTTCTGTTAATTTAAAATAACATCAGAAGTTTTATGGTCAAATGAGTTCTCCCATTTTCGTTAACTTATTCCAATTATGTATCAGTTACTCTAAACCAGTATTTTTCAAACTGTAGATTGTGAAATTGGTGTAGTAGGTCATGAGTAACATTTTTCTTAATGAAATCAGATACAAGAGAATATGGTCACATAGTAAGTTTGATAATTATTTGTGAAACTTTTAACTATATGTATGTATATACAAAACGGGTCACCTTATAATTTTTTTCTGTTAGGTATAGAAAAAAAGGGGGGATGGGGAGAAAGAAAGAAAGCCAAAGCAACTATTCTAAACCAAGGAGTTTTAATCTGGCTCCATAAATGACCTTGATGTGGTTTACCTTTCTAAAAGTATATGCAAAAGATTGGGGGGAAGCTATAAATGTCATCATTTTCAGGAGGGTCTGTGATTCTTTAAACACCAGTTTTCTTGGTGTCTTTCTCTCTCTCTCAACATTTCTATACATCCTTCAATTTGGCTTTAGTTCAGAGCAAGGATATCACTTAAAAGGAAACTTAACATGTTGCCAGTGTTTTTGGTCCAAATATAGCTTGCTTTTCATCCAAAAATGTCATGATCTTTGACCTTATTTCCCACCATGACTTCTAATGACTAGTTGGTTATGAAGGTAAAATTGACTTTCACAAGCAAAGTTTATTGTCTGTGAGAATATTCAGAAGCATCTTTGCAGAATATAAAGACAGTGTCCAGTGTTTTCCAGAATATTTGGAGCTTCAGTTCCATTATTGGAACGAGTCTCCAAAGGAGAGACTACTTTGAATGACAAGTTTTATTTTTATGAATAATGTCTATCATATTTTTTAAAACCTGTCATATTACTTTATAGGTTCAGCAAGTATCTATGTATGTATCTTTTTACAAATGATCATGGTACCAAAGAATAATAATTATTATCTTTCAATGATGCTTGGTAGTTTTTCTTGTCAAGAAAAATTTTACTCACCTATGTCCTTTTAAAGTGGAGTACCTGTAAATAGATTCCCTGGAGACAAGAAATTTAAAACTTATTTAACACAAATATTTTGAATAAAGCAGGAAATTTCCCCTTTGTGGGCGTAAAGCCAAAATTAAATGCTAGGAGCTGTATAGCAGGTAACAGGTGAAAGAGATCACATAATTTTAAAATGTAAGTTTAGTTCTTTGATTTAAAGCTGATAAGTGGCCTTACTAATATACCCCCTCATCAAGCAGCCTGAGGAAAAGGCCAGGTCATGTAGGGCTTTGTGGACTGGGCAGGAATTGGAGAGAAATGGACAGAGACAGAGTCAGAAGGATGTAATGATTGATCGTTTGTGTGGAGGACGATTGAGGAGGAAGAATCATCAGTGAAGACCTTTCTCCTGTTAGCAGGAGGACAGATGGGTGGATCTTCATTCACTGTGATCATGAACCCCAGAAGAGAAGGTCTAGAGGGGACAGTAACATCCTCCCAACGACCTGGAGTTAAGCCACTCTTCACAGGTTGATGGCACTGTCCTCCCCAAAACAGCCCCTCACTTCAGACACCAGTCACAACTTTGGGGGTCCCCCAGCTACTCTCACTTCTGACCAACTGGCCATACATTCACTCAGATGACAGAACTCAGGGAAGCTCTATACTTATCATTGCAATTTTATTATAGAACTAGGATACAAATCAGAACTAGCCAAAGGGAGAGGCACATCCGGCTGGCCTGGGAGGACCCGAGACTCAAAGTCTCCATTGTCCCATCTCCCAGAGTCAGGACATGACTGTCACGTTCTTGTGTGGCAATATATAGAGTATTGCCAGCCAGCTAAATTTACCTGAGCTCTGGTGTTGAGAGTTTTTACTGAGGTTTCATTATGTATGCATTATTAATTAAATCATTGACCGCAGGTCAAACTCAATCTCCAGCCCCTCTTCACTCCCCAGATGTTGGTCTGATACCTGCTGGCTCAATGCCCCAAGCCTCTGATGATATGGCTGGACTTTCTGCCTTGACCAACTCCCATCCTGAATCATCTCCTTAGCGAAAACAGTCTAGGGGTCCACCCTGAGTCACTTGTTAACACATGCTATCAGATGTGGGCCAAGGAACCCACCGTGAATAACAAAGATTGTCTTGTCACAGGGAAGTTCCAGGGTTCAGTTGGCTGCCCTCAGGAACCGGGGACAAAGGGCAACCAAGTCCTTTATTATATAGGAGTCAGTAAGGCAAGAAATGAGGAGTCCGGGTTTGGATACGTTGTGAGTCACTTTCAAAACAATCCAAGTAAAGACCTAGAGTAAAGGAAGCTATGGACCTGAAGGCAGGGATTCCATCTGTGTTGGAAACAGACACTTTGATGTTACCAGCTTGTGGCTGTGTGGGCAAGATTGTTTGGGGAGTAAGTAGGGTGAGAAAAGAAAGAGACCCTACGCTAGATTCTGGCTGCGCCTCACATGGCATCTGGGAGAAGCCGTGAAAGAGGCCCATCCTCTGACAGGCTTCTCCCTCTCACTCTCACCATCGGCCACCACCCCCAGCCCCTCAAGCTTAAAATTGAGCCAGAGTCTTGATTTTTTTTTTTTTTTTTTTTTGTCTCTATTCAACCTCTCTCTTTTTTTCTCCCCTGTGTCACAAGAGGAGTCCTGAGATGTTGTAATCATTTCTCAAACCAGATTACAGGCATTGGTTTATTTTTCATCTTCGAACCATCTAAACCCAGTGATCTGCAGAACTCTGCACTGAAGGAAATGGTCTAAACCTGTGCTGTCCTGTACAGTAGCTGCCAGCCAGGTGTAGCGACTGAACGCTGGAAACGCAGCTAGTGCAACACAGGAACTGCACTTCAAATTTTACTTAAATTGAACTTTAATTTTAAAGTATGTATACATTTTCTGTGAATAAACCAATGACAGTTCTAGACATTATTGATCAGTGATTTACTTAGCCAAAGGAGAAGCTCGTTTTCAGAGTTTATACCTAGATTTATTCCATTTTATCACTTTCATCTTGGAGGATTATGGAAATATTTGAGATGTGTAAATCTGTTTTCCTCTTTTTTATTTGTGAGTGATAACTTATCAAAATTACTAGGCTACTTTATGAAAATACTTTGATCTTTTGAATTAGTTGTAATTATTCAGAGAGTATAGATATTGCTAATAGACTAATCACACATTCAGTTTATGCATTCAAAGTAATTTTTTTAATGATCATAGCAATGTTAGAATTTAATGTGTGGGAAACTCCGGAACAGAGAAACTGGAGAGCTGAAAAGGAGACAATGTTGGTTTAAATGGTCCTAGAAAATGTGTATGTAGTATCCTTTCCTAGCATATTTTTTTAATTAAAAAGTCATTTTCAGAGTATAAGAGCTTTTTTCAGATAACCTTAATTGAATGTCTGCTATGTGCTAGACCCTGTTTTAGGTGCATTTTACACATATTTTATTTAATCTGGCTGTTTCCAAAGCCCAAGCATTTTAACTCTAACTTGTCCTTTAAATGCAACGTGTTTGTTTTGTTTTTCTGCTCTATATTATTAAATAAAACAAACTAAGAGAATTTAAAGCCCATACTCTTATTTGCCGTGCTCCCCTCACAGTGACCTGCACATCATCAGTGCTGAGTAGCCAGTGCTCTTTTGGAGCAGGGTCAGCCTCTAGGGGTGAGGGAGTGGTGTAGCCTGGGGACAACTGGCTGCTGCAGAGAATCTGGTTGGAACTAGAGCTGAAGGGTGCAGCCTTCGGAGCTTGCCTTCAAGGTTAGTGCATGGCTAGCAATGGCAAATGGGGAGCCGTTAATTGCATTCTTAATAATTTGTGTTTAGTAGGTGCTAAAGTAGATATCTGTATGGTCTTGTTTGTTTTTGTTTTTTGAACATGTATTTTTTTTAATTGCACAAACTATACTGTGATAACAACAAAAACTTTTTCAGTGAAAAACATTGCTCGGTATTTATTACCTTTAACAGAAGACAGTTTTCATTTTCCCTTCCATTCTTCTTCATCCTGTATCTGTATATGTATTTTACTTATTTATGACTTCAGTATAGGTAGTTTTTATAATGATCATATGCTTTTCAATATACAGTTGTATATTTTCACAAACAATTATTATGTAAATAATGATAGCTATATAATTTAATCTTTTTGGCATTTTTATACGCTTGGTCATTTCACTGTTTCCTTGTTCCCCAGTTTGGGGTAGATTGTTCTGACTGTGTGGTTTGGTTAGACCCCTAAAATTGCTTACTTCTCATGTTAAAGTGGCAAGATAAAGATGTTAGTTCTCTTACTTTTTTTTTAGAATTACTTCAGAGCAATTGAGAAAATGAAAAATAGTCAAATTCCTTCTTTGATGAAACTAGAGAGTCCTGTAATCTGGAATCGCAGTATATAACGAAGGACTGCCAAATCCAGTGAAACTCCTAGAAGTGTAGAAAGATGCTGAGAGAGGAATCTCTAAGCTGCACATTTTAGAAAAACCTGTCAAAGTTTAGTCCTCCAAACTCACTGGCATATCCTGAGTTGGGGCCCGTGATGGCTAATGGGACTGGATGTAAGGAGAAATGACAGAAGCTTTCCTGGAGACACTATGATGTGAAAGAGAAACAAGATAGACAGGCTGAAAGGCGTCACAGAAACACGCCATTTTTATAAAAGTTAAGTTTAAGAAGACCAGGATAAAGAGAGAAAACTTGCATTTTCAACAGCCCCAAAGCTGCCAATCTCTGTTCATTAAAATGAGGAAAAGACTAAAACCTCACTCTGTAATCCACTCTGAAGCACCAGAAAAATTCTCGCAGGCGTAAGTTATGGCCCAGGCCTCTGCCCTGCATGAACTTCAGACATGTAGCTGATTGGGTAAGAACTTGCCACATTCAGAAATGACTTAATACTCAAAAAGGAGCTAGTACAGGATCTGTACAATGATACTGCAAGAAAAAAGGGAAGAGAAAAACAAGAACAGACGATACATGAAGAATAGTCACCAGAAAACTTTTACAGCAGAGGTTTACAAGAAGATTCTAGCCAGTCATGTCACACTGAAAAGCAAACAGAGCACAGTGTTTGCCACTGCAGAAGGTGAATGCAGATTAGGGATATAGCAAGGTATATGCCATCTCTAACGAGAAGCAGGAAGATGGCAAAAGGAAACGAAACTTGAGCTGATAGAACCTAGTCAATAAAGAGAATATTTAAAGCTATAATCACAATAGATAGAAATCATGATTACAGGAGGCCAGAACCTGCAGAAAGCACAGAGAGAGAAATGTTGGACAGGACTGATGAAACAAAATAAAATTAGTAAAGTTAAAATAGTAAAGTGACAGCTGAGAAAAACAGCAGCAAGACTGCATAATTTGCGTCCCAAAGGAACCAAAACCATGAAACAGGAAAAGAAAAAGAAGTTTAAATGTGTAATTCAAGAAAACTTTCCAAAAATAAAAGAAGACTTGAATCTACAAATTGAACAGGCACAGTGGGTCCCAGGAAGATTTGGCCTAGAAAAGTCATTAGCAAGTTGTAGTTATGAAATTGCTGTACTTGAGTAGTAAACAACTTTTGGTCATCCAGACAAAAACAATCAAGTTACGTATAATAGGAGACAAAGATCAACCTGGCTTCAGAGTTTTCCATAGTAACATCTAGTGCTCCAAGACCACGAATGACATCTAAGAAAGTGATTTACGTATTTTAACCTAAATAGGAAAAAGAGTATGTCAAGGCTGTATATTGTCACCCTCCTTATTAAACTTATATGCAGAGTACATCATGAGAAACACTGGGCTGGAAGAAGCACAAGCTGGAATCAGGATTGCCGGGAGAAATATCAATAACCTCAGATATGTAGATGACACCACCCTTATGGCAGAAAGTGAAGAGGAACTAAAAACCTCTTGATGAAAGTGAAAGAGGAGAGTGAAAAAGTTGGCTTAAAGCTCAACCTTCAGAAAACTAAGATCGTGGCATCTGGTCCCATCACTTCATGGGAATTAGATGGGGAAACAGTGGGTGACTCTATTTTGGGGGGTTCCAAAATCACTGCAGATGGTGATTGCAGCCATGAAATTAAGAGATGCTTACTCCTTGGAAGGAAAGTTATGACCAGCCTAGATAGCATATTCAAAAGCAGACACATTACTTTGCCAACAAAGGTCCGTCTAGTCAAGGCTATGATTTTTCCAGTGGTCATGTATGGATGTGAGAGTTGGTCTGTGAAGAAGGCTGAGTGCCAAAGAATTTATGCTTTTGAACTGTGGTGTTGGAGATAACTCTTGAGAGTCCCTTGGACTACAAGGAGATCCAGCCAGTCCATTCTAAAGGAGATTGTTCCTGGGTGTTCTTTGGAAGGACTGATGCTAAAGCTGAAACTCCAATGCTTTGGCCACCTTGTGTGAAGAGTTGACCCACTGGAAAAGTCTGATGCTGGGAGCGATTGGGGGCAGGAGGAGAAGGGGACAACAGAGGATGAGATGGCTGGATGGCATCACTGACTCGATGGACATGAGTTTGGGTGAACTCTGGGAGTTGGTGATGGACAGGGAGGCCTGGCATGCTGCAGTTCATGGGGTCACAAAGAGTCGGATGTGACTGAGCGAACTCCATCATATATAAAACACCATACAGATTTTTTTGACTCTGAGAAACATGTATTTTTAACAACACTTGGAGAAGTTGGTAGAGGAAAAACTTTATCCTGTCAAGAGATAAAAGGCAAAACAGTGATAGAAAAATTGTCAGTGAAGTTCAAATGTATTTAACTCTAGGACTAAGACTAAATAGTTACAGAACAAAACATACATGAACAGTGGGAACGAATTGAAAGTCACTCAGTCGTGTCTGACTCTTTATGACCCTATGAACTATACAATCCATGGAATTCTCCAGACCAGAATACCGGAGTGGGTAGCCCTTTCCTTCTCCAGGGGGTCTTCCCAACCAAGGGATTGAACCCAGGTCTCCCGCATTGCAGGTGGATTCTTTACCAGCTGAGCCACTAGGGAAGCCCATGAACAATGTAGTAACATGTAGTAATGTTATTCTATAATAGTAACACACCACAGTGTAATAATAACATAATAGCACAAGTTAGAAGAGGAATTGGAAAGAGAAGGTAAAAGATGGTGGAGGTATCCTGATTTATCTTTTATAGCTAGAATTCAAAAAGTTTCAACTAAAAATCATGTCCAGAAACAGACACACAGTATATATAAAAGAACATTCCAAGAAAAATATCAAGTAAAATTGACAGAGGAGAAATATGAACTTCATAGTAAGATTGTCATTACTCCTTATAGGAAGTAAGTAGATACTATCCACAGAGGCAAAGAAGTTATCCTCTGAGGTTATAAAGAAAGGTAACCCCTAGAACAAAAACATAAACCGTCCAAGTTAAAGACACACGTACACACATGCAACCACACACACACATAGAAACAAGCAGACAAATCATGTAGCAAAAGACTTGTTCTGTTGCTGCTGCTGCTAAGTCGCTTCAGTCGCGTCCAACTCTGTGCAATCCCATAGATGGAAGCCAGCCAGGCTCCCCCATCCCTGGGGTTCTAAGCAGCAAAAAGCATGACACAAAATGTATTAACATAACTATATCCAAATGTTTTTGTTTAAATAAGTGTCAATGAGTTTTACTCATCTGATAAAAACTCTGGATCATAAAGCAAAATCCAAATCACATCATATATGCATATTATCCTCCCAGAACAAAGTTACTTAGAGGGATTAGAGCAAAGGTGTAGGTACAGACTTAATAAATGCAAAAGGGTGAAAGAAAGTCTCAGACAAAAAATTTTATTCAGTGAAGCGAAGAAGGTGAATGTGATATAACCTAAATCAAATCCCTTACGATTATACAGTGGAAGTGACAAATAGATTCAAGGGGTTAGATCTGATAGACAGAGTGCTTGAAGAACAATGGCTATTGTACAGGAGGCATTGATCAAGATTGTCCCCAAGAAAAAGAAATGCAAAAAGGCAAAATGGTTGTCTGAGGAGGGCTTACAAATAGCTGAGAAAAGAGAAGCTAAAGGCAAAGGAGAAGGAAAGATATGCCCATCTGAATGCAGATTTCCAAAGAATAGCAAGGTAAAGCCTTCTTCAGTGATCAGTGCAAAGAAATAGAGGAAAACAATAGCATGGGGAAGACTAGAGATCTCTTCAAGAAAATTATAGAGATACCAAGGGAACATTTCATGCAAAGATGGGCTCGATAAAGGACAGACATGGTATGGACCTAACAGAAGCAGAAGATACTAAGAAAAGGTGGCAAGAATACACAAAAGAACTATACAAAAAAGATCTTAATGACCTAGATAATCCCGATGGTGTGATCACTCACCTTGAGCCAGACATCCTGGAGTGTGAAGTCAAGTGGACCTTAGGAAGCATCACTACGAACAAAGCTAGTAGAGGTGATGGAATTCCAGCTGAGCTATTTCAAGTTCTAAAAGATGATGCTGTGAAAGTGTTGCACTTAATATGCCAGCAAATTTGGAAAATTCAGCAGTGGCCAGAGGACTGAAAAAGGTCAGTTATCATTCCAATCCCAAAGAAAGGCAATGCGAAAGAATGTTCAAACTGCCACATAATTGCACTCATCTCACATGCTAGCAAAGTAATGCTCAGAATTCTCCAACCAAGGCCTCAATAGTACATGAACCAAGAACTTCCAGATGTACAAACTGGATTTAGAAAATGCAGAGGAACCAGAGATCAGGTCCAACATCTGTTGGATCATTGAAAAAGCAAGAAAGTTCCAGAAAAACATATGCTTTATTGACTGCACCAAAGCCTTTGACTGTGTAGATCACAACAAACTGGAAAATTCTTCAATAGATGGGAATACCAGACCACCTTACCTGCCTCCTGAGAAATCTGTATGCAGGTCAAGAAGCAACAGTTGGAACCGGACATGGAAAAACGGGCTGGTTCCAAATTGGGAAAGGACTACATCAAGGCTGTATATTGTCACCCTACTTATTTAACTTATCATGAGAAATGCTAGGCTGGATGAAGCACAAGCTAGAATCAAGATTGCTGGGAGAAATATCAATAACCTCATATGCAGATGATACCACCCTTATGAGAAAGTGAAGAGGAACTGAAGAGCCTCTTGATGAAATTGAAAGTGAAAAAGCTGGCTTAAAACTCAACATTTAAAAAACAAAGATCAGGGCATCCAGTCCGATCATGGCAAATAGTTGGGGAAACAGTGTCAGACTTTATTTTGGGGGGCTCCAAAATCACTGCAGATGGTGACTGCAGCCATGAAATTAAAAGACACTTGCTCCTTGGGAGAAAAGCTATGACCAAGCTAGACAGCATATTAAAAAGCAGAGATATTACTTTGCCAACAAAGGTCTGTCTAGTCAAAGCTATGGTTTTTCCAGTAGTGATGTGTGAATGAGAGTTGGACCATAAAGAAAGCTGAGCACCAAAGAATTGATGCTTTTGATCTGTGGTGATGGCGAAGACTCTTGAGAGTCCTTTGGACTGCAAGGAGATCCAACCAGTCCATCCTAATGGAAATCAGTCCTAGATATTCATTGGAAGGACTGATGCTGAAGCTGAAGTTCCAATACTTTGGCCACCTGATGGGAAGAACTGACCCAATTGAAAAGATCCTGATGCTGGGTAAGATTGAAGGCAGGAGAAGGGGATGACAGAGGATGAGACAGTTGGATGGCATCACTGACTCAATGGGTATGAGTGTGAATAAGCTTCAGGAGTTGGTGATGGACAGGGAAGCCTGGCGTGCTGCAGTCCACGGAGTTACAAAGAGTCGGACACAACTGAGCAACTGAACTGAACTGAGGCAAAGGACAGTGTTTCAGTGATAAACATACAAACTACAAATAGTACTATGTATCAAATAATCAAAATATTTACAAAGCAGAAACCACAGGAGATGCAAGAAGAATATAGAAATACATTAGTATTGAGTTTTAATTCTTTCCCATTCATAGAAAAGCATGAGGACAAAAATAAGTAAGGAGGGACCTCCCTGGTGGTCCAGTAGCTAGGAGTCCATGCTAGAGGGCCTGTGTTTGATCCCTGGTCAGGGAACTAGATCCCATATGCTGCAATTAAGACCTGGCACAGCAAAACAAACAATATTTTTAAAAATAAGGATATAAAGACCTAGTAATATTGAATATGATAGACCTAATCTATAATATCTAAAGAGAGAATATACACTCATCTCCAGTTTCCACAGAACACTCACTAAAACATTGATAAATTAAGCCATAATAAAAATCTCAGTCCAAAAATACAGAAATTATATGATAATATTCTCTAATCACAGTGTGATAGCACATAGTCTTGGCTTGTTCCTGACTTTGGCATAAAGGTCACAGTTTCCCCTTTATTTAAATACAGATTGGAGATAACTAATTAAAAAGAAAAATCAGTACCTTGAATTTTAAAAATAATCTTTGACCATGGGTAATTAAAACTGAACTTGTAGAAATTGCAAATGAAATCTAGAAAATATTGAAAACTGATTCAGAATTAATGAAAGAGTATTCAGAAGAAAATTTACAACTGAAAATACTTTCATTATGAAATAAATGAATTATTCCACTTATGAAGTCTCACAACAGAAGGAAGGATAAAAGTATTAATAAGAGAAATTGTCACCTCAAAAGTAAGAATAAGTCCATAAATGAATGGTTATTTGGGGAGTGAAAACTAAAAAAAGATAAAGATGTGGTAGGAAGTGAAAGTATCCAAAAATTACAAAGATCATGAAATATGGTCGCAGAGAAATAACCATAAAGACCATGAAATAAGAAAGAGCCACATGATACTATTTTGTTTGATTTTATGCAAGTTAGATGAGTGGGTACCATGGATGATTTTCTAGAAGAATATAAATGACCAAAATGGCCCTAGTAAACACAAATTATTTCTGTACATGTGATAGAGAAAACTTGAAAAACACCTACCTAACCCCCACCCCCAAAATATCAAATGCTGTTGATTTTATGAAGGAATTCTGTCAAACTCTTAAAAGATTCCACTGCTATTTGAGCTATTCTAGAACACTAAAGAGGAAGAAAATTTCCAAGATATTGCTATAAATCAAGAATTACATCACCAGATGGTCAACACCGAAATCAGATTGATTATAATCTAAAAAAAAAAAAAAAAAAAAGAATTACACACTGAACCTGAGGATCAGAATAGCTATAGTCAGTTCTTATTTCCATCAGTCACGATCTATAAAGTCACTGAGAACTGTCAGTTAGAGAGTACTGAACCACTGCTTTGGGGGAAATACGTACATGTGTATAGCACACTCATATCACACAGAGGTTGCAGTCTTAAATCCTAAAATCTCCTCCTGGTAGACTCTATTTTCTTTTTTTCACAAAAGAAAAAAAATGAGGTTCAGAAGCGTTACATGAGTTGCCTGAGGCCATCCAGTAATATTTGGAAGAGCTGGGATTCAAACTTTGTGCACTGGCCCCGGAGCTGGGGCATCTTGCACTGTGCTGCTCTGCCCCGTACTGAAAGAGGAGATAGAGTTATTGGCAGACGATGCAACTGTATACCTGTTCACCCCAAGAGAATCTAAAAAATGGTTACAAGCAATAAGAAAATTCAGAATGTACCAGGGGTTAAATACGCTGAAGCCAAAATTAAATACACAGAAGCCACGATAATTTAATTTTTACATCTGTCAAAAACTGAAATTAATAGGGAAGGAAGACTTCACTCGTGCCCTTTTAAAAAGTGTTGCCTGGCAGTCCTAGAACACTTCATTTGGTCCCCAGCTCTCCTGTGACTGTTTTAGCCTTTTCTTCCCTCCTCTTCTCCACCAGACCTTCTCCAGTCTTCACTGTCAGCTAGCGACACTGCTTCCTGTTTGACCGTGTAGGGAAGGAAGAAATTACTTTTCCTACTACCCGCTTCGGTTCATCTGGCTGGAGTCCCATAAATTGAACTGGCAAAAGGTTAACAAGAGAAAAGCGTACAAATTTCTTTAATACAAGTTTTATGAGAGACAAACACCTTCATAATGAAATGACCCAAAGAGATCCTTAAACCTTTGCATGTTTGTACTGGATTTGATGAAGAATCGAAAGTAACAGGAGAATGTGATGGTGTGTGAGCCCAGGGTAGTACACTGGGGACACTGAGCAAGGCCTGTTCCTTCAGAGTCCTCTCAGCACCCTCCATCTTCAGAGCTAAGAGGTTCTTTTCCTCTCAGAAGCCACCTCTCACAAGAGTTTTAATGCCGGCTTCCGGGGAGAAACGGAAGGTCAGAGTCCATTCTGCACCTGCCGTCCGTCCAGTTTCTTCAGCTTGAAGTGTGCAGTATGCCAAGGTGCCATGTTTTGAGGTAACGTGTTCTGAACTCTGTCAGCTGAGAAAGTAGAAGCAAAGTGGAAGAGATCGCCCGCCTGCCTCCACTCCATAGCTGCCCACGTACTCACCGCCTTCCTGCCCCACGTGTGCCAGGCCCGTGGGCCTGTCCTCCACTGGTGCTCATCGCTCTAGCAGTTCCTTCTCTCTCACACTTTCTCCCATCCTGGAAGGGATAGTCTACTCTGCCCTCCCCCCTTCTCTTGCACCTACTGTCCCATTTTTCTGCTCATCTTGACACCAAAATTCCCCCCTGCCCCAGAGTTTGGTGACTGGTCATCTGTGTTCCTCTCTTCCTCTCTCTCTCAAACCCATTCCAGTCAGGCTTCACCCATGATGTTGTGCGTAAAAATGTCTGGCTAACGTCACGGATATCCCCCAAGTTACTTACCTGTGGGCTTCCCTTGCGGCTCAGCTGGTGAATAATCTGACTGCGATGTGAGAGACCTGGGTTCGACCCCTGGGTTGGGAAGATCCCTTGGAGAAGGGAAAGGCTACCCACTCCAGCATTCTGGCCAGGAGAATTCCGTGGACTGTATAGTCCATGGGGTCGCAAAGAGTCGGATACGACTGAGCGACTTCCACTTTCACTTATTTACTAACTAGTGGTCATTTTCCGGTCCTCGTTTTACTTGGCCTATTAGCATTCCTTTTCTTGGCTCCGGTACACAGAGTCTCCTGGGTTTCCTCCTGCCTCTCCAGTCGCCCCTTTGACTCCTTTACAGGCTACTCCTCAGTTCCTGTGTGACCTCTTACTGGCAGAGAACCCTAAGAATCGGCTCCTGTATTTTTCTGTCCACCCTCAACTGCTAAGAACAGTCTGTCTATAGCTTTAAATACCATCTCTGTGGGCTTCCCAGGTGGCTCAATGGTTAAGAATCTGCCAGTGCAGGAGACGCAGGTTGGATCCCTGTGTTGGAAAGATCCCCTGGAGTAGGAAATGGTAACCCACTCCAGTATTCTTGTCTGGAAGATTCCATGGATTGAGGAGCCTGGCGGGCCGTAGCCCACAGTGTTGCCAAGAGTTGGACACGACTGAAGCGACTGGGCACGCGTGCACCATCTCTGTGCTTGCCGCTCCCAGATGTCCCTCCCTGCTCAGACATCCCCCTGAACTTCAGACTTGTGTATCCAGCCACCTGCTTGATCACCTGCATTTGTCCAGTAGGCATTTTGGACTTAACTGACTTAAACACCTGACCTTCCCTGGCTGTAGGTGTTTCTCCTTAAAAACCAAATCTGTAAATACCAACTTTGTCCTTCAGTGGCTCAGGATTTCTGTCCTTAGAGAATTCTAGTCCTTTCAAATGCCATTAAATCCTTTAGGAAATCCTATCAGTTTTCTTTCTGGCTGTGCTGCGCAGCATGCAGGATCTTAGTTTCCCTACCATGGATTGAACCCCCCCCACCCCCCCCCCCACCCCCCCCTCCCCCCCCGGGGGCATTGGAAGCAGGGGGGCTTTTTTTTTTTGATTGGAAGATAATTTTTTTACAATATTGTGGTGGTTTTTGCCATACATCAACTTGAATCAGCCACGGGTGGGCATGTGTACCCCCGTCTTGAAACCCCACCATCAACCTCGCTCCCCACCCCATCCCTCTGGGTCGTCCCAGAGCACTGGCTTTGAGTGCCCTGCTCCTGCATCGAACTTGCACTGGTCATCTATTTTACATATGGTATACATGTTTCAATGCTGTTCTCTCAAATCATCCTACCCTCGCCTTCTCCCACATAGTCCAAAAGTCTGTTCTTCACATCTGTGTCTCTTTTGCTGCCTTGCATATAGGGTTGTTGTTACTGTCTTTCTAAATGCCATATATATGTGTTAATATACTATATTGATGTTTTTCTTTCTGACTTACTTCACTCTGTATAATAGGCTCCAGTTTCATCCGTCTTATTAGAACTGACTTAAATGCATTATTTTTTATAGCTGAGTAATACTCCATTGTGTCTATGTACCACAGCTTCCTTATCCATTCGTCTGCCGATGGACATCTAGGTTGGGAAGCATGGAGTCTTAACCACTGGACCGCCAGGGAAGTCTCTCAGTTTTCTGTTAATAGTATCTAGAATCGGATCACCACTCACAACGTCCGCCTTTGTGTCTGCGAGGATTACGTCAGCAGCTCCCCTCCTGCTTTCCATGCTCTGCCCATGTCCTGTGGAGTCTATCCTGAGCATTACAGCCAATGAGATTCTTTTTGATGTTCGGCAATGTATGTCTCTGCTCAAAACCCTTCACACTCAAACACAGCATGCCTAACACCAAACTCCCACCTCACACCTCCCTACACACCCACCTTCTAGCTCAGGGCACAAGCCCAGAGTCCGTGTGTCTCCCAGACTCAGGGGCCAGCCCCCAACCCCTCCTTACATCTCAGACTCTGTCTCTGCGCCTTCAGCCTCTCTGACACGGCTACCCCTCCTTTGCTGCTTCTGCTCAAAGCACCCTGTCTTCTCAGTGCTCTCCAGGGAGCGTGTGGGCTGTTCAGACCTCCGCGGGGCCCACTGCCTCACCTCTTCCAGGCTCTGGCCAGTGTCAGTCCATCAGTGAGGCCTTCACTGCCCACCTCCAGGACCGCAGTACCACCCCCCTTCCCTTCCACCCCTCTTCTCTGCTTTCCCTTTTCTGTTTTACTGGTTTATTCTCTTCTCCTCCTGCTCTGGGTTATAAATTCCATGAAGGCAGAGATTTGTGCCTCTTTTGTTCCCTGCTAAATCTCCTGGCAAAAGATTGCTTATAAATTGTTGGTGGTTAGTAGGTATTTGTTGAATGAATAAATGAATGGATGGATGGATGAATGAGTGAGTGAATGAGGAGATTAGAAAGATACCAATCAGAAGCACCAAACCCAGTTGGCAGGCTAGGTTTTGGGTTTTTTTTTAATATTTATTTTTATTTATTTATTTAACTTCACAGGGCCTCAGTTATAGCGCACAGGACCTTCAGTCTCTGTTGTGGCACGCAGGACCTTGTTTTTTTATTTCAGTTGCAGCATGTACACTCTTAGTTGTGTCATCTGTGATCTAGTTCCTGACCCGGGTCCAACTCAGGCCCCGCAACCTGGGAACTCGGAGTCTCAGCCCCTAGACCACCTGCGATGTCTGGGAGGCTGAATAGGCAAGGAATAGTCATTCCTTTCTATCGATATCAGTCTTTCCTGGAATAGTTATTTCCCTTTTTTTAAAATGCATTGTTCTTTCTCACTGAAACTCAAACTGCTTGGAGTCAAGGACTGAATTCTTAACACCTTTTATTTCCTCAGCAAATGAATGTTCAGTGATGAGAATAGGTAATTCTCATTTGGCTAAAAGTACTAAAGTCACAGTCTTTTTACCTTATGCTAACATTTTTTCTTATGTATTTGATACTATAGAATTTGCACATCTTCTCATTAAATACTCCTGCAAAGCAAGGAGTCTTTAGACCAAGTAGGGTTAATTTGCACAGTGGTAACTATGGTAGAACAAGGGATAATAATTGCTTCAACTGAGCCCAGTGGAAGTACTGTCACTTCAGCTAGTCTAACCTACTCACAAACACTCCTTGGCAACTGTCACATGTCACTGCTTTAATCAACTCTAGGGCAAGAATCATCCCATTCTAACAGATGGACATGAATTTAACCAGACAATAAACCATGTATGTGCCATAAATATGTTTGCTGAGGGCATGATTCCCTGTACAGAACTTTAAGAACAGCTGTCTTACCATGAGCTACTGTTTCTTGGTGAGATGATTTGTTAACTAAATTCTGAAAGGTTACATTTATCTTTAATGTAATCTTTAACGTTAATATGATCTTTAATGTTAGTTTTTCAGTGGCTTCCCCACTACCAGTTGCCTAGTTATTTGGGGGGCAATTTTTATAAACAAAAGTTATTTACATGAGATTTTTAAAAGCTAATGATATGGTTCCTTTGCACATTGGGTGTCATTTTGTCTGAAAGGGCTTGTTACCTTTTGTATGTTGCCAGGATATGTATATCATTAATTGTGAGCTGTCATTGTTTTTCTTGATGCTTATTTCTTTTTAATATTTCTGTTAAATTACCATATAAACTACTGTTTACATGGTTTTAGCTGTATAATTTCTTAAAAATGCAGTCTTTTGTCTTTCTCCTTTTTTCTGTCATTATCTTCAGAGACCATGTTTTTTTTTATTCTTTCAACAGTGCTTCTTCCCCTGTGGAACTTGTGCAGATTAAAATGTGAAGTATTATATTTGTTCATTTTACAATCTTTAGAGGGTAACTTCTATTGGTGTACATTTTCATTGGCACTATCCACCAGGCAAAGTATAAATTGCTGTATAAAAACTGGAAAAGTGTTTGAATGAGTAAAGCAGATGTTCTCCTAGCGTGAAGCAGATGTAAAACTTGCAAGTGTCTGTCTAATAAAGTACAGCATTTGGTTCTATACAGCTGGTGCTAAGATTACCAATTAATCATGTCGAAATGCATTTTTACTAATCAGGATCCCCTCTGTTCTTTACACATTCTGGCTATATTAGAGAGAGAGATGGGGCACAGAAGTGGCTTTCTACTTTTAGTACTTTGAGCAGTGTTTTTTTTTTTTTTTTTTCCTCATCTTTATGAAGTCAATATCCTTTTATTTCTAAAAGCATGTCAAATTGGAAGGCCCCTACATGTGAATGGCTGGTTTGGTTCTCCAGTTTGGTTGGGCATGTGAGTTTGATGTTAGAATATTCCACCGAAAGCAGGCATACTTTCAACACCTTAAGGCAGCAGGAGAGAAGGAAAGGAATGTAATACATTTAATGGTTTGGTGTGTGGTTTTTTGTTTTTTTTTTTTTTTTTGGTATGGACAAAAGCTAATATTTGCTTAATGTCAATTCCTAGCTTCTATGGTTACTTGATCAAGGAGGAGGTTGAACATTCTAGGAGCAAGTGATACAATTTAGTTTTATGTTATCAAAAGCAATGGAGCAGGTTTTGCTGAAAGATTGAAGGTGAATGGATTAATGTGACTGCTAAGAAGATAAAACTTTGTAGCTATAAAAGATACATCACAGATCAGTAGCAAATGTAAAAGCTAAAAGAGCTATATCATTTTCTGTCCTTTTTATAAAGCAAGTGTGCTCATGAAATTGTTTCAGAACCTCATGGGCCTGGAATGTTTGCTTTCATGTTTGATTTCCCAAGGATAAATTTGTTTTCTATGAAAGTCAACTCAGTATATAAGAGGTTTTGCTACCCTGTATCTCCTGGCTTTTTAAAAAAGAAGAGTTAATAGTGATAAAACGTAACAGTTTGTTTCAGTATCACTAAGCCGATGTTTACACACTCTTTGAAAGTTGAGTATTTCTTCAGTGCTCTATTCATGAATTGATTTATAATACTTTTTTAAAGGGTAGGAGAAATATTTCTTTAAGTATTGTAAGGGCAAAAGGAAATACATTGCATAATTTCCAGATCTGAAGATAAATAGCACGAATGGTTCTTTTAATGAAATGTTTATTATTATTTGAAAAATAATTGGAGATGGGGAAAGCAAAGATGTGCTAAAAGAAGTTATCGACTAGAAAGTAAGATTTTCTGTGCTTTTCTTCCCCAGTAAAGCTGCATTTGTGGAATATGGATCTGCTGTATAGGAAAAACACATAGATGGTATTATGTTTTAGACTGTGTGTTACAGAACCTGGTCTTTTTAAATACTGGTGTTAAAAATCTATAATAGGTTATAAAATTTTTGTTCATTTGTATTGTTTTATATATATATGAAATATAAGGTCTAAGAATATTAATAGGATGATTCTAGAAAGTTCTCCATGCTTATTACCAATTGCCTCCATATTTTGTATTACTGATTTAAATCTTAAACTTCATAAAAGCGTCTTGCAACCAAATTGACTAATAGCTACGACTTTAGATTTTCAGTTCTTCTAAAATTGAATATTTATATAAAAGCAGTTTAATATTTCTTATATCCATTTTCCTACAAGAAAATATTTCCACCAAGGCTACACTTACCAGAGTAAAATTCACATGTAAGAGATCTGCCCCATTTTACTAAGAATACCTTATATTCTTAGAATAAAAAGATTATCAATCTTATATAATATTATTAGCTTTTAGGTGAGTATCTAATGCAATTGTAGTTCTTTTTATTTGAGAGACTTTTTTCGATGTCCCTATTTTGTTTCTAAGTAATAGGACATAAGAATGGTGTTTTTTTTAAGGTTTTAATTTGTATGAAATAAAAAAAACATTAACTCCAGAACATTAACTTAAATGGAACTAGTTTTCTCCATTGTTAAAAATTGTTTGTTAGAGAAAATTTTAAACATCCAGAAAAAATAGAATAGTAAAATCAACCCCTATAATATATACCCAGCTTCAATAATTATTAACCTTCTGTTGCTTATTTATTTATTGAAGCATATTAATAGTTGATATACAGTACTACATAAGTTACAGGTATGCAATATAGTGATTCAGAATTTTTAAAGGTTGTATTCCATTTATAGTAATTATAAAATATAGGCTGTATTCCCTGTCTTACACAGTATGTCCTTGTAGTTTATATTTTTTTAACTTTTTGTTTTATTTTAGGTTATAGCTGGTTAACAGACAGTGTTGTGAGTTTCAGGTGAACAGTAAAGGGACTCAACCATACCTATGCATATTATGTATCAAGCCTTCCATTGTTTTCTATTGGGGTATAGCTGATTAACAGTGTTGTGATAGTTTCAGGAGAACAGCAAAGGGACTCAGCTATACGTATACATGTATCAAGCCTTCCATTGTTTTATTTGCCAAGATTTCTTAAGACTATTTTGTCAGAAGTTTTTTTTTTTTTTTTTTTAAGTTGTAGTTCTCTGTCCTGTTTCTACAGTGACAGTAGATGTTTAAACAAAAACTAGGTCATGTAAACCCAATAAACCTCACTTTATTTCAGGAAGTGGAGCGAGAAATCTCTTTCAGAACAGAATGTGGACTGTATTACTCCTACTACAAACAGATGCTGCAGGCTCCTACCCTCATGCAAGGTAATCACAACCAACTCTAAATAAGAATGCAGACTCCTGCATTCTTTTCAATATTCCAGCCAAAATATACTGTACTAATACATTTTAAATGTTTTTTAGGGCTTGTGTAGTTTTTCTTTGTACTTGTATGTTTTTCCTTAATATAATCCGTGAAGATGTTTTGCTCAGGAAGAAGTTATATATAATATTGTCTGTAATTCTCCTCTCTTTGCGTCTCAGCTCTACTCCATCCCAGATTATCTGTTTGCAGTTTCTTGGTTTTACTGTTGTTGTTGTTTTTTCACGATCATTTTGGAAAAGGTCTCTGTATTTAAAAGGAGTGTTGTCTGAAAACAGGAGACATTTTGGCAATACAAATGAGAATTACAGTTGCCTTTTTTGTCTCCAGTGCCCCCATTTGTTCCTTTATTTTGCAGTTACCTTTTTCCTCCATTTTCTGGGTTTATAAGTGGTTTTGTGTGTACTCTTTACCTTTTCTCCATTTAATGGAACCCCCACAAAAGGCTCTCTCCTACTTAATATATACTTTATATCCTTAATATGGGTGCAGTGACAGAGAATTGCCTTTTTCTAGGCTTTGTTTGGAATCAGGTATATCTTTGGCAAGTATTCGTCACAGGTAATGTTTTGTACTTCTAATTTTATCACGATAGGAGACTTGAAATTTTGGCCGCCTTTCATTTTAGTGCCATAAAAGTTAATCCGTTGACTCCTGTGTAGATAATTACATTCAGACATAAGAAGGCAAATTACCACCAGCCTTGCACTTAATGGTTTTAGCAGCCATTGATGACTATTGCCTGTGTACATTATTTCAGTAGTTACAGAAGTGACTGTCATTCCTCCTGCATTTAGTAGCCAAAACTCTGTTATATAGAAAACCTTTCTCTCATCAGCTATTTGGTTACCCTGAAGTAGTTTATTTAAAAAAAAAAAAATGTCAGGGTAAGTGTTGATTTCTCATCCCATGTAGTTGATCCTCATCATTCATGGATTCAGTGTTTGCAAATGCGCGTACTCACTCCAACTTATCTGTAACCCAGAGTCAGTAGTTGTGGTGCTTCTGTGGTCATTCACAAGCGTGTGCACAGCACTGACAAATCTCAGTTGCCTGATGTGTGTGTTCCCCGCCGAAGGTCAACAAGGTGGTACACTGCTTTCCTGTTCCAGCTCTCAGACTACAGAGTCCTTGGCGCAGTCTGTTTAGTGCCATGTCTTTTGCACTTTTGTGCCTTTTGTTGATGACTTGGATGTTTAAAGTGATCCCCAAGCATAGCACTGAAGTGCTGTATAGTCTTCTTAAATGCGAGAAGGCTGTGGTGAAGGCATACAGAGAAAGTACATGTGTTAGATGAGCTTTGTTCAGGCGTGAGTTAGCGTGCTACTGAGTTAAATGTTAGTGAATCAACAAATGGTGTCTTTAGACAAAAACTCACATAAATCAAGGTCATGTGTTGATCATTCGATGAAAACACATGACCAGAAGCTTGGAAGAACCTAACCCTGTTTTTCCTACTCGTTCAGTATCGCTCAGTTTTCTTTGCAGGTTTATAGAACATAACTACAGTGAGTATGAGAATCAACTGTACTTACTAGTTCTCAAAATTATGAGTTGCTTCTCTAGCATTCTCTAAAGCAGTGGTTCTTATTGAAGGGCAGATGTGTCCCTGGGGGACAACTGGAATGTCCAGAGATCTTTTGATTGTTGAAATTTAGAGGGGGAGGGAGTGAGTGTGCTACTGGAATTTAGTGAGCAGAGGGCAGAGATGTTTCTAAACATCCTGCAATGCTCAGGACAGTCCCCCAAACAAAGAATTATCAGGACTAAAATATCAAAATACAGGTAGTGCTGAAGTTGAGAAACTGCTCTGAAGGTGAATAATGAGTATTTCCTAAGTATCACTGTGAATGCAGCAGTTGGTATTTCAGTTCATTTAAGTCATTTGTTAAGATTATTCTTTTGCAAATGTTCAAACATATAAAAATGTAGAACTCACTAATGGGTTTGCAGTCAAGTATCACTCAACTACAGTGGTTACCAATTTATGACCAATCTTGTCTCCTCACTACCCCCCACCCTCAATCTGGATTATTTTGGAGTAATTCCAAGACCTCATATTGCTTCATCTGTAAATATATCAGTATATTTCTCTAAAGAATGGCAACTCCTTTTCGTAAATATTACCAAGTTGTCATTGTCACAAATGAGAAATGACTTAGTATCAAATATCCACTCAGTATTCTCATTTTCCTGATTGTCTTACAGATTTTTCATGTAGTTTTTTGAGATCCAAGTAAAGCTCATCTGTTGCAGTCTTTTGCTGTGTCTCTTTCTTTTAAGCTATAGATTTCTTACCGTCGTCTTTTCTTGTAATTCCTTGTTGAAAACAAACACGGATTGCTTTGTCTGAGAGTTTTCCACTTTCTGGGTTTTGCAGGAGCCCCAGTGATTGCATTCGGTGTTTCTCTGTTGTCTGAATTTCCTCGTGATTGGCAGTTAGATCTAGAGAGGCTTGCTCAGATTTAGGTTCTGCTTTTTGGCAAGAATATTTTATAGATGGTGTTGTACAATTCCACATCAGGGAATGCACAATTCTTTCTTTTGGAGTTAGGCCTAGGCCATCCATTATTGAATTCTCAGCCTTTCACCTATTGGTTTGGCACCACTGATGATCACTACCTAAATCTGTTCATTGTGTCATGACTATAACGTGGTGATAATCCAAGTCTATAATTCCTGCCATCATTATCAGACGGAATTCCTCTCTAAAGGAAAACATTTTCTTTTCAACTATTTGGCAACCCAGAACTTTAATTCCTAAAGGAAAGATGGGAGAAGTATTGATCCTTTCCCTTTGTTGTAGAATGAGTTACATCTCTCGCATCCCCTAAAGGTGTGCTTTTTAAAATATCACCATAAATGCCTGGATTTCTAACATATTTGCTGTGTTTCAATCCTTTGCATTATTCTTCTTAGCTGTCCAGTCTCTGGCCAGTGGGATGCCCTTCATGTCTTTCTGATGTGACTCCTGTAGTCTTTGCAGACTCCCTTGTTTTTGGCATGACAGGTTGTTTCAAACCCATTTTGTGCGTTTTCTACCCCTGGCTTAGAATCAGCTGTTTCTCCAGAGGAGCCCCAGTCCTCTTTTGTGGCTATTTTGAGACCACATTCTGGGTACTCAAGGCCCTTACTGCTGCTAGGTTGGTCTTTGTTTCCAGACTTTTTTAGTGAGCAGAGCTAGGAAATGTGATTTTTTTTTTCCCCCGGAGAGAAAATATGAATATAGCTATTTTTAGTTCAAATTTAGAACAAGGTCTTACTTTTTCAACTTTATATTTGTATCTTTTTTATTTAAGTCAAAAATTTTGACTTATGACATTAACATCACTTACCTATTTTTTGCTGCTATATATAATACTTACAGTGTAGAAATGATAATATTGCTACCAACAGCGTGACTGCCTGAAAAACAAAGCTGTCTTTGTAATTCTTTTTCATTTTTGTATTTTTTGTTTGTTTTTTGCCTTTGGCCTTACCGTGTGACTTATGGGACCTTAGTTGCTTGGCCAGGGATTGAACCTGGACCCACGGCAGTGAGAGTGTGGATTCCTAACCACTGGGCCACCAGGGATTTTTGTCCTTAGGATGTAGCCTCCTAGAAATTTATAGTCACGTTTCTCTGTTCTCAAGAACACTGGAAAAAGGGTTTTTTGGTTTTTTTTTAAGTACCAACTCAGTAGGTATCTTTGTTTTATCTTGCTTTTGGTTTTCAGGGATTGCTTTGTAAAACATTTATATATATATATATACACACACTTATTTTTTAAATGTTTACATGGTTCCAAAGTCAAAACTATAAAACGGGGAGCATTCAGGAAAGTCCCCATCTCATCTCCACCCTGTTTCTTTGCTTACTCTTAAGGTAACTATTTGTATTAGTTTTTGGTTTATTCTTCTGCAGTTAATATTTTCAATGTAAGCAAATATTTTATATATTCTTATTTTCCTTTTTACTGTAGAAAAATCCCTGCTTACTGTACACACTGTTCTTTATTTTGCTTTTTTTTTTTACTTGACTGAAATCTTCATCACTCTGTAGTAGAGTATCATGATATTCCTTATTTATTTACTTACTTACATTCGTGCAGTGGCACAGTAGTCCTTTGTGTGGGTAACCATATTTTATTCAGGTAGTCTTCTTTGTCTGCTTGGAATGCCATAGCAAACTAACACAGACTGGGTGGCTTAAAAAGCAGAAATTTATTTTCTCACAGTTCCGAAAGCTGGCAGTCTGAGATCAGAGTGCCAGCACAGTTGGGCTCTGGTGAGGACTCTCTGGGTTTGTTGATGGCCGCCTCTGCACCCTCACATGGAGGAGAGACAGAGAGCAAGCTCTCCAGTGTCTCTTCTGATAAGGGCACTAATCCCATCATGAGGGTCCCCCTCTTCTAACCTTCATCTCTACCTAATTACGTCCCAAAGGCTCATCTTCAAATACCATCACACTGGGGGTCCTTAGGACTTTGACATGGACGGGAGGCACTTAAAGACTCCATAACACTGCTACATTAGTCTAGTAGGACTGCTGTAACAAAATAACACAGCCTGGGTGGCTTAAACAGTATAAATTTTTTTTTTTTTCAGTTGTGGAGGCCAGAGGTCTACAATCAGGTACTGTCAGGGTTGGTTTCCAGTGAAGCCTCTTTCTGGCTTGTAGATGGCCCCATTCTTGCCGTGGTCTTAGATGGCCTTTCCGCCATGTGTATTCTTAGAGAGAGAGAGTCCCCTTTTGTCGGTTCCTCTTCGTATAAGGACAGCAGTCCTGTCAGATTAAGGTCCCACCCTATGACCTCACATATTAACCTTTTTACCTCCTTATAGACCCTAACCAAATACAGACACATTGGGATTAGGGCTTCAACATAGAAATCTGGGAAGACACAGTTCAGTCCAAAACACCTCCCATTGATGGACTTTGAAGTTGCATGCATAATTTTGTACCCATGTCATTTTGTCTTTCTGCCAGTCTGTCTTTGGAAATAATTCCTAGACATGGCTTCCTGGATCAAAGAGTAAATGCATATGTAATTTTGCTAGGTGTTGCCAAATTCTCTTACACAAGGGTTATATCATTTTGCCTTCCCAGCTACAGTATATGAAAGTACCTTCAGCTCAGTTCAGTCCATCAGTCATGTCCGACTCTGACCCCATGGACTGCTGCACACCAGGCTTCCCTGTCCATCACCAGCTCCTGGAGCTTGCTCAAACTTATGTCCATCAAGTCGGTGATGCCATCCAACCATCTTTCCTCTGTTGTCCCCTTCTCCTCCTGCCTTCAATCTTTCCCAGCATCAGGGTCTTTTCCAGTGAGGCAATCCGGCAGTCCTTTGTATAAGGTGACCAAAGTACTGGAGCTTCAGCTTCAGCATCAGTCCTTCCAATGAATATTCAGGGTTGATTTCTTTTAGGAACGACTGGTTTGATATCCTTGTAGTCCAAGGGACTCTCAAGCATCTTCTCCAGCACCACAGTTCAAAAGCATCAATTCTTCGGCACTCAGCATTCTTTATAGTCCCACTGTCACATCCATACTTGACTACTGGAAAAACCATAGCTTTGACTAGACGGACCTTTGTCGGCAAAGTAATGTCTCTGCTTTTTAATATGCTGTCTAGGTTTGCCATAGCTTTTCTTCCAAGGAGTGAGTATCTTTTAATTTCGTGGCTGCAGTCACCATCTGCAGTGATTTTGGAGCCCAAGAAAATAAAGTCTGTCTCTGTTTCCATGGTTTCCCCATCTATTCACCATGAAGTGATGGGACCGGATGCCATGATCTTCATTCTTTGAATGCTGAATTTTAAGCCAGCTTTTTCACTCTCTTCTTTCACTTTCATCAAGAGGCTTTTTAGTTCCTCTTCACTTTCTGCCATAAGGGTGGTGTCATTTGCATATCTGAGATTATTGATATTTCTCCCAGCAATTTTGATTCCCGCTTGTGCTTTCTCCACCCGGCATTTCGCATGATGTACTCTGCATGTAAGTTAAATAAGCAGGGTGACAATATGCAGCCTTGACACACTCCTTTCCCTTGTAGGCTCACTAATAGAATATATTGTCAAGCTTCTTGATTGTTTCCAAGCTGGTAGTTGAGAAGTGGTATCTCAGTGAAATTTTAATTTGCATTTCTAGTAGGGGTAAGGTTGAGCACCTTTTCAAATGTGTAAGAACTGTGTGCATGTTCTTCTTTGAACTATCTATTCATACCTTCTGTTGAATAGTTGACTTGGTTACAGTAGCAGGTGACCAAATTATAGCAGTGAAATTCTTTAACAACAGATTTATTTCTCACTCTTATTATCCAACCCCTATGTGGAGCATACTGTTATCACAGCAGAGGGAAAAGCAAGGTTGCTGGTGGAAACATGCAGTGATTCTGCTGATGATTCTGTCACATCCACTCAGATGCCATTGCTCAGAGCAAGTCATATGGCCAAACCCCTCCCAGGGCAGTAAGGGAGGCTTCATATATTCCCCCCAAGGAGGTCCTATAGGCCCCGTGACAGGAAGGCAGGGCAGGAAAATATAAAATCCTCTTGTGCAAATTTCTGTGGAAGATTCTCTCACATCACGAAAGTTATAATTTACTTATGTTTGTGTAAACATTTAAACAAGTGTCCATCTGATGTATGGGGGGTAAGCTCTTTGTGAATGTTGTTGTTGTTTAGTCGCTAAGTCGTGTCCGACTCTTTTGCAACCCCATTTGCCGTAGCCTGCCAGGCTTCTCTGTCCATGGGATTCTCCAGGCAAGAATACTGGAGTGGGTTGCTGTGCCCTCTTCCAGGGGATCTACCCAACCCAGGGATCAAACCTACATCCCCTGCATTGCATTTCAGGTGGGTTCTTTGCCACTGAGCCACCTGGGAAGCCCAAGCTTTTTGTGGATAGGACTATATTATATCCCCAATACCTAGCACACTCTCTGACATATACTAAAGAATCTATGAATAGTTTTGAATGAGTAATTATAATTATCTTTTCCTGAATTTTCAAATATTAATCTTAGGTTTTCGTGGCTTAATATATGATAACAAAACGGAATCTATGAGGACAATTAACCTCCTTCAACGAATGAATATTTACCAAGAGGTTTTTCTCAGTATTTTGTATAGAGTTCTACCCATACAGGTATGTTGTGATCTGTGACATTGAATTTAATATCAGATGAAAGTAAAAGTGTTTAAATGTTTCACATAGGTTTTTCTGATCTTCAGCTGTCTTGATATAAAAACAACAGTATGCTAATTTTCTCCTTACATATTGTGAATTTTGCTTTTTATTTATATTTTATAAGATATTTTTACATATAGATACTTCGAGGCTTATAAGTGTACAGTTTGAAAGATGGTAAATATTTTCAATTGGAAATGTGTAATCACTCCTCATTTACCTTTGAATTAAAAAAAAAAAAAACCTGGTAGATCAGCAGGTCACAGTGACCCTCCTCACGTAAATAAGGGAATGCTAGACAAAAGTAGGTGTAAAACTTTTCTGAAGCCAAAGTCCTCAGGAACTTCCCTCTGCTGCTCTTGATACTGAGAAAGAAGGCTGCTAGCACACTTTTACATGGGAAGGAGTGATGTATGCTTATTTCTTGGAATCAATACCAAACTTCCAAATACTAAATTTCCACTGGCATGTTTTTTAAGTGGCAATGAGTAGGAGTAGGAGTTCAGTAACAAACATTTTTTTCTATCATCCCCTTTTACAGAAATATATAGAGCCAGTTTATTTTTATATTTACACCTTATTTGGACTCCAAGCAATTTACGTCACAGCTCTTTACGTAACCAGCTGGCTCCTGAGTGGCACGTGGCTGTCAGGACTGTTAGCAGCCTTCTGGTACGTCACAAACAGGTGAGTTGGAATCAGTATTCCTTTCTCCCTTTCTAAAATGTAAGTTTAGAAAGTGAAGTTACTTTATTTCCAGTTTAAAGAAGGTTGTTCTTCCACATTTGGGTGAGAGTATTTTCTCTTTGGGGAAGCCCTGGTGGCTCAGCAGTAAAGAATCCACCGGCAATGCCAGAGACATGGATCTGATCCCTGGGTTGGGAAGATCCCTTGGAGAAGGAAATGGTAACCCCCTCCAGTATTCTTGCCTGGAAAATTCGATGAACAGAGGAGCCTGGCATGATACAGTCCATGGAGTTGAAAAAGAATCGGACACGACTTGGTGACTAAACAACCACCGTTTTCTCTTTGGGTTACCTCGTGAAGTTTTTATTTAGTAACATAGAAAGTCCTACTTCTGTATTAATATATCTACAACTGAGGAATAAATATTGAATTGTAAGTCAAAAGAATCATCTATAATAGTCCCAATCCTGTTACTAACTTGCTGTATGATTAATATTTCTCTAGTCATCAATCTCATTTCTTAAAGGTTTAATAATATCTTTGTTATCAACCTCAATAAGATTGTGCAGACCTCCTAATTAGCAAAGCATAAAGCACTGTATAAACGTAAGGAAGTTCTTACATTATTTAATTAATATATATTAATTTCCAAATACCAGAGCATTATGAAATAACATTCTAAAAAAACATATTCAAGATATATCAAATTATTGCCTGGCCTGTAAAAGCAACATCAATATTCAGTATCAGTCTCAAAATTTGAACATGAGTTCTAATACTGGTTCAGTTCAGTCACTCAGTTGTGTCCGACTCTGCGACCCCATGAATCGCAGCACACCAGGCCTCCCTGTCCATCACCATCTCCCGGAGTTTACTCAAACTCAAGTCCATCGAGTCAGTGATACCATCCAGCCATCTCATCCTCTGTCATCCCCTTTTCCTCCTGCCCCCAATCCCTCCCAGCATCAGAGTCTTTTCCAGTGAGTCAACTCTTCTCATGAGGTGGCCAGAGTACTGGAGTTTCAGCTTTAGCATCATTCCTTCCAAAGAAATCCCAGAGCAGATCTTCTTTAGAATGGACTGGTTGGATCTCCTTGCAGTTCAAGGGCCTCTCAGGAGTCTTCTCCAACACCACAGTTCAAAAGCATCCATTCTTCGGCACTCAGCTTTCTTCACAGTCCAACTCTCACATCCATACATGACCACTGGAAAAACCATAGTCTTGACTAGACAGACCTTTGTTGGCAAAGTAAGGTCTCTGCTTTTGAATATACTATCTAGGTTGGTCATAACTTTTCTTCCAAGGAGCAAGCGTCTTTTAATTTCATGGCTGCAGTCACCATCTGCAGTGATTTGGAGCCCCCCCAAAATAAAGTCTGACACTGTTTCCACTGTTTCCCCATCTTCTTCCCATGAAGTGATGGGACTGGATGCCATGATCTTCATTTTCTGAATGTTGAGCTTTAAGCCAACTTTTCCACTCTCCACTTTCACTTTCATCAAGAGGCTTTTTAGTTCCTCTTCACTTTCTGCCATAAGGGTGGTGTCATCTGCATATCTGAGGTTATTGATATTTCTGCCGGCAATCTTGATTCCAGCTTGTGCTTCTTCCAGCCCAGCGTTTCTCATGATGTATTCTGCCTAGAAGTTAAATAAGCAGGGTGACAATATACAGCCTTAATGTACTCCTTTTCCTATTTGGAACCAGTCTGTTCCATGTCCAGTTCTAACTGTTACTTCCTGACCTGCATATAGGTTTCTCAAGAGGCAGGTCAGGTGGTCTGGTATTCCCATCTTTTCAGAATTTTCCACAGTTTATTGTGATCCACACAGTCAAAGGCTTTGGCATAGTCAATAAAGCAGAAATAAATGTTTTTCTGGAACTCTTGCTTTTTTGATGATCCTGGTTAATCCTCAACAAATTACTTTTTATTATAACATTATTGAGTGGTTACTATATGCCAAGCACTTTAAATTAGTGCTTTATGTGTATTGTTTTAGCAATGTTATAGTGTAGGTACTATTATTATTACTATTTCAGAGATGAGGTAATTGAAGCTTAAAAGGTTGGGTTTTATAGTATATATTATATATATAAATATATGTAAAAGGTTAAGTTATATGCATAGACATGTATATGAGACTATTTATTAGGTATATATACTTATATAGAAAGGTATACACACACACACAGAGCTAAGTTTTAATCAGAATTCAGATGCAAAGTGTGAGACCTCTGTGTTATGCTGCTTCTTAACATTTTAATCTAACATATAATTCCTGCTAAAAGTCAAATTTGCTTCTATTAAAAGTAAATAAAAGACATTTGTTGGATACCTAGTGTATGTAGGAATGGTTCTTGGTACTGGGTATACAAACTTGAAAACTATTCTTGCCCTCTGGGGGTTCACATTTTAGCAGGGATGGGTCAAGCAGTTTTTACCAGTATTTTTTAAATTTATTTATTTTTTATTGAAGGATAAGTGCTTTACAGAATTTTGTTGTTTTCTGTCAAACCTCAACATGAATCAGCCATAGGTATACATATATCCCTTCCCTTTTGAAACTCCCTCCCATCTCCCTCTGCACCCCACCCTACCCCCCTAGGTTGATGCAGAGCCCCTGTTAGAGTTTCCTGAGCCATATACCAAATTCCCGTTGGCTATCTATTTTACATAGGTAGTGTAAGTTTCCATGTTACTCTTTCCACACATCTCACCCTCTCCTTCCCTCTCCACATGTCCATAATTCTATTCTCTATGTCTGTTTCTCCATTGTTGCCCTGTAAATAAATTCTTCAGTACCATTTTTACATATTAATCAATGACAAAATTAAGACTCGAGTATAAAACACTACCAGTTCCACCCCTGTCTGCCTGTGGACAGGTTATTTAAATTTTCTCAATGACAGTTTTATGTTACAGGGATGATGATAAAGACAAATTAGTGAGAACCAAGAACCAAAATCTAAATATACTTAATGTAATACATCTTTCACTTCAGGAAATCTTTGAGGTAGTGATAGTAAAAATTACCCGTTGGGCCTTTGTGTTTTCCGTGTGCAGAATAGATACCACAAGGGTGGAGTTTACCATCCCCCTGAGAGAGAATTGGGCGCTGCCATTCTTTGCAATCCAGATAGCAGCAATTACATACTTCCTGAGACCAAACTTACAGCCTCTTTCTCAAGTAAGTTTTTACAATCCTTTGTGTCTATTTTTAGTTCTCCAGTTTTATCTTAGAAGCTTCAGAAAATGTGGTGTTCATAGTGTCCCAGTGTCTGATGATAATTCTTATTCCACGACTAGCTTTTTAACTTAACTTTTTTTCCAAGCCTTTCCCTACTTTACAAAGAAAATGTTTTCATTTTTGATGTTAAAAATGTTCTTTGTATCATCTGCCCTTAAATAGTTGCAGCAAACCCACACAAAATTTCTGCAGAGCTGTCAGAATTTTTAAGCGATTGCTCTTGAGATGTGACTTGGTGCATTATCGCCTCCATAATAATATGGAGTACACATACTGTATGTGAATATTTATATGCAAAGTGTCACTTTAGGATATTTAGAGCATAAGTAACAAATGCAAGAGTTTGCAGAGCAACATTTTATAGTTTTTTTCTGTTTTGTTTATAGAGATATTGGCTGCTCTTGAGAACACTTGTCTGAGAGGCTTTTTATTAGTAGAGACGTGTAAATTATATAAGATTTTCTTTTTACAGAGGCTGACACTTCTTGCCATTTTCATATCAACTTTTCTCTTTAGTCTAACATGGCAATTTAATCAATTTATGATGCTGATGCAAGCATTAGTGCTGTTCATACTAGACTCCCTAGACATGTTGCCAGCAATGAAGGTAAGCTTTGCTTTCTTTTCTCAGTTGAGATGGTCATTGTTTAATGTTTTATATCATAGAATGAGCTCAAAATATGCACATGCTTAATGATAAGGTTGAAGCTGCTTCTTAACTGTACTATAAATATGTTGTGGTCAGTTGAAATTGAGTAATTTATACAGCCTAGTTTGATGATTTTAACTTTTATCCTGCTTATTTTACATTAAAAGACATATTTATTTGGAGCACAAGTGTCTGAGTCAGTGGTCCTTTATAGAGTTTACTTAAATGTTAAAATATAGGATAACTGTCTTAAAATGCGTTACTGTGTATTGCCCCATCCTTTTTCCCCCTAAGGAAATCAGTGGATGTATAACAACTTTTCTGTGGTACTTTATAAAATTTTCATAGTAGCATTTACCAGTGTGGGATCTGAATCCCTATTGATTGGCCAGAGGCCACCTATGAAATAAGGAAATGTGAAGGAAACCGTTGTCTGTCTCCCAGTGTGTGCTGCTGCCATTTAACTGCATGGTTTTTGTCATGTGCAGAAATATGTTATAATGTATTGTGTATAATTTTAAGTTGCTCATAGTTACTATTCTAAAGTATATAAAGTAAAGTAAAGTATATAAAGTAAATATTCTTAAGTATTTCCCAAGTACAATGAAATATTATCTCCAGACCTAGGGCAGCAATATAATCTAATAGAGGAGTTGAGCTCACCATATTCCATGTCAGAAGAGGTGTAGCAATCTTTGAAAACTGACTGAATCTGAATTAGGAAATATTAAAATCAGTCAGCACAAAAAACACAGGTGGGAACCCATATAAGATGTTGTCCCATCCATTGGGAGTTTGCCGTCTAACTTGGGAAATGAAGATGTCTATACAATTAGATGTCTAATATATACATCTATATATCTATCTCTCTATCTATATAGATAGATGTCAATTTGTAGTAATAATAAGCAATAGAAGTCTAGAAGAGAAAAGTTATTTTTAGGCTAAAAAGGTTTCACAGAAATGAGATGCTTGAGCTGGACAAAAAATGAAGAATAGAATTTGGATGGAGTGTGAGAAAGCAAAATAATGAAGGTAAAATACAGTAAAAAGCAAGTGGATAAATGGGAAAAGAATCAAAAAAGAATGGATACTGATATAGGTATAACTGAATCACTTTGCTGGGCACCTAATAGCCAACACATCATTGTTAATTAAGTAAACTCCAACATAAAATAAAAATTTAAAAATTTAGAAAAAATTAAAAAAGAAAGCAGGTGGATAAAAAAGCAGGTGGATAAGATAAAAAAGAAAGCTAGAATGTATACGTGTGTATATGTATATGTGTGATACTGGATAATAATAATAGAACCCACGTGCCTGTAAAAGCTATATGTACAAATGAAGCTGAGTCCATTCCTGTCGGTTTATATTGGCTTTCCTGTTTTGTTAACTCTTTATACTTTGCTCATGGAGACTTGCAAGTTAAGGGGAGGGAGTGCCTAGATGCCTCTGTATTTCTCCTTGTCATACACTCCTAGGCCAGTTGGTGTCTTCATATCATTCCCCCACCCCTGCCAACAAGTACATTCAAAAGAACACTGTACACTTTAACATAAATAAATTGATGTATTAATTAATTAATGGAAGAAATTTAAAAATAAATAAATAATGAGCAATTTTGAAAATATAACTATGAAGTTTTTCTGTAGTATATAATTTTCTCTAGTGTATTTTTACAGTAAGTATCAAAAGCCCAAGAAAATGTGTTTGTCTTTTCACCAGACTTTCACTTCTTGAAATTTATCATAAGGAAATAATCAAAGATGTTCATTTTAGTTGTATTGTAATAAGAAAAGTCTGGAAATGACCTAAGTCAATAGCAATAGAGTATTGTTAAATAAACATGTCTTGACTATGTAACAGAGTGTTATATAACCATTAGTTTTCCTTCTCCCTTTTTTTCAAAAGTAAAACGTGTATATAGAAAGGAAAGTTTCCAGAAATATATACATTAAAGTATTAGCAGTCATCTGATCCGTGGGTGGGGAACATCCCCTGAGGAAGGAAATGACAATCCACTCTAGTATTCTTGCCTGGGAAATCCCATGGACAGTCATGAGCTATAGTCCATGGGGTCACAGAAGAGTCAGATATGACTTAGCAACGAAACAACAACAAAATGTGCTTAGTACTCTTATTTTCTTTTTGTTCTATAGATCTCTTGAATTTTCCATAATAAACATTTCTTTCTTTTTTTTTTTTAATAGAAAACAATAAAAGATACTATTTTGGCACATACACAAAACTAAAGAATAATACAGCTGATTTATTTTATATTCAGTTCTGAACTTCACTGAACTTTTCATATTTGAAACTCTGTTGGTGTTAGAAGTAGTATCAGAATTTAAGGAGGAACAGTATCATAATGAAAGGATCCTGGCTTATAATACCAAGTTGCTACTATCAGTTCTGAAAATAACTAGCTCTTTAAGAGCCTTAGTTTCTTCATAAACTGGAATCATGATCTCTAATCATGTCACATGGGAAAGAGTCAGAATAATTGATACAGAAAAGGATAATACAAATTCAGAGCCTGATGTGGTGATAAAAAACTATCTTTTTCAGTACATGTCATCTTCTTTTCATGGATGATGGAAAGTCTCTTACCATCAAAAGTGAAGTTTTCAGTGAGAAATGTGTACAGAATTTAAAAATATAAAATAGAACAGTAAATGTTATTATTAAGCATGTAATTCTGTTCCATTACTAAGAAAATAGAGATTACCTATTATGAAAACAAGACACATTAGTGATTAATACCTGGGAGGCAATTTAAAAATACTCTATAAATTTCCAGACGAAATGAAGTAAACACACTTCTTATTCCTCCTACTGCTGCTGCTACTGCTAAGTCGCTTCAGTCATGTCCGACCCTGTGTGACCCCATAGACGGCAGCCCACCAGGCTCCCCCGTCCCTGGGATTCTCCAGGCAAGAACACTGGAGTGGGTTGCCATTTCCTTCTCCAATGCAGGAAAGTGAGAAGTGAAAGTGAAGTCGCTCAGTCGTGTCCGACTCTTAGCGACCCATGGACTGCAGCCCACCAGGCTCCTCCGTCCATGGGATTTTCCAGGCAAGAGTACTGGAGTGGGGTGCCATTGCCTTCTCCTATTCCTCCTACTAAGTACAGTTAAAAGCAGCCCTAGACATTATATAAAAAACAAGCATAAGATTTTGAGAGGTGGAGAAAAGAAAGTAGACTATGCCTCGAGACCTCAAGATCAAAGAAAAACATGACAGTGAGTTTCCTCGATTTTCTCTTTGTTGTATTTATCTCAGACTAAGTACTAGAGTAGTTAACAACCAGGAAATACTAATGGATTCAGAGGGGAAAAAAGCCTCAAGAAAAAGGTGAAGCATGAATGCCACACGGAGAACCTCCAACTTCTAACTATTGGTAATAAGACATCCCTTCCCCTCTTTGCCAGGATGGTGTCAGCAGATGCCTTTTGGGGAGCCTAAACTTACATCCTCACCTTGCAGTAATGAGATACCCCCTTAAAAGTCAGCAGAGGTCAAATGGGCACCCTGGACAGCCAGATTCATCTGGAAATAATGAGGCAACATCCTTCTTTCCTCAGTGGTATGAGGCTGGGATGGTATCAGAGGAGGTCTGCTGACAATGAAGGTTTACAGAAGGTTCCAAGATCCGTAATATCCTACAGTACAATTGAAGGTCATTTATTAAACTAAGAACCAGGAAAATCTCTTGAATGAACAGGGATCGACAGGTGGCAACACCAAGACACACAAAAGTTGAATTATCTGACAAGGAATTTACAGCAGCCATCATGACAGTGTCATTGAGCAACGACAGATGCACTCGAAACAAAAGAAAAAACAGAAACTCTCAACTGAGATTTAAAAGGTAAGAAGAAGCAAATGAAAATTTTACAACTGAAAAATTCCAATAATGAAAGTAAAAACCTCAGAAGATCAATTCTACAGTGGGCTGGAATGGTCAGAGGAAAGAATCAGTGAACTTGAAGATAGGACAATTTAGAAATTAACTAATTTGGACATGAAAATAGACTGGAAAAAGTGAACAGAGCCTCAGAGACCTGTGGGACCATAGCAAGAACTTGAATCCATGTAATCAGAACCCCAAGAGGAGAGAAGGAGTGTTAAACCGGAAAAAACTTTGTGAAAAAATACATTTTTAAAGATATGATCAAAAACTTTACATATTTGGGAAAACCTACAGAATCAAGAAGTTGAGCTAATGTCGAATAATATAAACCAAATAAATCAATGCCAAAATGCATCCTAATCAAACTTCTGGAGACTAAAGATTTTTCTGTGAAATCAGTCAGAGAAAAATGATACTGATAGGGGTAAGCCAATTTGAATGACAGTGAATTTCTCATCAGAAACCATGGTGCTGAAAGAAAACAACGGTCGACCCAGAGTCTTATACCCAGCTAAAATATCTTTCAGGAAAGACAGAGAAAGCAAAACATTCTCAGATGAAGGAAAACTAATGGAATTTCTTACCAACAGACCTACTGTTTTTAAAAAACGGTAAATGAAGTTATTGAAACAGAAGGAAGTGATAAAAGGAGAAATGTTGGGACATCAAGAACAAATAAAAGGCAATTAAAAATAAAAATATTAATTCAGTTGACTTCAGTCATTCAGCCATGTCTGACTCTGCAACCCCATGGACTGCAGCACACCAGGCTTACCTGTCCATCACCAACTCCTGGAACTTGCTCAGATTCATGTCCATCAAGTTGGTGGTGCCATCCAACCATTAATCCTCTGATGTTCCCTTCTCCTTCTGCCTTCAGTCTTTCCCAGCATCAGTGTCTTTTCTAAGGAGTCAGTTCTTCTCATCAGATGGTCAAAGTATTGGAGCTTCAACTTCATCATCAGTCCTTCTAATGAATGTTCAGGACTGATTTTCTTTAGGATTGACTAACTTGACCTCCTTGTAGTCCAAGGGACTCTCAAGAGTCGTCTTCAACACCACAGTTCAAAAGCATCAATTCTTCAGTGCTCAACTTTATGACTACTGGAAAAACCATAGCCTTGACTGCATGAACCTTTGTCAGCAAAGTAATATCTCTGCTTTTTAATATTCTGTCTAGGTTGGTCATAGCTTTTCTTCCAAGGAGCCGGTGTCTTTTAATTTCATGATGGCAGTCACCACCTGCAGTGAGTTTGGAGCCCAAGAAAATAACGTCTGTCACTGTTTCCATGGTTTCCCCATCTATTTGCCATGAAGTGATGGGAACTGATGCCATGATCTTAGTTTTTTGAAAGTTGAGGTTTAAGCCAGCGTTTTCACTCTCCTCTTTCACTGTCATCAAGAGGCTCTTTAGTTCCTCTTTGCTTTCTGCCATAAGAGTGGTGTCATTTGCATATCTGAGGTTATTGATATTTCTCCCTGCAATCTTGATTCCAGCTTGTGCTTCATCCAGCCCAACATTTTGCATGATGTACTCTGCATATAAATTAAATAAGGAGGGTGGCAAGATACAGCCATGTGGTGCTCCTTTCCCAATTTGGAACCAGATGAAGCAAGTTTGTTTTGTGAAAGTTGCTCAGGCATGTCCAGCTCTTTGCAACCTCATGGACTGTAGCCTACCAGGCTCCTCTGTCCATAGAATTCTCCAGGCCAGAATACTGAATACTGGAGTGGGTAGCTCCCTTAATTTTGAGTTATACTTAATTTAAAAATATGAATTAAGTATAATAAACTTGTCTCATCTTGAGCATTCTAAATTATGTTTGATAGCTGAAGCAAAAGTTACTAATATTGCCTATGGTTCTCTATGTAGAGGAAATATTTAAGACAGTTGTAAATGAGAAAAGTAAAGGGATTTAAATTGAGGTAAAATTTCTAGACTTGATTCAAACTGATAAAATGTCTACACCAGTAGACTAGAATAAGTTAGAATGTATAATGTAATAATCCAGAACAGCCACTAAAAACCTGTACAAAGAGATAACTTCAGAAATACTATAAATAAGTAAAAATAGAATTCAAAGAATGTTCAAGTAACCCACAGGAAGGCAGAAAAGAGAAAACAAATGGAAAACAGAGTGAACAAAGAGCAAATGATAAAATGACAGATTTTAAGATCTAGCACAGCAGTAATTATTTAGGGCTTCCCTGGTGGCTCAGATGGTAAAGAGTCTGCCTGCAGTGCAGGAAGCCTGGGTTCAGTCCCCAGGTTGAGAAGATGCCCTGGAGGAGGGAATGGCATACCACTCCAGTATTCTGGCCTGGAGAATTCCATGGTGAGAAGAGCCTGGTGAGCTACAGTCCATGGGGTCACAAAGAGTCGGAGACAACTGAGCTATTAACACACACATAGCTACTAACACACACAGGGCAATGAAATACAAAAACTTGAAGACAGAGATGGGTTAAAGCAGATTAAAAACACACAACCAAAATGTTTTCCATAAGAAATTCACTTCACACAAAACAAACAATATAGGAAGAATGAAACTAAAAGAGTTGGAAAACATAACACCATTGCAAATATTAACCAAAAAAAGTAGGAGTGGCTATATTAATATCAGATAAAGTAGGCATGAGAACAAAGGAAATTACCAGAATACTGTATATTGAAAAAAGAATTCATCTACCAAGAAGACATGAGAACTCTAAATGCATATGTCCTAAACAACAGTGCCACAGTATATATGAAATAGAAACTGACAGAACTAAGAGGAGAAATAGACAAACCTACAAACAGGGTTGAGGACATCAGCAACCCTCTCTCAACAATTGAGAACCAGACAGAAATCATTGAGGATATAGCACTGAACAATACCATCAACCAACAGGATCTAACTAACGTTTATACAACACCCCACCCAACAACAGCAGAATACCCAGTGGATTGAATCAATGGGTTCAAACTAGAAATCATACAAAAAGGTAGGAAACTTTCCAAACTTGGAAACTAAATAGTGCACTTCTAAATAATCTATGGGACAAAAAGGCAGCCTTGAGAAAACAGTGAATTCAGAGACAACCAAAATGCAAGACATCAAGCCTTTTGGGGTGCACCTAGAGCAGCACTAACAGAAATGTGCAGCACTACATACTTACATACTTACTTACAAAGAGGAAAAAAAATCTCAGTTATAACCAAGCTGTCAACTTTTTGTTGTTCAGTTACTAAGTTGTGTCTAACTCTTTGCAATACCATGGACTGCAGCATGTCAGGCCTCCCTGTCCTTCACTATCTCCCAGAGTTTGCTCAAACTCATGCCCATTGAGTTGGTGATGCCTTCCAACCATCTCCTCCTTTGTTCATCCCCTTTTCCTATGTAGGGAATATGCTATGCACAGGCTTGTACTATAATTAACATGGCTTCTTTGAAAAAGAATGACTTTCTCCTCACCCCCAGAGGAAGGGCTGGGAGCAGTAAAACGTATATCATGGAAAGACATCTTGAAAACAAGATGTTGAAGTATTGGTGTGACTGATGGAAAACCATAACCAGAGCCTTGAGGGCATTGCTGAGAAAGGTTGTCACTAACCAAAGAGCTAAACAAAGTCATGAAAGGCCTGAAGGCTTGACATTGTGGACCGTGCATTGTATATCTTTATCCCCAGTCTGAGATTGTAAAGAACAGATGTCTCTAGAGCACAAACAAGGAAGTAGAAGTTAACAATAAAAGGCATGCAAGGACTAGGATCTGGGCTTTTGCCTGCGAATGGCATCAGACCCCTGAGTCTTCTTTTTCTTTATTCTTTGTGGCACTCTTCCTTCAGGTCGGTTTGTTGTTGGGCTGGTCACAACATTTGGCACCTGAACAGGCACCCTGGCCCTCAATCTTTCTCAACATCAGGGTCTTTTCCAGTGAGTTGACTCTTCACATCAGGTGGCCAAAGTACTGGAGCTTCAGCTTTAGTCCAAAGAATATTCAGGGTTTATTTCCTTTAGGATTGACTGCTTTGATCTTTTGCTGTCCAAGGGACTCTCAAGAATCTTCTCTAGCACCAGAATTCAAACACATTAATTCTTTGGCCCTCAGCTTTCTTTATGGTCCAACTCTCACAATCCGTACATGGCTACTGGAAAAACCATAGTTTTTACTGTTCAGACCTTTGTCGGCAAAATGATGTCTCTGTCTTTAATCTGCTCTCTTGTTCAGTCACCCAGTCATGTATGACTCTTTCCAACCCCATGGACTGCAGTATGCCAGGCTTCCCTGTCCTTCACCATCTCCCAGAGCTTGTGTCAGTGATGCCATCCAACCATCTCATCCTCTGTCATCCCCTTCTCTGACTGCCTTCAGTCTTTCCCAGCATCAAGGTCTTTTCCAGTAAGTCACCTCTTTGCCTCAGGTGGCCAAAGGATTGGAGCTTCAGCTTCAGCATCAGTCCTTCCAATGAATATCCAGAGTTGGTTTCTTTAGGATGGACTGACTTGATCTCCTTGCAGTACAAGAGGCTCTCAAAAGTTTTCCCTAACATTACAGTTCAAAAACACGTGCTCAGCCTTCTTTATAGTCCAATTCTCATGTCCATACATGACTGCTAGAAAAACCATAGCTTTGACTAGATGGACCTTTGTCGGCAAATTAATGTCTCTGCTTTTTAATATGCTGTCTAGGTTTGTCATTGCTTTTCTTCCAAGGAGCAAGTGTCCTTTAATTTCATGGCTGCAGTTACCATCTGCAGTGATTTTGGAGCCCAAGAAAATAAAGTCTGTTACTGTTTGCATTGTTTCCCCATCTATATGCCATCAAGGGATGGGACCAGATATCGTGATCTTAGTTTTTTGAAAGTTGAGTTTTAAGCCAGTTTTTTCACTCTCCTCTTTCACCTCCATCAACAGGCTCTTTAGTTCCTCTTCGCTTTCTGCCATAAGGGTGGTGTCATCTGCATATCTGAGGTTATTGATATTTCTCCCTGCAATCTTGATTCTAGTTTGTGCTTCATCCAGCCCGGCATTTCACATGATGTACTCTGCCTATAAGTTAAATAAACAGGGCAACAATATACAACCTTGATATGCTCCTTTCCCAAGTTTGAACCAGTCCCTTGTTCCATCTTCAGTTCTAACTGTTGCTTCTTGACCTGCATACATATTTTTCAGGAAGCAGGTAAGGTGGTCAGGTATTCCCACCTTTTAAGAATTTCACACACTTTGTTGCAATCCACACAAAGACTTTAGTGTAGTCAGTGAACCAGAAGTAGATGTTTTTTGGAATTACTTTGCTTTTTCTATGATCTAGTGTATGCTGGCAATTTGATCTCTGGTTCCTCTGCCTTTTCTAAATCCAGCTTGTACATCTGGAAGTTCTCAGTTTATGTACTGCTGAAACCGAGCTTGGAGGATTTTGAGCTTGACTTTGCTCACTTGTGAAATGAGTGCTGTTGTGCAGTAATTAGACATTCTTTGGCATTGCCTTTCTTTGGGATTGGAATGATAACTGACCTTTTCCAGTCCTCTGGCCACTGCTGAGTTTTCCAAATTTGCTGGCATATTGAGTACAGCACTTTAACAGCATCATCTTTTAGGGTTTGAAGTAGCTCAACTGGAATTCCATCACCTCCACTAGCTTTGTTCGTAGTGCTGGTTCCTTAGACCCACTTGACTTCACACTCCAGGATGTCTGGCTCTAAGAGAGTGATCATTCCATCATGGTTATCTGGGTCATTAAAATCTTTTTTGTATAGTTCTGTATATTTTTGCCACCTCTTCTTAATATTTTCTGCTTCTTTTAAGTCCATACCATTTCTGTCCTTTATTGTGCCCATCTTTGCATGAAATATTCCCTTGGGATCTCTGATTTTCTTGAAGGGATCTCTAGTCTTTCCCATTCTATTGTTTTCCTCTATATCTCTGCATTGTTCACTTAGGAAGGCTTTCTTATTTCTCCTTGCGGTTCTCTGGAACTTTGCATTTAGTTGGATATATCTTTTCTCCTTCGCCTTTCACTTCTCTTCTTTTCTCAGCTATATGTAAGTGTTCCTTAAACAACCATTTTGCCTTTTTTGCATTTCTTTTTCTCGGGGATGGTTTTGATCACTGCCTCCTGTGCAGTGTAATGAACCTCCGTCCATAGTTCTTCAGGCATTCTTTCAGATCTAATCCCTTGAATCGACTATCTATGTGTCACTTCCACTGTATAATTGTAGGGGATTTGATTTAGGCCATACCTGAATGGTCTGGTGGTTTTCCCTACTTTCTTCAATTTAAGTCTGAATTTTGCAATAAGGAGTTCATGATCTGAGCCACAGTCAGCTCCCAGTCTTGTTTTTCCTGACTGTATAGAGCTTGTCCATTTTCAATTACAAAGAATATAATCAATCTGATTTTGGTATTGACTATCTGGTGATGTTTATGTGTAGAGTCATCTCTTATATTGTTGGAAGAGGGTGTTGCTATGACCAGTGTGTTCGCTATGACCAGTGTGTTCTTTTGGCAAAACTCTGTTAGGCTTTGCCCTGTTTCATTTTGTACTTTAAGGCCAAACTTGCTTGTTACTCTAGATATCTCTTGACTTCCTGCTTTTGCATTCCAGTCCCCTGTGATGAAAAGGACATCTTTTTTGGGTATTAGATCCAGAATGTCTTGTAGGTCTTCATAGAACTGTTCAACTTCAGCTTCTTCAGCATTACTGGTTGAGGCATAGACTTGGATTACTGTGATATTGAATGGCTTGCCTTTGACTGTATACCAGACCACCTTACCTTTCTCCTGAGAAACCTGTATGCAGGTGAAGAAGCAGCAGTTAAAACTGGACATGGAACAATGAACTGGTTCATATTGGAAAAAGAATACATCAAGCCTGTTATTATCACCCTATTTATTTAACTTATATGTAGAGGACATCGTGTGAAATGCTGGGCTGGCTAAATCCCAAGCTGGAAACAAGCTTTCCAGGAGAAATATCAGCAGCCTCAGATATGCAGATGATACTACTGTAACGGTAGAAAGTGTAGAGGAAATAGAGAGCATCCTGATGAGGATCATGGGTTTGGGTAAACTCCAGGAGTTGGTGATGGACAGGGAGGCCTGGCGTTCTGCAGTCAATGGGGTCGCAGAGTTGGACACGACTGAGCAACTGAAGTGAACTGAACTGATGAGGATCAAAGAGGAAAATGAAAACACTGGCTTGAAATTCAACATTCAAAAAAACTAAGATCATGGCATCAGGGCAAATAGAAGGTGGGGGAGGGAGTGGAAGCAGTGACAGATTTTATTTTCTTGGGTTCCAAAATCATTGTGAACAGTGACTGCAGCCGTGAAATTGAGAGATACTTTTTCCTTGTAAGAAAAGCTATGACAAACCTAGACAGCATATTAAAAAGCAGAAATATCCTTTTGCCAACAAAGGTCTGTATAGTCAAAGCTATGGTTTTTCCAGTAGTCACATGGATGTGAGAGTTGGTCTGTAAAGAATGCTGAGCACTGAAGAATTTATGCTTTCAAATTGTAATGCTAGAGAAGACTCTTGAGAGTCCCTTGGACTGCAAGGAGATCAAACCAGTCAATCCTACAGGAAATCAACCCTAAATATTCATTGGAAGGACTGAAATTTAAGCTCCAATACTTTGACAATCTAATGCAAAGAGCCGACTCACCAAAATAGACTCTAGTGCTGGGAAAGATTGAAGGCAAAAAAAGAAAAGGCTGACAGAGGACGACATATTAGATAGCATCACTGACTTAATGGATATGAACTTTAGGAAACTCCGTAAGATAGTGGAGGACAGAGGAGTCACGTGCTGCAGCCCGGGGAGTCACAAAGAGTCGGACTCAACTTACCGACTAAACAACAGCAACAAAATCACAAGTATATAAAAGAAGAAAAAATTGATGGATTGGACTTCATCAAAATTAAAAACTTTTGTACTTCAAAGAATATCACCAAGAAAGTAAAAAGACAGCTTAGAAAATGGGGGACAAAATTTGCAAATCACATGTTTGAAAAGGGATTTCCAGGATATATAAAGAATCTTACAGTACTTTCAATAGTTAAATATAGGCAAAAGCTTAGATAGATATTTCTCCAGAGAAGATATATAAAGGTTCAATAACACATGAAGATGTTCAACATCATTAGGGAAGATTGGGAAATAATGTATACATTAAATTATTGATTGTTGGAATAGGATAAAATATTATAAACCATAACTGTAAAGGAATTTAGAAGAAAATTGAAAGCTATTAACAGCATTTGCCTATTTCTAGAATTTATTTGTACCATTGTTTGCTTCCTCTACTTCATATATTTCCTTTCTTTTTAATGTTATAAAGTTTAAAATGTTCTATAACTAAAAGGTATAATGTTGTATTTTCCTTTCTTAGATTGTATTACTTGAAGCTAGGTGTGTTTTCTGCATTATTTATAACTAGAGATGTATTCAGCTAGGGACCAACCCATCAGCATGTGGGAGTCCCCTGATAAAATCTGTTTAATCATCTAACCTTTGGTTGTTGCAGGTGACATGGCTATATGGTATACAGCTCACAGGTTTACTCCTGGTCTGCATGCTTCAGTTTTTTAATTCCATGATTCTTGGATCATTGCTTATTAGTTTTAACCTTTCGGTATTAATTGCAAGAAAACTTCAGGTAGGACCTTTTTTTTTTTGTCCTTAAACTTTTAGAAATGTGTATTTGTTTGGACCATGTCTTCTTATAGGATACAAAGGAAAATTTATGACCAAACTCCCACTAAATCACAGTAGGGGCATTATTATTATTTTTTTTTTTTGAAGTGCATGGTATAGCATTTGTTTTCAAGCTCTCTGATATGTCTTCATCCCTTTGTTGTGACATTATTATTTCCTAAAAAATTGGAATCTTAATTAAATTCAGGATTAGCCAGAGATACTTATTTGAATGCTATTGGTTTAAAGTTGAAATAAAAGAGAAAAAAAGGTTAACTTTTCAAGTGTGAACTCAAGAGTGAGAAGAACCTATAGCTTGTAGGAAGTTTGTCACAGTCTTTAAAGTTGGTGGACACCTTGTTATTTGAAGTAGTAACACCACTCGCCCTCATTCTTACATATTATATTATTATTATTATTATTATTGATTTTTAAGTCAGTTAAAATTAACAGTTTTGAGAATTTGAGGTTCCAAATAAATAAATACCTTGGGACACTTACTAGAATAACATGTTTGACATTCACCTGATCTTTGACTTTATTATACAATTAAAATTTCTTAAATTTACATAAAATTTGAGTTAGTTCTCGTGTCCTTAATAATGTTGCAAAGCCTATTCTCTGTCTCATAAGCATATGAGAAACATTTCTCATAATCACTTTTAAATCAAGAAGCTGTTTTGTTTTCCATTTGGGGAAGACTAAATCCTTTTTCTTACTAGTCTTTTGAGTGAGAATTGCTATGGCAAATCCTCACAAAGTTTTTAATAAATGGCTTTTAGCTGACTGTTAGAAACTGTACGTCTCATTTATCCTTTTAACCTTAATTAGAAATGAATTATCACTCATCTTTGAACTGTTTAGATATTATTATATTTGATAATCTGTAAAGTTATTTGAATGTTACAATAAAACGATTATATATCAAAGAGCACAATTTATTTTTTATGCTGGTATTTTTATTTAATGGGTTATAGTCTGTGACATACAAATCAGTGGATAAATCATCAAAAGATTTCTTCAGTCAGTATGAGCTGAGTACCTTCTCAGCAGCCGACTCCATACTCTGGTTGAAGAGGTCTTTAAAACAGAAAGGACTTGGTTACATTCTTTATCATATGGAGCTTATTATTAAGTGATTCATTTACTATTAGAAAATAACAAATTTTAAGCAATGTTACTGCATGAAAATTAGGTTATATTTTCTCTGTATGTTACATGACTCAATGTTTTAAATCTTTTAAGTAATCTCATTTTAAATGTTTATGAAGTTAAATGAATATTAAAAAATTAAAACTTAACTCTCTTAATTTCTAGAAAAATCTGAAAACTGGAAACTTCCTTAATAGACTTGGGAAACTATTGTTACATTTATTTGTCGTTTTATGTTTGACACTTTTTCTCAACAACATTATTAAGGTATGTTAATAAAATGATATATTTAGTTTAGCATTACTGAAGAGTTAATAGTTTTACTTTAAACAGATTCAGTTTTACCTTTGTTTCAGTAACAGGATTGTTTTCTTTATTTTAGTCCTGATTTCTATTCACTCTTTAACATGTTCTACTTTGAACCCACCTTTGAGTTTATTAAACTTTTTTAAAAACTCAGCTTTAAAAGCATTTAACAAGCATTTCTCTAAATTTAAAAAATCTACTTTTTATAGATTGTTTTCTGTACTATAGTACTAAAAAAAAGGACATGATTTTTATTGGGTTAAGTTCATAAATAAAACTAGCTTTATTATCAGAGCCACATTGATTGATGGAGAGGATTTCACCCCTCTGGGAAGGCTGGACCAGGACAGACCCTTTCTCTAGGAGAGTGGCAGTCCCTCCCCCTGTCTGTTGACTGTCAAAGAAAGAAAAAAAGACCCTTCACTCAGCCAGCTACACTACACACCTTTACTCCAGGTCCTTGTCACTGTGTCCTTAAACGCCATTATCGGTCAGTACTCACCAAAAACATATTTGAGCAGAACAGTCAGCATTTCTGAAAGACTGGCTGAAAGTTATGCAGTCTGTTCATTTCACCACTCTAGGTGTTCAGTTACCTGTGTCTGGATTGAATCAGGAGAGAGCTGCGTATCTGGACCGCTGTTCTTTGACTCCCCCCAAAATAACGTCTATTGAATTGCACTTGACATTCTGCCAGCCACCTAATGAGAAGAGTTAGGAAGAGATACTCTTTGAGACTGCTCACTGTTTTAATATACCCATGGGCAAGATTTCTCTTGAGTCTCAATTTTAAGACCATAAGGCTCTCTTCTAAGCAACTGGTTTGTTTTAATCTTATGACCCTGTGAGTAGCATAAAGGCTTTTATTTCCTTCTTTGCATTTTCTGCTAGAATGCTTGAGTCCAGATTTGTGGCTCGTCTCTAGTGAATATATTTTATGTACCAACCTCAGTTCTGCATTAATCATATTTTTTTTCTATCTTCATTTTTCTTCTGATATAATTTCTTCACCCATTTATGTTATATGAATTTTTGTAAGCCATAAATTAAAGATAAAATAATGTGAATTAAAATTATACTCATTAATGATAAACACTGGCATTTGTCTCTTCACCCCTTGAGGGTTACTGCTGTGTCTTGAATTATCTCTGAGTGAATGAGTCTTGTATCAGCAAAATAGGATTTGTGGACTATGTTCCTGTTTGAGGTTTCAGATCATGATATTATCAGTTTTCTGATTTAAAAAATTGTACTCACTGGGGCTTCAGCCATCTTGCTTTCCCTGAAACCAAAGAACCTCATCTTTTATCTATTTTGCATATTGAACTTAAGCCTAGATTTTGTTTGCAAAAGTGATTCTGCTAAAAAAAAAAAAAACAGGAAGAAAGGGAGTTTGAAAAGCTCAGCTTTTGAATAAAATAATGCCATCTGCAGCAACATGGATGGATCTAGAGATTATCATACTAAGTGAAGTAAATCGGACAGAGACAGACAAGTATTGCACATCACTTACATGTGGAATCTAAAATATGATACAAATGAATTTATTTACAAAACAGAAACAGACTCACAGACATAGAAGACAAGCTTATGGTTACCAAAGGGGAAAGGAGTTCAGGGAAGGATAAATTAGGAGCTTGGGATTAGTAGATGCACACTGATGCTGCTGCTACTAAGTCGCTTCAGTCATGTCCGACTCTGAGATGCACACTACTATATATAAAACAGATAAATAACAAGGTCCTACTATATAGTACAGGGAACTATATTCAATATCCTGTAGCAAATCATAATGGAAACAAATATATGTATGTATAACAGAGTCACTTTGCTGTATACCAGAAACTAACACAACATTGTAAATCAACCATACTTCATTAAAAAAAATTTTTTTTTAAAAAAAGAAAAGAAAATCTCAGCTTTCGAATTTCTTGATTCTAAGAATTGTTTTGAACATTTACTAATTTTATACATATACACATACAGTCCTATGAAATGGGACATTGAATAAGTGTATTCAATGGGAAATGATCAGAAAACCATGTATAAGGAACTAATTAGCAATTTTTGTTTTCTCCCTCCCTGACAGAAAATTCTTAACCTTAAGTCAGATGAACACATATTTAAATTTCTTAAGGCAAAATTTGGATTTGGAGCAACAAGGTATGATTAAATTTAAAGTCTGTGTTTGTTTTTAACATTAAATCAGCAGAGTCTTTAAAATGTAAGTTATCAGTTATTTTAATTTCAGGCTTGTTTTGAGGAAAAATGTGAGGTTTACTTATCTTGTATTGAATTAAGTACTTTGCTTTCCTTTTATCTCCTAGAGATTTTGATGCAAACCTATACCTGTGTGAAGAAGCATTTGGCCTTCTACCTTTTAATACATTTGAAAGACTTTCAGATACTCTGCTTTTTTATGCTTATATATTTGTTCTGTCCATCACAGTGATTGCAGCATTAGCTGTGGCCTTCCGTAATCTCAGGTATGGCATATTTCAGAAATCTAGTTTTGTGCTTTAATGACCTTGTTCTTTGTTGCAGAAAAATTGCTAAATTGGAAATCGAAGGATTAGATACAGAGCAGAGTACAGTCATCTTAAAAGGAGAACATGCCCAAGTTAGCATGGACTCTACTCTCAGTTGTTACGGGTGGAACAGTGAAGAGACTGTAAATAGTGGAACAGTGAAGAGACTGTAAATAGTCATGGTTGCCATGCACCCAGGTCTGTGTTGAAGTCCTGGCCCACGCACTTGGGAATGATGTGATCTTTGAGCCAGTTACATAACCTTTCCATATTTCCATTCCCCTTTCTATAGAATGAGGGCACGAAGAGTATTTACCCATCAAGACTTTGTGAGAAATAAGTTAAAATTACATAAAGTACTTAGTGCCTTGTGCATAGAGTATTTTGTTGGTTTTAGCTATCATTATCAGGTATTATTCAGAGAAGGCAATGGCACCCCACTCCAGTACTCTCGCCTGGAAAATCCCATGGATGTAGGAGCCTGGTAGGCTGCAGTCCAGGGGGTCATGAAGAGTCGGACACGACTGAGCACCTTCACTTTCACTTTTCACTTTCATGCATTGGAGAAGGAAATGGCAACCCACTCCAGTGTTCTTGCCTGGAGAATCCCAGGGACCGGGAAGCCTAGTGGTCTGCCATCTATGGGGTTGCACAGAGTTGGACACAACTGAAGCGACTTAGCCACAGCAGCAGCGGCAGCAGGTATTATTATTGATTTACAAACCATTGTTTGTTTTGTTGCATCTTGTTTAAGGGCTTATGAAGTTGGAATGGACCATAATTATTAGCGTCTACTAAAAGTCTTAAGGTATTAATTGACAGTTTTTTTTAAACGTAGCAATCTGCTAACCTACTTAAAAGAAAAAGTCAGGGAGAATGAAGACTTTTTAAAACCTTATGGAATACCTACCTATCAAGCTGATGGAGGTTTTTGCATTTACTATCCATGTTAAATTGAAAGAAAATTAAGTGTAAGAAGTTGAAGCTACTGTCATTTGTGAAAATGTAATGAAGCCCAGAAGGAAGCCCTTTTTCTGTGTAGTTACCTTGCCAATTAAGGTGCTGGTGAGCTGATTCACAGCCACCAAGAGTTGGCTGGGAGAAAGTCATTACAGTGAGCCCAGCTCAGCTGAGGTGTTTTATGATTATTAAGAATGAAGCAACATTGAACCATGAAGATATTTCATTGACTATAAACTATTTTAGTATCTTTCAGAAGTGTTCTTTTTATACTGAGCCCAAGATAAAAATTTAGCCCTGTGAAAATAGATGGAAATTATTCTAGACAGTGTAATTTAATATTATTCCAGACACATCAAGTGTCGACAGGACTCTAGACTGCATGCAAAGCAGGAGGTTCCGTTGGCCTGCAGTGTTGTGTGAAAATGTCTGCCATGCTCAGTGTGAATCTGTGAGCCGTCCCGGGAAGCTGATTTGGTATATGATTATAGATAAAGGTTTTAGAGCATCTTCATCTACCAGGTAGGGATATTAGGACTTGATTAGAGGAAAGCACGACATTAATTAAAGTCTCTAAAGAATTACAGTGTCTTAATGTGAATTAATGTCTAAGTAATTTGAAGGAAATACTGTCAACGCCAAGTATTTAAAGTATTCCTGCCTTCTGGTGCTAGGAAGGATGGTACTATTATGTTTATACAGCACGTCTACATTAGTGTGCAGTATACAACTGAAAGGGGCGCCCTGTTCTATATTCGCAGAATTAATTGAGCATTCTAGCTCAGTTGCAGGGACTGGGAGAGGTGTTGCAGAATTCTCCCAAGTATTAAGGGAGCATGAAACTATATGTTCTTGTCTGGAGTAATCTTTTAGTGTCACTGGAAGCCAGAGTTTGGGTTGTGATACATAACGTTTAGGTAAAGAATATCACCAGTGGTGAAATTTATCATAGAGTGTCATTTTCATTTTCTTAAGTATAATAGTTATACAGAAGCATTGTACATATCCAAGCCTCCTGGATTTGTATGAAGGATAAGTGGAGCCTTTATGGAAGTATTATTTTTATCCTAAGCTGGCAGCCATTACTTGTTGTTTCCTTTTCCCGTTGACAACAAATTGTGCAAATCTGAACGCACTCATCCATCTCAGTATCACTCAAGTAGGAATAACCAGACAGTACATACTTTCCTACTTGATGCAGTATGGAATACGTTGTACCCTCATGAAGTGTACTTGCCAAAATAAATGAACTTGACTCTGATAATTAACCTCTAGATCTAGTTAAAAGTTTATCAAAAATATGAGAATAGAGAATTATATTAAATGGCACCACAAGGAGACAATCAGCCAAATCCAGAAGATGGGAATAGTTATAGGACAAATGATACATTTTCTTCAACAAGTAAATGCCCTTAAAAAGTCGGGAGTGGGGAGTAATTCTGTTGGTTGAAAGAAAATTTAAAAGAGACATTACTGAAATGCAGTATGAAAGCTTTGGATCCTGATTCAAAGAAACTACCTGAAAAAAGCTATCATAACAAATATAGATACTAGAACATGAACTGGGTGTTAGGTGATGTTAAAGGATTATTGTTAATTTTATGGGTACAATCATTTTAATGTAGCCATATTTGATTTTAAAAATCATGTTAGACATATGTAATGAGATATGGTGATAGGTTAAGAATGTGATCATTGGTTCATAAAACTACTGAGTTCCAAGTTTATGGATATACTTTTATTTCTTATTTGTAAAAACTAGAAAAATATGAGTACTACAACACCTCTGAAGATCTCTTATAGTTTTAGTGATTGCAAAATTTTTTGCTGTCTCTTACAATTGAAGAGATTGAAGGACTTTAAGGTTTTGTTTAAATCAAAATGAAATTTATGCAATTTTAGGTACTCTAATAATTATGACAGTTTTGGCCTCATAAATTCAAAACTGATCAGAGCTGTTCACTTTATTTTAGGGAAATAAAATATTTCTAAATATATGAAGGCATAGCTTTCTTGTATCTTCTTCTTTAACAAAGATTTAGCTGAATTAAAATTAAGAACTAATTTTTTATATGTGCTGTTTTATCCAGTGATTCTACCAATCAGCAGTCCATGTGTAAAATGGGAAAGTACACAATTGGCCTGAAACCAGAAACTGCCTACAATTTAATACATACGATTCTGTTTGGATTCTTGGCATTGAGTACAATGAGGTATTTTTGTCTTATCTATTTATTTCTTTATGACCACTCTTTACCTGACATAGTTTAGCAATGTAATTTGGAAACTGACAATCATCTTCTTTAATGATTATGGTTACCATAAAAATATCCTTATTTACTGTCTTCTCCCAGTACAAAATACCATTTATAAACCAGTTCTAATTACCAAATGTTCCTCTATTTTTACTTATACGATCATTCTCAAAAAGCAATGGAATTAATAACTAACACCTTGGCAGTTGGTTTCTGCATAGTTTTAGTAAGTTCTGTGATCACAAATAATATAGCTGCCTTTACAGCTTCTATACAGTTAGCACTGCTGACCTTTGCCTGCCTGTGTCCTTATAGAATGAAGTACCTCTGGACATCCCATATGTGTGTATTTGCGTCATTTGGCCTATGCAGCCCTGAAATATGGGAGTTACTTCTGAAGTTGATCCATCTTTATAACCCAAAGAGGGTCAGTGCTATCTCTTTTTCCATTTCATTTTTATGACTTTCAGTATTTCTTTCATTATCAATTTGTTTTCCCAAGAGTTGTCTAAGTATCAGTTTGATAAAATGGATACTAAACTTTAAAACTAAAATAATTGATATATTATGATTTTTTTTAATTTGTTTATTTTAATTGGAGGATAATCACTTTACAATATTGTGATGGACACTGCTATTCATCAACATGAATTGGACACAGGTATACATGTGTCCCCTCCTTCCTGAGCCCCCCCTCCCCCCTCCCCCCTCCCTCCTATCCCTCCAGGTTGTCACAGAGGACCAGCTTTGGGTTCCCTGCATTATAAGGAATTATTTTAAAATAATTTTGTGCTTAATTTTAGTTTTATTTTCTAATTTTTTTTCATAGTTAGATATGTTCATAATACAGAATTTGGAAATACTGAAAAGCACAAAAAGGAATATTAAAAATTACCAGTAATCCCATTATCTAGAGTTATCACTATTATTATTGTTAATTACTATAATATATAATATGTACATAATTACTAATAAGAATATGGTAATGATTAATAGCCCATAAGTGCAGTTCTGGGTTGTTCTGCCCTATAAATTCACTAGGTGGCAATATGGTGGAAGCTACAAATACTTTACAAATGATTGACTCAGTTTTTTTCTCCTATTGGAGATTCATGCCCTGTTAGGTTATATATATATATTTTTAAATAATATATTTACAAAGCAAAAATATAAAGTAAAACTATTCCAAATACTTGTAATCTAAATAATGTCTTTCTTATATAGATATGTATAATGCGATATTCAATACCGATATTAATACTGCTGTATCTGTGCTATAAGGTAAGACTGATTGTCCTCATTCTTATCTTTATTTAGCAGAATAATTGCTTTGACTCAGTGTACTTCAGTGTCATTGGCAAGGAGAGTGGTTTGCAGAGCTTACACATATCTGCTTAGTTTTTATGGCAATTGACATTGGTAGGAAAAGTAATCTACTTCCCAAAAAGGGATTTAACAGATAAAAACATTATAGCAAAAAAATACTACAGTTTAATTATTCTAATTAATTTTGGTTCTTACTTACTATTCAGCTGATACAAACTCTGAAAATAAAGATGTTTTCAGACCCATTTTGAGAAAAATTAGTTTTCCCCATTACCTGCTTTTGATAGAGTAAGATCTTAAAATGCATCTTACTTTAGCCTACACATTTTATTAGATGCTTAAAATCATCTGTGTAAGAACACTGAGCACATATAAATACAGTCTAAGCTTCGTGATCTGTCCTTCAGTTTCAGCAGGAAGTAAAGAAATTCTTCATATTCTCAGTTGACTGATTTCTGAAACAGCATTAACTGTGTTTCAGTTCTGAGACTCCTCCATAAAAGACCATGAGTCTGTGTTTTCACATCTTTGAAATTTAGAGGCTTGAATTGTTACCTCGGTAAGGGAACTTGGATGGTTTTATCCAATTGAGCTCTTACCCTCTCTTAAAGGAAAAAAAATATATATATTTTAACTTCAGGTTTTTTTTCTTCAGACTTTAGAACAGTAGATTTCAAACTCTCCTGTGTATAGCTTCTGATTTAGGAGGTAGCTAAAGAAGGTGGCAGGAGGTGGGGAGACTCTCCCACAGAAAAGATCAGCTTTGGCAGCTCAGCTTCTGGGTTTATTTGCTTGTGTTTTCATTTTAGATTTTTTTGAAGCAAAGGTTTTAGGCTAAGAAAAGTGTCTGATAAACACTGTATTGGACAGTTCTGTTGTAACTATTTCAAAAAATTATGTTCTATCATATTGCTGTCTACCAAAACATTTGCTATTATAGGCAGACGACTGTGCCAATTCCCAGATACTGGCAAACATAGAACTAAATCATTTCTGCCACCACGCCTCTGGGAATTTTATTGCTCTACTGTAAGTAAATGAAACTTCTTAAAAACATCTGGCAATTCACAACTAAGGATTAAGCAGAGTACAAGTGTGATGATGAAGGAGGTAACTTTATCTTTACACGTTGATTCTCAGGCATAGAGCACAGAAAAGATTCAGCTCACCTTCATTCTTGACTCGCCACTAAAGACACACACCCCAACAGTCTTCTCCCACTGTTCTGTGTGGGCCTGAGTTCCTTGATGTCTCAGATATTTATTTGAAAATTTGTTGATTTTTTTAAAAAGCTACTTGAGGACTAAAGTCTCTTGTTCTGGACAAAATGGAGGAAGGACATAATAGAAGAAATAAACAGGCAGCATCAGCATCATGTGGGAACCTGTTCGAATTGCAGAAGTTTGGGTCCTACTCTAGACCTACCGCGTCAGGAGCCCTGGGAGTGGGGTCCAGGGATCCGGGCTTAACCAGCCCTCCAGGTGGCGCTCCTGCACCCTCACGCTTGAGAAACCCCGATGTAGGACGGCTTCTCAGCGGCAGCACCGTGGGCATTTTGTCCGGGTAATTCTTTGACTTAAGGGCTGTCCTGAGCGTTCTAGGACACTTGGCAGCATCCCTACCTTCTACCCACTACATGCTAAGAGCACCAACCTCCAGGTGTGACTGTCAAAAATAAAAACATTTGTAGACACTGCAAAACGTGCCCCTAGCGGTGTGGCAGAATCCCCCGACACCACCCCTCTTGAGAACCATTGCCAGAGAAGAACCAATGATAGCACTGAAAAGGCCGTCACTTCCTTAGGAAATCTTTGTAGATGTATCCCGAGTAAGACAGGTGGTGGGCTTCCCAGGTGGCGCACTGCTAAAGACTCCGGCTGCTAAGCAGGAGACGCAAGAGGCATGGGTTCGGTCCCTGGGTCAGGAAGATCCCCTGGAGAAGGAAATGGCAACCCACTCCAGTACTCTCGCCCAGAAAATCCCATGGACAGAGGAGTCTGGTGGGCTACAGTCCAGGGGGTTTGCAAAGAGTCGGACAAGACTGAATGTGTTTGTGTGTGTGTGTGTGTGTGTGAGCACACGCATGCACACAGACACACACACACGACAGATAGTAGTAAGTCTGAAGAATCCTTTCAAAGACAAGTGGCCAGGCCTCTCTCAGTATTGGACTTCAGGAGAAATCCTGATGCATCCAGCTTTCACTGTATAAAATAGTTTAATTTACATAGTTCAGCTTCTCAGAACTTGTAAAATTCAAAATCACAAAGACAATAAAGATTTTATGTATATTAGCAGTTACCCTGAAACTGAATGTTTTCTAACTATTGAACAGATTTATCTGTAAGAAATAGGAACTAATATTTCAAAGTCTGATTTAAGTTTATTTACATAGCACTTTTAATGAGGATTTCAAATTTTCTTGTTAATAATACCTATTTTGCTCTATGTCTGCTTAGGATAATACTCTTTTAAAGGGAAAAATATGTGCTAGTCTCCACTCAAAAATCAAGTTTAATAAAATCATCGCCCTCATGTTAATTCACTTATTTGGATATCTGAAGTCTCATATAAACAACTGCTGATCATTTACCCAACAGCATTTAGTTATTAGGCATTTTTTCACACAGCATTTAAGACATTTACCATAAGACTGTGTTATTAGATTATAACATTTTCAGAATTAACAACAGCAACTTTCAAACTAGAAAAATATCTGATCATTGAATTCACAGGTTTCAAAATGTTTTATACGAAAATAATTAAAATATCATTTAAAAGTTAGTATTCTATTATTATCAAAATTAATAGGGACAATGGGTAATTGAAATTTCACAAGCGTTATCATTTAATCAGTAATTTTTATTACATTTCTTCTGAAACCTAGGATTAGTAGTGCAGACACCTGATTTTCCATCACCAACAATTTTCCTGATTTACCCACCCTAGAGACCAGATATGAATGAGCAGTAAAAATGGCCAAAGATGAGATGATAAGAAGATAAGAAAGTGATGGGGATTAAAAAAACAGCCACAGACCAGTCAGGTGCCACTTTGTTCTAGTTAATGGTTCTTAAATAGAAAATTTCTATTTACAACATTAATGAAGTATAGATACATTATTATTGGGCTTCTGTTTCAATATAGGTCATGAGTTCTGTGGTTCACCCTAACATATTTAGATGATCAATTCTTTTTAGGCAACTGCCATTTGATAAAACAACATTTAATTAATTGTTGAATTAAACAGACAAGTTATAATATAAAAGCAGTGGATTCAGCATGTATTTTTGCATTATATTTTCGTAGCTTAAGTAACTCAAGTTGAGTAGGAGGACCAGTGGCATAAAGATAATACTCAGATGTACTAGGTTTTCCTGGACCACCCTTCTTTCAAATATTCTTCTCTCCCTTTGTACCTGTAATTATATTAATATTCATCAAACCATTTGTCCAGATTTCTAGTACAAACAATATACTCACCATAGCACAGAATGAAAAGTTTGCAGTTATGACTCTGCCAGTCTGATCTGAGCAAGTCAGGTTATCTATCTTTCTGAGCCAAGGTCTCTAAACTAGAAAAATGAAGAACAGATATTCATGGTAATGATGCCTTCTGCGTCATCTTTCTCCCTGAGGAGTTGTGAGGATACAATGAGATTCTGTATTCCAAAGGGTACATTCTGCATTTAAAGATAAATACAGGAAGTTAGTTAGTCACATTTTTCTCATATCCTGTGAACTTTCTCATGGTTGCCACTCCTGTCATATCCAAATTAATGTTTTACTAGATATTGACACACATACAACAGCATTTTTGTTAGTGTAAAATAAAAGTTCAGTTTCTGAAGTTGGCAACACCAGTACTTCTAATTAGCTGCAGCTCAAAATGATTTGGGGAACTTTTCTCAGACTTTATCTCACTTTACACTTAGAAGGGTTGACCTCAGAGGTGAAGGAGTTCTACTCTTCCAGTTACTGGGTTTACTTAGTTCACAAGTTATATGCAGTTTCTCCTTTTTCACTTTAATTTTAGTGATAGCTGTGGGCCTGGGGGTGGATTTTGTTTTTGTTTAGTTTTGTTTTTAATTTCAGTTCTGGCCAGGAATGATGGATGAACTCTCCGAGTTGAGAGAATTCTATGATCCAGATACAGTGGAGCTGATGAACTGGATTAAGTAAGAGGATTTTTTTTTTTTAACCTTTGAAAATTAAAGTGCTTTTTTAAGAGTCACTGTAGGCCTCATTTGGTTTTTGGTCTTTTGGGTTTTTTTTTTTTTTTCCTGAATCTAATTATGAAGATACATTCATTCTCAAGTTTTTTCTTTAAAACTCTATACTTGAATATAATTTCTTTCCATTCAAAAAATGTTCTCTCTAATCACAGTCCCGTGAAGAAGGGAAAGTAGCGGTATGGAGAGGGAAACAGAATCGGAGGATGTGTCAGATCAGTGACAGCAGTGGAAATCAAGTTTTATGTTCTCTGCCAGTTTTATCTTTAGCATTTCTTCCACTTTAATAGCATTCAAATGTTCTATTAATACTGACATATAAAGTATTCTTTCCTTATTAATCATTTAAAAATTATACGGTAAAAAAAATACAGTTAATTACTAGCTCAGTGCAGACTTTCTTTTAACTGATCATATAGACTAAGATTAGGCCTAGAGAAAATTTAAAATACAAAAGCTAGAGCTTTTCCTTCCTCGAACATCATAATGCTTTCACATTATATTGGTTTTTATTTTTGCCTGCACGGTTACTTCACCTCAGCATTCAGCAACAGAATGAGATTCATGTTTTTCAAAGTTTTGTTAATGAAACCCACCTCCCACCAGCAAAAATTAACTCTTTTACTCCAAGCAGCATTCCTGTGCCCTGTAATGTTGTATTTCCCTATTTTATAACCAAACAGCAGTAGTGTAATTATTTACACATAAATAGATGCTGCAAATCTTATGTGACATATTCTGAAAGCATCGGCTGTGTTGTCTCCATCACTTAGAATTTTAGTGGCCATATTGGCACTTGCTCGTGACTGATGTTTACTAACCAGTACAGTTTAGCACGGCTTGTGTATTAAGCGATGGTAAATGTTTGATAGCTTGGGCCTCTTGAGTACAATACTTGGATTTTATAGAGATTTGTATCTAAAATATATATGTGGCTTTGGTCCCAGTGTTGGACTGGATTTGACTAGATGCAATGAGTATAATTTTTCATATATTTCCAGTGCTGAGAGTATGAAGCAGTGCTTTATCTTTATCTATTTATTTAACTTTAAATCATGGCAGACAATTGTAGAGTAAATAATTCCTTCCGTATTTATTGTGTAAGAGGAAAAAGGCTTTTTCATATAAAGAAAAGCTAATTACTTTGGCATTAGCTATAGTCAACTGGAAATTTATGGCATGCCCATCTGAAGGTGAGGCTGCTGTTTTCTGTTTTTCAAATTGCACCATTCGTAGGAGTGGTGTAGGGTGCCCACTCTGACACAGTCCCGTAGGTGGCACACCTTCTGGATCTACTTGGATTGGCATTATAAACATCCTACCTCCACTTCCCAGTCTTTTAGGAATTAATTGTAGTGTCATTAAGATTTTATTCTAGTGGAGTTATCTTTGGCTATGTCAGACTGGATATACTTATTGTAATGCCTTTATTTTCATGCTTTTGCTCACAGAGGTTATTTAAAATAACATTTCTGGTTCTGAAAAATTATGGATGAGAGTCTATTCCATGTGTAAAGAAGATAATCTTTTAGTTTGCATTTGGGAAAGTGGGCTTTGTTCTTACATTCTCCTTCTACTAACAGTTCTTCTCCCTGTATGTAGACTTATTCTTTTCACTTTTTACAAATCTCAGCAACTGAAGGATTTGTATTGTTCCCCTAAAAATGGTTCCATTGTGATCTAATCTTGCCTGTTTTCCCTTCAAAGTCTTCAAATCTAAATTATTGTTTTTGCAAAAATAGCTGCTAGGCATGTTTGTGAAATAAGCTTAAGTGATGATGAATGTATGTCAAAATAGGGTCTGTTTAGACACAAAATGCATTTGTTTAAATCAACATTTAAATCAGCTCTGGTCTAGGCTTCATTTCCAAACACAAGCAAATGTACTTTACTATTCATTTAACCTGTCCTGATTTCTTCTGCTTTTAAATATAAAATATGACCTTCTACTTTGACTCTACTACCTTGACTAATCACACAGTGTTCGTGACATGAGTAGGTCTGAGCTGTGCTGGAGGAAAGGCTGTAGGCTAAGGATTTGTGAAGTGTATCTGAAAGCCTGTTTGGAATTGTCTGAAGGCAGCACTGGGCCTCTGGTCCCACCCAGCACTGTTACTGAGACGCCTCCTCTCTGTCCTGTCTGCTTCTGTTCTCAGGTAGCCAGAGTGATATGCTCACATCTGTCCTTTGTCAGGGTGGTCATGACCACATCTTTTGGGGTCAGCACAGGATGGCTGCCCAGCCTCTAAAATGAGTCAGAACAAGAAACGGTGACCTGAAGAAACTTGGGAAGACAAATGACTCTCTCTTTCAGCAGGGGCAACCCTTGTGCTAAGTGTTCAGAAGGGGCTCCCACCATCTCCCAGTCTGCCTCATGCACTGGATGCTAGCGCTCGATGTTTGAAGATTAAATTCTTCTTTAACCAGTGAGGACCTTTGTTGCAGTCTGGGCCCCAGCGTCTTCCCGGTGAGAACTAGGACATCATCTCTCCACGCCTTCTGCAGCCCCAGCTGTGTGTTCACGGGGCTGGTTGCCTACCTTGCATGTTATACTGAGCTTCAGCATGCCCTATTTTCCAGTAGGTTTAAGTGTGTATGTTCACATTAACCCCTTTTTGCTAATGATGTTTTTCCTGAATACGAAAACTAAAAACCTGCCTTTCTGTTTTACTTTCTGGTATCTCTTTCAGCAGAACCCAGGTGGAGCTTTTATAGGTTTTATGTGTGACTAGAAAGCACATTCACTTCAAGGCCAAATCTCACAGCAATTGGTAGTTCATACCTTGTTTGTTTGCAACCTTAGAATGTTTCATTTTTGGCTCCTGAAACATTTCTTGGACATTATGTAATTCAGATAGACTGACTGTTTTGAGGTGTGACATTCTACCTACTTGGCTATAGGAGATTTTCACTAGAAATAATATCTTTCCAGTGATGAAGCCTGCATGTGCAATATTTTCTCAATGGGCCTGAAAAAATGGACCAGACTTCCTTCACATTTAATCAAAGCAGAAAGAATTACAGTATATTTAAAATATGATGTAGGTTAAGTTCAGACCTTAAATGCCAATAAGCCTCTTTTATATTTAATGAATCATTTTGTGGCATTTGCATAATTCTATAAATTTTTGAAGTGTAGATAAAGCAAATGTTCACACGTTATATTATAATGCTTAGTTTACCCATTAGTTCAACAGTAATTAACTTGTTGAAGCTTAGAGCTTCAAAAATAAATGAGATTATTTGTTCAAAAATGCCATCAGGTCTTCGTAGAATGACATTTAAATTATATAATGTAAATCCATTTGACCTGTGAGTCCTTGTCATTATTTAGTGACATTTCTTACAGAATAAATTGTTTGCAGGTTGGGCAGCCTGCTATGGAGCTTGGCAGAGAGCTATAAAAACAAATTATTCTTTCATTTTATACATCATTTGTTCAAACATTGGTAAAAATTGCTTTGTTTTTCTGTAATAGAGAAGTGTCATTCAATGGTTAAAAGCACATTAGCTATTTTAGACACAGACCACAGACTGTGTCAGCAGAAGTGTCCGTGAAGGAAGAATACCCATGGTTCCATCTGTCATGCTGCATATTTTAAGTCAAGACAAAGAACCCCTACTCCCTTTGCCCACTGAGCTTACCACAGAAAACAAAATACTGCAAACCTAGGTTTTTAAAGTTTAGAAAACGTGTGATTTTTTTTTTTTCATTTTGTTTCACTTTGCTTGTTTTACTTTTGCATTTGCTTTATGGGTAAAATTAAATATTTAAGGGAGCAGTTAAATGGCCCAGATCTACCACAGGGCTAGCACATAAAACCAAGTCAAACAACCCCGTGAATAAACAGCATCTGTATATGCTTGGAAGTCAGTCGTTTTCAAAGAAATTATTATATCTAAATCCATTTCATAGGCATTAGGGTGCTTGTATTTTGCTGAAAATGAAACCAAGAACCTTTAGTGAAAGACTCTTAAGAATCCTGAGGATTGTAGCACCTGCAGTTGAGACGGATTACATTTCTTTTAAAATTTCTGACTCTTTTACTAATGAGGCCAAACATGAAAACCTTGTCGCAATCGAATCCGCCTCACCTCCTCTAAGCGGTCATGTGGCATGACCTGCTTTCTTGGTGAGGCTGCTGTTGCCTTGGGGACCATAGCCAGCAGGGTGGCAGGGGCAGCAGGTGCTGTCAGAGGGGAGAGGCATGTTTACCACGATCCTGCTGCGTCTGAGGTGTTCTGTTTCCAGCACAGCTGCAGGCCCACAAAAGGCAGGCATCAATATGTGGCGGACTAGTTGTGGGGTTTTTCTGAAGTGTTTTCCTGTGGTGGGAGCTGAGTCTGTCAACCAGTAAGCTTCTTGAAGACAGGATATCATACCAGCCCAGCACGTAGTAGGCTCTCAGTAATAACTTTTGGCTGAAGCAAGTAGAACCTTATAACTCTGAAGCAAGTAGAATCTTGTAAGTCCCCAGCAAGCAGTTTAGGATTGTTGACATTTTAAACCTTTGTGAACTATTTAACTCATTGAAGTATTCTGATGATAGCCCAGGAAGGGGAAAGAAGCCTTGTTCGTTAGCCATGAATAGATAACAGGCCAGTTGGCCATCTTGGCCAACATTACCAACAGCTCTGTGCATCTCCCTGATGTTGAATCCTGTTGCATATTCAAAATGATGGTCCTCAGACAGCCTAAAGATTGGAGTGGATACTGTCAGCACAGCTGCTGCGTTTCAGTAAGACCATACAGACCAGGATGGTTCTGTCTCTGTGTGTTCTCACCTTGACCTCGTGCTTTGCCGAACACAGGGACCAGACGCATCTTCTCCCTGCATTCTAAACCTCTTTGGTTCAGAGGACCCAAAGAGGGCTTTTTTGTATAATTTATTGCAGTAGGATGGTTTGTGCCAGTTAAGAGTATACAGAAGGAAAGAAGACAGATTTTGAAAAATGATGACATTTTCTTTCATCTTATTTGTTCATATCTATTCTCTTTAGCAATTATGATCCACTATAAATGAGAGCAGCACAGTATATATGGCACAGACTGAGCATTTAGTAAGTATTCATTGAATTAAGCTAAATTTTTAGAAAATCTTTCACTAAGGAACTCTGTGCACCTTTACCCTTTGTCATTTAAACCCTCCTGTTTCCTTGATCATGTGGGACACATGTCAAGAATTTCTTATAAATTGCTGATTCAGGGTGGGGGACAGAGCAGACATGTATTTATGCCTGTGTTCTGGATCTGGTTGTCAGAATGATGATATCCTGTGAAGCACAGCCAGGTTCATGTAAAAGTTTTTCTCTTGTAATCCATTCTGCCGTCCGACAGGAATAAGGGAGGGTACAGCCTATGTCATTCCCTGTGTGTGCTCACTGTAATTCTATCACTTTAAGAAAGGTTATTGGAATTCAAGTGAATGAGATGTCATTGTTAGAAAATGTTGCACTTTTGTAAAGTATATTATTTGTCAGTGTTTCAGCTTGAGCTGTAGAATGCCTTACTTGTAGACATCCTAAGGCCTTTGTTGGGTGGCATTCTTCTATAGTCTTAGCGTAAAAATGTAATAAGTAGAACATCCTCATGGAATATATGAATATGATGAGGATTCTCTTAGAATGAACATTAGAGCAAGTTTCATGCCCTGATGTCCAAAACATTGAGAATGGTATGCTCTGGCTTTTTCTGCAAAACGTTCCCTGGTGGCTCAGAGGTTAAAGCGTCTGCCTGCCGTGTGGGAGACCTGGGTTCAATCCCTGGGTCGGGAAGATCCCCTGGAGAAGGAAATGGCAACCCACTCCAGTATTCTTGCCTGGAGAATCCCATGGACAGAAGAGCCTGGTGGGCTACCGTCCACGGGGTCGCAAAGAGTCGGACCCGACTGAGCAACTTCACTTTCACTTTCATGTTGAGTTTTAATGATTTCAGTTAGCCTCCTTCTCAAAAAGACTATGTCCATTTTAACTCACCCTAGCAGCTGTCAACTCCTTGTTTTTAACACAAGAAGGGTGAATGTATCTCACACTATTCAAGTGGACCTTTACTGGAAATTCTGCATTAAGGAGAGTCCATAGAACAACTGTTATGTTCTTCATAATAAAATGACACCTCATTGATTTGATGGTAGCTCCCAGGTTTTAAAAAATAGGAGGGAATTTAATCAGTGACTAAGATTATTTTTTTCCAGGGGGAAAAGGAAAACATGCTTTCACAGTATCACAGTAATCAGGAAGTCTTCCCTTGGCCCTCCATCAGCTGTCCCTCACACCCTATGGGGAGGCAGAGAATCACAGCTTGGTGATAACTGGAAAGTGAGACCATAATTTAGTATCAGAATGTCCTGTACTTCTTAAGATGCATGCAGTCTTTCATAATCAGGACTAAAGGAGAGAAATACATAAAATACTTCTGCCCCGCATCAGAAATGTTGTATAGCTTCATACCGAGTAATAAGATACCTGCTAGTTCAGAATCTTCTTTCCATGTTCTTTTGTTTTTAGCAATTATTTTTTTCTGAAAAGTAATTTATAGTAGTATCTGTGATCCTTTTTTCTGGTTTTAACCAAAAACCCTTGGAATCGACTCATGGCCAGCTGCAGTTTCTAGCATAATTTGTTTTACTCTAGGCAGCCCATTTAATTAAGTTTAACACAAAAGGCACTGGCAGTCTTCTAAGGCCTCTTGTTAGAAGCTGTCCCTTTGGAACAGGAGAGGAGAGGGTTGTGGGATTGAGCCTAGAAGACTCAGGAGGTACCCACATCCGAAGACAATTCATTGTAAGAGTAAACCCATCAAAACAGTAAATCAGAAACTTCCCAGTCATTGTCAAAATCAGATAGGAAAAATTTCATAGAACAGCTTGAGTGCAGATCAGAATCACAGCAGCCTCTTGTTTTTCCCAACATAGCCTTTCTTAACACAGCCGGGTCATCCTGAGTTTGTGGCATTGTCTTTGTGGAAGTCTTAGCAGTGACGTTAATTCAGACTCTTAAAATCTTTTAGCGCCCACACTCCAGGGAAGGCTGTGTTTGCTGGAAGCATGCAGCTGCTGGCAGGCGTCAAGCTGTGCACGGGACGGACCTTAACCAACCACCCGCACTACGAAGACAACAGCCTCAGAGAGCGGACGAAAGCGGTGAGGGCCTCACCTGGCTCCTTGTGCGGCAGCCGTGGGCTGGCTTGTGTTTGGTAAAGCCAGGGCTCCGGCTGTTTGTCTTGCGGGTCCTGAGGGGAAGGCACAACTGAAGTGCCTGGCAGGACTCACATCTCCGGAGCCTAGTCCATTAAAGGCGTGCCATTTAGGCCTTATGTTCCTCTCGGGTTAGAAGAGTACCCGAGGAGAAGTGCGCCTTGAGATGTTTAGGACAGAGTGTTTGAGGATGGAGCCCTCAGAGCCTGGAACTGGAGCGAGCAGGGAAAGGGGGAGAGCTGTGCTGAGAGCTGCGCTGGTCACCGTGTTTATGGGCCATTTCTAGCGAGTGAGTGAGTGAGTGAGTGAGTGAGTGAGTGTGTGTGTGTGTGTGTGTGTGTGTGTGTATGTGTGTGTAGGGAGGCAACACACAGTTAAGAAGTTCAGAACATGCAAAAGAGAACATAGAGAAAAGTCCCCATCCCAACCCTGTCTTTCAACTAGCGGTTCCTCTCCCAGAAGGCAAATAACATTACCAGCAATTTTATGTATGTACAAATGTGTGTGTATGTATATACACAGGTAAATTCATATTCTTTTCCCTCTTTTTTTTTTCAAACAAAAGAACCTACTACATCTTCCTTTTTTTGGGCACATAATATATTTTGGAGATTGTTCCATATTGGTTTATCAACAGCTTTCTTGCAGTTGTTAAAGCTGCCTAATATTTTGTTATGTGGAAATAGCAAATTTACTTAACCATTTAGGTTGTTTGCCTGTCTTCTGCAATTCCACGAACAGTGTTTCAAATAACATACTTGTATATGGTTCACTCTGCACAGGTACAAAGTATACATCAGATTCTTGGAAGTAAAGTTGCTGGGTCACAGGGAATGGGCATTTTTATTGAGATAGAATTACTAAGTCTGTATGAATTACACCAACTTTACATTCCAGTCAGTGCTACAGAAGGGTACCTGTCTTGTTCGTTACCAGCAGGGATTCCAGACTTTTTAGCGTTTCTTGTCAGTCACTTCATAATCTTGGTGGCTAAAGTCTATTGAAAAGTCTTTTGGGGGGATGAGATTTATTAATAACTAGCCTAAAAGCCAGAGAAGGCAATGGCAACCCACTCCAGTACTCTTGCCTGGAAAATTCCATGGATGGAGGAGCCTGGTAGGCTGCAGTCCGTGGGGTCTCTAGGAGTCAGACACGACTGAGCGACTTCACTTTCACTTTTCACTTTCATGTATTGGAGAAGGAAATGGCAACCCACTCCAGTGTTCTTGCCTGGAGAATCCCAGGGACGGGGGAGCCTGGTGGGCTGCCATCTATGGGGTCGCACAGATTCGAACATGACTGAAGCGACGTAGCAGCAGCAGCCTAAAAGCAAATGGTTTTTACTAACTCCTCCATTTTAAAGAGAACTGTCTGATTCCAGCTAAAATGGGAATTTTCCAACTGGCCCAAATGTTCCAGATAGCCCCAGGTTAGCTTGAGGAAGAGGGGAAGCTGCCTGGCTCCCCAGACTCCCAAGTTCAGCCAGGGTGTGGCCACCGCTTTGACTCGAGCGATGGGAGTGCTGTGTTTCATCTTCTCCAAGATCCAGTCCCTACCTCAGTGCTGTTTTATGCCCTATGTTTTTATGTCCCAGTGCCACTCCTCAGTCGTGACCTTCAAATCCCTGAAGTGCCTTACTCTGAGGCTGGTGCTGGACTGTAGGTAGGGTTAACCTAACAGTGTTAGCAGTATAAACAGATACCCTCTGCCATTTCAACGTCCATCCGGACATGCTGACCGAGGTTGTCACAACCCAGTCTCTTAATTCCAAGATGTATGAGAATCAGCGGGCGGCACAGGAAGCAGCACTGCTCTTCATTACCACCCCCTCCCCATGCACACCCCATCCAGCCTCCCCCCGCCCCCACCCCGCCAAGTCCTAGCAGACAGGACTTCAGGTGTGTGAAGCCGGCGGTGACGGGGAAGACACCTCCCATTGATGCCCCTGAGCTCTGCACGTTGCTCTCCCTCCAGGAAAGATGAGAGAGAAAGTGTAGGGTCTGCCGGTCAAGCCGAGTACAGCAAAGCAGCAGTAGAGGATGGCTGCTGCCCCTGCCCAGCTCCAGGGGCCTCATGAGGGTCCTGTTCCCCAGCTGCCATCATCAGAGGCTGGGTCTCCTTACACGCATCTGTGCCTCCAAAGTCCCCTCCACTCCTCTTAGTCTGAAAGTCCCCTTTTCAAAGGGAAAGGTCATGTCTTATTTACTAAATCGCATTATTTACCTTGGAGAAGGGATTGGCAACCCACTCCAGTATTCTTGTCTGGAGAATTCCACGGACAGAGGAGCCTGGTGGGCCATAGTCCGCAGGGTCGCGAAGAGTCAGACAGGACTGAGCAACTTTCACTTTGCCTCATTCTTTACCTTGGTGAAGCATTCTTAGAATCAACATCTACTAATGAATATATTCATAACTCAAGGTAATACATTCTCAATCCAGATCTCTCTGGTGCCTAAATCCAAATATATTCAGCATAACTCACTCTCCCTCTTGCCAACAGTTTTCTTTTTTTGAAATATCCCACACACTCCAGGACTATAGGTGAATGAGATGACCTGCATGGGAAGAGATAAGGGAGCTGGGTGGCTGCGATTAGACTCACCCCTGGGGGAAGTTACATCGATAGATAGTCTTGACTAACTTTCCCAGCGGTTAAGTGGTATTTTGCCTTATTCATTTTTTATCTCCTTTTGAAGGTTTATCAGATATATGCAAAGAGGGCCCCAGAGGAAGTGCATGCCCTGCTGAGGTCCTTTGGCACTGACTACGTGATCCTGGAAGACAGCATCTGCTACGAGCGCAGGCACCGCCGGGGCTGCCGGCTGCGGGATCTGCTGGACGTCGCCAATGGACACGTAAGCATGCCAGCCAGCACACACGGGGCATCTCCCAGGGAGGAAAGGGTCCAGGGTGAGTCCTGAGGAACATAACAGCCTTTAGACTGAGTGTCTGCAGAATTACATGATAGATCAAGCGTTCATCTGCTGTGTTCTGCAGAATTCCTACCTTGGCATGTTAGATACTTGCCACCGGAGCTGGGCAGTGGGAGAGATGGGAGTGGGGCTCTAGTCCCCAGCTTCACACCAAATAAAGCAACTTTGTCTTCACCTGGTCTGTGTCATGCTCTGCGTAGAATTTTTTTTTTTTTACAATTTTGCTTCAGAAGTGAAAAAAGAAACCTCAACCTTTAAAAACTGCTGCTCCAAACCATCCTTTTGGCTCATTCAAAATGACTGCAGTGCCCCATCCCCACATCGCTGCCACCCCTGCGCCCTCCCCCCACCCCACCCCCACCCATGATAGAATCTCAGTTCTCTCCCTGCTCTCCCATTGGGTGTCCCTTTTCATCCTCTAACACACTTCCACAGAGATGGCTTTCTATGGCCAAGCTTACACTCCAGAGCAGGAAAACAGATACTTCTCTTTTCTCCCTTCTGAGGGAAAATATTTTTGGAGCTATGCCAGATAGAGCAAACAGAAGATTTTTACCCTTTAGAAGTGGTATTTGCTGTAATTATTGGGGCTGTGTTAAAAGCTGATAGATATTTCTAAAATTGGGGGGGGGATGATAAATCTAGCCTAACTTTGAAAAGAAAAAACTTAACTACAGAATTTGAGATTCTGAACACTTAACGATCTAATTTCTTAGCAAATTACAGTATTAACACTAGTCACCATGCTGTACATTTAGGTCACCAGAACTTACTCATCTTATAAAGGCAAGCTTATATCCTTTGACCTCAGATGTCCTGATCTACTTGATTGTGGTCATGATTTCACCATGTTTATATGTAACAAAGCATCAATTATATGCCTTACTGCTAAGTCACTTCAGTCGTGTCCGACTCTGTGCGACCCCATAGATGGCAGCCCACCAGGCTCCGCCGTCCCTGGGATTCTCCAGGCAAGAACACTGGAGTGGGTTGCCATTTCCTTCTCCAGTGCATGAAAGTGAAAAGTGAAAGGGAAGTCACTCAGTCGTGTCTGACTCTTAGCGACCTCATGGACTGCAGCCTACCAGGCTCCTCCATCCATGGGATTTTCCAGGCAAGAGTACTGGAGTTGGGTGCCATTGCCTTCTCTGATATGCCTTAAATATATATAATTTTATTTGTCAGTTATGCTTCAATAAAGCCTAGGGAAGAAAAAAGAATATTTGATTTTTGCCCAAGGAAAATAACTGTCTGTAACTATCTTGAATTCAGAGAAGGTACAGACCAAATACCTGCATTTAAATTTTGCTTCGTGAGTAACTTTTGTAAGTTTTTCTAACAAGGCCATCTAATGAGTTGAAAAGCTTTCTCTGGTCATAGGAATTCTTCTCTTGTATTTGATTTTTGTGAGAGGAACAGTGTAGTGTGTTCCTCAGGACAAGGAGATCCAAGTTCTAGTTCTAGCTTTACCATTAAAGGTGAACACTGTTTGACACAGAACTCTCCTCTTCAGCCCTGGGTCATACTTCCCAAGGGAAAAAGGATGAACCAGATATCTCCAAGCAGCAGGTGACCTTGACATCATTCAATTTAAGTTCACTAGCATATCATTCTTAAAGAAACCCAATCCCTATTCCTACTTATGTTTGGCTTGTAAATATGATTTTTTTCCCCAAATTGTATTTGGTTTTGTTTTGGCTTTAGATGATGGACGGCCCAGGAGAGAATGATCCTGATTTGAAACTTGCAGGCCACCCTCGCTTCTGTGAAGAGATTAAAAAAAACCTGCCCACCTACACGGCATACTTCACTAGAGTGTTCCAGAACAAAACATTCCACGTTTACAAGCTATCCAGAAACAAGTAACAGAGCTTTCTAGTCAACCTCTATTTTTGATACGTGAAACTCCATCATAATGAAACTCAGATGATGTTTCATATGTAATTAGGTAGCCCGAACCTTAAAGCTGTGATATGATTAAGTCTACAAATGTTTACACAAGCATTACCATCTTTGAAAGTATCTTATACAAGCTTCAGTCTTTGTCCTGTTCCATGAATGTTCTTTAGCCTAAACGTTTCCACTTTCTAAAAGTGATCTAGAAGTTTGTTGTTGGGGAGAACAGTAAGTGTTCTCTAGGAAGCCTGAACAGCTGCACGCGTGTGTGCATGCTAAGTCACTTCAGTCGTGTCTGACTCTGTGCAACCATATGGACTGTAGCCCACCAGGCTCCTCTGTCCATGGGATTCTCCAGGCAAGAATACTGAAGTGGGTTGCCATGCCCTCCTCCAGGGATCTTCCTGACCTGCATCTCTTATGTCTCCTGCATTGGCAGGTGGGTTCTTTACCACTAGCGCCACCTAGGGAGCCCGGAACAGTTGCATATCCTGTTGTAAATCCAGAGCCTGTTCAGGATTTGAAATACTTCTAATTTTTAATTGACTTACAATAGCTATGGCTGAATCGAATTGAGGAAATGCATAATTAAGTTATTTACTATTATTTCACCAGTGAAAACCAACTGGTGACTTTTTTGAAAAAGCTCTTTATTGTCCTGTTTCACCTAAAAATTTTATAATGTCTTCCATTTGTCATGCTTTTAGTATTTAAAGAAAGATCACGTTAGGTCTTCGTGTATATCTGAATTTTTTGTCGTGCTCTGTCTGAAATGTAACGGGTAGCGCTTCAGCAGTGTGTGTCTGTGTGTGTATGTGTGTACATGAGCATGTGCATGCATCTCTTAATGCTGGACACAGAAAAGGGTTACAAATTCCATACTGTAAGTCCTTAAAGCAGCAGCAATGTTACGTAGCTGAGCCGAATTCGTTACTGTTTAGTGTTATTATTTTAAAACCTGTTGATACTATTTAACCTATCCTGCAAGTAAGAAAATTTTTCTTTACTTCTTACTCATTCAAATTTACTGGGTTTGCAAGATTTTGTAAACTCTTTGTTTTTAGCCTTTGTATTTTTTACAGCCTAGAACCTTGCAAAGTCTTACTATTTTTTAATTGTTGTATCTTAACTAACTTACAACTATGATATTTTTGGCAGAAAGCATTTTCATACTAGGTTTGATTTGTGGTCTCCAATCTTACTGCGAGGGCCCTTGATAGGTTGTTCTTTTTCTTACTCAAAGGTAACCAAGTGCCTCTAAGTCATGCTTACTTGTAAACAACAATGAAGAGGATTATGTGTACCTTGTACCTGCTCAAAAGTTTTTTGATAATTGCTTTTATAATTAATTTCTAATGATAGGGACATGTAAAAAAGTTGCTGATAAAAGCATATTGTGTTTTCAACTAAATCAAGATGGCTAATGAAATTAATTTTCATCTCTCATGCCAGTTGGAAATGATTTAAATGTTTCTCCTCACAGTGGTGTTAAAGTAAATCACTGTAGGCATGAAGATGGATATATCATATGTCCAAATGATTTTATATTCACCTACTACTTATTAAGCAATATTCAGAAAGAAATTTTACACTGTCATGTTGGATTCAAGGACACTTGGCCTTTATCACAACTTATTTAAATAAAAAATTGACAGTAGCTGGGTTATTAAATTATGCAACTGAAACTCCTGAATTATATCTTGTATCCCTTAATAGGGTTGGAGACCACTGCAGTTTAGGATAATACAATAATAAAACATTTTAATCAGTACTAAAACTTTAATTCTGTAATGATGCATGCCTGTTGTAGCTGACAGCATGGGTCAGTCCATTCTTCAGTGAGTGCCTTACTCTAATTGAAACCAAGCACATGTAAGGTACAGTATGTTAGACTATCTAGTTACGTTTTTAAAACCCCCTATTACCTTCTCAGAAATATTTTGATTTATTTTAAATATTTCTATATGTATTATTATAATCTACGCATTTGGGTATTTGGAGTTTCAATATACTAGAAACATGTACTTAAATTTTTATGCTTATCATCACTGCATTGATGGCACACTGTAATCTTTTTTTCATGGTTTAGGTGCCATCTGTTGCCAAAACACTTAGTGTTCAATCTTCAGTGAAAAATATAAAGTGCCAAAAAATCTTGCAAGACAGAGTCCATGCATTCACTTTTTCCAAAACACTGTGACCATGTATAGTCGATGTTTTATTTCCTGATGACCAAATCTCTCAATGAATCATGTTAAATATTTTTAGTGCTCCTCAGTTTTCTCTTTTATGACCTTCTCCTTGGAGTACACAGGAGGAAAGAGAGGAAAAGCGGCTAACTCCTGGCTCTCTGTCGAGCCAAAGCAAGTGACCTGTAGCCCAAGGTCCCTTCCACACGGATCTCAGTGGCTGCGCTAATATTTGATAATGACCTCAAATTATGGCTGTATTTTATGCATAGAAATGCCACTTGATTTTGCTTCAGAGTTAGCATTCAAAAGAAACCCTAAGTACAGTAAGTGCTCTTAATTATCCTTTACTTACACACCTCACCAGATACCTTCATAGTTTCCATCGTCATGTAAGCTGACTGCCACCCAGCACCACTGGGGGCTGCTCCCTGCTGCTCTGTTCTCACAGGCCTCAGCTCCCTCCTTGGAGTTCTCTGCTTGTCTGTGCATGCTCTACTTCCTGTTGTAAATACACGATTCAACATAAATCCAGGACATTCCGATCTAAAACAAAAGAATTATTTCTGTGAAAGTTAGCTAGAATGCTTTGGTCATATTTGATAAACATTGCCACTAGTAAAAACTGCTTTTAAATTAATTGTGTTTGGGAAAATTATAAAATATTGGGAGAACTTAAAATTCAAGAAAATTTATGAGCTTAGATTGCTTCACAGATTTATTTTAGTCCTCATTTCACCTTTAAAAAAATCTAGACTGATCAGAAGATATTAAAATGTACCCAAAGCATGTTATTGGTATGATTTATTCAAGAATAAAACCACAGTCATCGGACCCTTATGCAAAGGAAAGGTCTCAGCTTTACATCAAAAGATGAGCAAATGAATATACAAATTATACGCGTGAAGTTACGATTCCCCGCTTTGACCTACTTAATTTCATTAAATGACTAGGTGCTGAGGCTGATCACAGTGACTGATCTGCTAGAGTTGAAAGGTTCTAGTCACTTTATTACAGACTTAAAAGTAGGATTTCATTTCAGATATATTAGCCAGGACCATAATTAGGTGTTATCTACGTCATTTGTTGTCCACTTAAAGGTGATTTTCTTGACCTCACCGAGATCAACTAGACAAATGTATTTATGTGAGTGTGCGTGTCTTTGTATGTGTTGGGTTGGTGCTGGTGATGGCAAGGGCATATGTAGATACTGCAGACCAATGTTTCATCTGGCCTGCATCTTTAAAAGAACTAAAAATGTTTATTCTGATTCCACATGAACCTTGTAACAATTTTAGCTCATCTTTGGCCAAAACTTACCTAAAGTAACACAGAAATATTCAGTTTTTAAATTTTCATTTAAACCTTGAAATTAATAGGAAGACAAAATGTTCTCAGATTATATAGCTTGGCCAGTATGCTCCCAAATGCTTTATATACAACAACCTTTTGGCATAAAAGAGAGTGCTTATTTGTTCATGGGAAAAAGCTTTGAAAATGAGAGAGTGGCTTAGTTTCTTGTGGCAATTCATTTTATGTACTTAATATCCTATGGGTAAAATCTTACAAAGAGCTTTTATAATTTGTTGTACTGAACTGTATGAAGATTATGTACTGAATAAAGCTCTTTTAAGTTACACAAAATGAGTGTCTCTCAGTTCTTTGAAGGTCAAAAACCAAGGAACTGGCTTACTGAAGTGTATTAAATATGTGCTAAATAGAGTATCATCACTAAAGATGGATGTGGCAAGGTCTTAATTGTGCTTGTTAATGTTGAAGGGGTTCATTTTTTCACAAAATTTGGTTTGCTAGCTGCTTATTTGCTTCACTTGAAACTCAAGGTTATAGTTAAGGTTTCTAAAGAAAAGGCTGCTATCAGCAGAATTTATCTTCAAAGAGATAAATGCTATTGTTTTGACCTTTGGAATTGTTTCGACTTCTTGATCAAATTCTCAGTCTTTAGTAGCTCAGGAAAATGGGCAATGGTTCACATTTTTGCTAAGTGTTTAGATAACAAATGTGCTTGACTATCTTCAAAGTAGATATTGAAATTCCAAGCAAAAATGGTCAGGGAGACAGGTATACTTCCTAACAGAAGAAAATGGCATTGGGATCTCAGATAGTTCATACTGACACTTTATACATATACAGTTTCAGTATACTTAAACAGTTAAGTACATGTTGCTAGAACGGTCTAGCAGATTAAGAATTGTGAACAGTACAGATAAGCGAGAGATTCAGGATGTGAATGAACATGTAGTGGTCTGATGAGTGACACCAGACACAGAGCAGATAGAATGCTAGTTCTCTGCCCCTCCTTTCCGAAGAGGCATCTGAAATTCATCTCAAACCTTTTCAGTTAATTTTTAAACTATTTTATTGTTTTTATTTGGCCATACCACGAAGTATGTGGGATGTTAGTTCCCTGATCAGGGATCAATCCCATGCCACCCGGCATAGAATCAGAGTTTTAACCACTGGGCTGCCAAGGAGGTACCCCTTTTCAGTTAATACTTAGATGTTTGCTTTATAGGATTGTTTTTTGAAGTGCAGATAACAGAGCTATAGTGTAATGTGAAATCAGCTTAGTAGGTTGCAGCCAACATTTAGTAGTTGAGAGAGAGAGAGAGGAAGGAGGAAGGATGGGGAGAGAGAGGAAAAGGGAAGGGAGAGAGCCGACAGCCAATATGGTAACTATAAGTATTGTTTTGTGAAATGTTTCAGTTATACATGTCAATATCTGTGCACTGGAATGCAATGTCAAACGTGTTTCTTACTGTGAATTCATAGTCAATTTGAAAGCCATGCCCTTACAGCAGAGAGGACTCTGGGAGGATGGCAGCTTGAACTTGGCTCTGTGCTTGTCCCCCCAACTCTACTAGAGTAGACCCTTTTGAACAGTGATGATGATATTAAAGAATTATACATTTCAGGTATGATACGGACATTGTTATTTTGTTAGATCCTTATCTTTTAGAATATATACTGAAATATTTACAGGAGAGATTATATATACAGGGTTTATACCCAAATTGCTACACAACAAGAGACACCACCACAAGGGGAACCCTGAGCACCACAATGAAGAGTAGCCCCCACTTGCCACAGTTAGAGAAAGCCCATGCAAAAGCAACAAAGACCCAGTGCAGTCAAAAATAAAAGTGAAATTAAAAACACCTTAACTTGTCCAAGTAATGTTATTAAAAACTAACAAATTTAACCAGGAAGCTAGGAAGATAAAAAATTTAAAAGGTAAGAACTAAAGTCAATTATATAGGAAAACAATAAAATAAATTGCCCACCCCAGAAATGCTGGATATTTTTTTAAAAAGACTAATGAAAACAACACCTGGTAAACCTAGAAAAAGAGCAAAAGAAGACAATCACAGAATCAGAAGTGACAAAAAATATATATGAAATAATGTATACAATTTTGTAGCAAAAAAAGAATTGAGAAACCCTGCCAGAGTTGGATGATTTCCTAACAAAACAGAAATTGTCAAAATGAACCCCAAGAAGAAGATGAAAACTTGAATAGATAAGAACCATAGAAGAATCTGGAAAGAGGTCCAAAGGTTGTAAAGGACAGCTGGGCAAGAAGGGTACATAGCCAAATTCCAACTTTTAAAGAAAGGATGACTCCAAATTTAATTTGGGCCATGGAAAAATAAGGAAATTTCCCACATTTCTTCTAGGAAACTTGTTCAATTAGTTCACTATAATTCAACACGGATACTGTATTTGTTTTCTAATGCTATATAACAAATGACCACAAACTTTGCAGGTTAAAACAACATACATTTGTTATCTCAAAGTTTCCATGGGGCAGGAGTCCAAGCACAGCTTAGCTAGGTCTCATAAGACTTCAGTCAAGATGTCAGCCAGGCGGCTTGCTCATCTGGAGTTCAGGATCCTCTTCAAAGCTCATAAAATTGGTGGCGGAATTCAGTGACTGGTGATTGTAGGACTGAGTGCATTAGCTCCTGCAGCCCATGCCTCTCTGTAAGCATTTCATAACATGGCTTTTTGCCTCTTCAAGACCAGCAGGAATGCATCTCTCTTCAGGAAAGATTCTTTTAAGGCCTTTTATTTGAGTAAGTCAGACTCCACCACCCACCCAACTCCCACCCCCTCGGAATAATCTCCATTTTTTTATTAACTCAAAATCAACTGACTTGGGGCCTGAATTACATCAACAAATTTCCTTCACCATTACCATAGACTGTGATGTAATCAGAGGAGTGATATTCATCATAATTACAGGGCCCATTGGTACTTGGGAGAGGGATTATAGAGAGCATGATCACCGTGGGGTAGGAATCTTAGGGGCCATCTTAGAATTCTGCCTACCACAGACAGGTTAAAAGGAAAACTAGAGTCTGGTCAATACTGAGTATCTGGCAGCAACTGACCAGAGTACCATCTTTGTATTTTTATTTATTTATTTTGGCTGCACTGGGCCTTTGTTGCTGTGCACAGGCTTTTCTCTCTAGTTGCAGTGAGTGGTCATTGCAGTGCGTGGACTTCTCATTGCAGTGGCTTCTCTTGTTGTGGAGCACAGGTTCTAGGTGCTTGGGCTTCAGTAGTTGTCTCACACAGGCTTAGTTGTCCTGGGGTGTGTGGGATTTTCCCAGACCTGAGACCAAACTCCTGACCTTGCATTGGGCAGATGAATTCCTAACCACTGAACCACCACAAAAGCACAACATTGGAGTTTAAAGCATATGCTATGCCATGTCACGTCAGTCGTGTCTGACTCTGCCACCCCATGGACTGTAGCCCACCATGCTCCTCTGTCCATGGGATTCTCCAGGCAAGAATACTGGAGTGGGTTGCCATGCTCTTCTCCAGGGGATCTTCCCAACCCAGGGGTTGAACCCACAGCTCATTATGTCTCCTGCACTGGCAAGTGGATTCTTTACCACTAGCACCACCTGGGAAACCCATTTAAACTTTCAAAAATAACTATGCTTATTATATTCAAGAAATTAAATGACAAGATGGAAAATTTAGGTGAACTGAAAACTGTAAAATAACAAAATGGAAATACTAGAATTGAAAAATAATAAGTCTTCAGTGAAGGGTTAAATAAAAAATTAGATACAGCTGAAGAGAGACTTAATCAACTAGATGATAGGTTAGAAGAAAATATTCAGACTAAAACATAAAGGAGAAAAAAAGTGAAAAAGGAAAGAGCATGAAATGTGTATGTTAAAACATTTTACTTTTCCATAACTAAAGCCCCACAGAGCGAAGGAAGAGAATGGGGCTATATGACTTTGCACAAGCTACATATACTCTTGGCTTCAGCTTCCTTTTTTGTATATGAAGAAGTGAAGTGAAGTCGCTCAGTCGTGTCTGACTCTTTGCAACCTCATGGACTGTAGCCTACCAGACTCCTCCATCCATGGGATTGTCCAGGCAAGAATACTGGAGTGGGTTGCCATTTCCTTCTCTAGGGGAACTTCCCGACCCAGGGATCAAACCCGGGTCTCCCGCATTGTAGGCAGATGCTTTACCCGTCTGAGCCACAACCTACCTATAAGGTTATTGGATGGATTAAATGAGATAACGTTTAAAGCAATAGGCCTAATACTTTGTACAAGGTGAGTACAGTAGGTGGAAGCTACAGGATATTATCACCATCATCATTGTCATCAAAATTAGAATGTCAAGAAGAGTATGAAGAACAAAGTTATGTGACTCAGAAGAACCCTTGATAATTTTGTGAACTATTCTTGCTGTATTGCTGTAAAAATATATATATATATAAACAAAACAAAAACCTTTATGGACATACAGCTTGTAAGGAAACTAACTTCTTAGTATTTTCTGAGTTACGTATTTACATCACAAAGAGGAATGTTTGTGTCTGTGGCTAGCTGAGTATATATATATACATATATATATATATATGAGAGAAAAAAGAGTCATAGACAAAGACTGAGAAGCTAATTATTTGCATGTTTTTGGAAGCAACATCATCATTATTGAAGATAAATGTCAAAGCCCTGCCAAAATGCACATATTCATGAAGAAAGTAAAAGTGTTTGATTGTGTATGAATCTACTTAAGAGAGGGAAAGGAGTAAAAGAACATGACTTCAGGAATTACCATAGTAATTAGAACAGCAGAATGATAATTAAAGCTCATAAATTTAATGTAACTATTAGCATTTTCTCTTGCAAGAAATGGTGGATTTCTCCCTCCCCCAGGAAATGACACCTGTGAACAATTATCTCTTTTATCATTGCTGTTAAGATTATTTACATAACTTGTGCTCATTCAAAATTCACTCTTAATGCTTTTTTTTTTTTTTAACAATGCCTGATCTCACGCTCGATTCTCTCTCTGGCCAGGAAAGTATTTGGGGATTATTGATAATTAATGGTGTAACACAAATGGACAAAACCGTTGTTGGAGGGCCTGCTGTACAGCTATTTTGCTCTGGCTTTGTGGGCAGAGCACACAAAGGAAATCTGATTATAGGAAATCTGATTATCTGTAAGAGCCTGTTGGGTTATAATCATTATGAACACAACCTTCCCTGTACCATCATTCAGCTCAGTGATTCCTTCCATGAGAACTTATTGAGGACCTACTCTATGATAAGGTGAAACCTAAGGATAGGGAAGGTCCTATAATATAAACATGAGTAGAAATACCCTTGTTATACTGAGTGAAATGGTTATAAGGGTATGCTTTAGACAGAGCTGAAGTTGTACATATATACAACTCAGCCATAAAAAGGAACAAATTTGAGTCAGTTGAACTGAGGAGGATGAACCTAGAGCATGTTATACATAGTGAAGTAAGTCAGAGAAAAACAGATATCATATATTAACACATATACATGGAATCTAGAAAAATGGTACTGACGAACCTATTTGCAGGGCAGGAAGAGAGACACAGGTGTAGAGAATGGACTTGCAGATATGGTGGGAGAAGGAGAGGGCAGGACGAATTGAGAAAGTAAATACTGAGATATATATATATATATATATATATATAACCATGTGTAAAATGGATAGCTAGTGGGAAGTTGCTGTATAAACACAGGGAACTCAGTCTGGTGCTCTGTGATGACCTAGAGGAGTGAAACAGGTGAGGAGCGGGGAGGCTCAATAGGGAACGGACATATGTATACTTTTGGCTGATTCACGTTGTATAGCAGAAACCAACACAACATTTAAAAGCAATTATCCTCTAATCAAAAAAAAAAAAACTCCTCTAAGGGAAAACAAAGGATGTGCCAGTTAGGAGGTTTCATGTTGAGAGTTACAGAAAACCTAACTCAAACAGGCTCAAACCATAAAAAGAATTTACTAGCACATTAGGCCTTTAGATAAGACTTAGTCTAATGTCCCAGTGACTAAATGGGCTCAATATTTATCGAGACCCATAGGCACTCAGAACACATTACTGTACAAGACAGACAAGGTCCATGGTTTCACTGAACTTACATTTTAGTGGAGGATACACACGATAAAAAAAAAAATAAGAAAATGCTAAGTGTTTAGAGAGACAATAAGGCATTGTGACAGTGTAATTAGGGGGTTACAGTGCTCATTTGCTCAGTCGTGTCCAACTCTTTGCGACCCCATGGACTGTAGCTCACCAGGCTCCTCTCTCCATGGGATTTTTCAGGCAAGAGTACTGGAGTGGGTTGCCATTTCCTCCTCCAGGGGATCTTCCAGACCCAGGGATCGAACCCTCATCTCCTGCACTGGCAGGCAGATACTTTACCACTGTGCCACCTAAGAAGCCCAATTAGGGGGTTACTTGGTTTTAAGTGCTCAGAAAGACTTGTCTGAGGAGATGGCACTTAGGCTAGGATTTGACTGACAGGAAGGAGGCAAGTAGGTGGAAGGAGTCTGGGTCGACTAAGGGTCAGAATGAGAGCATAGGGAAGGAAGTGAATGGTGGAAGCATGCAGCCATCAGATCGTGGATACCATAGGAAAGAGGATGAATTTTACTCCAATATGATAGGAAAATAATGGAGGATTTTGAGCAAAGTAGTGACATTAATTTCTGTTTCAAAGAAGGTATCCGTGGATGCTATATTCACTTTCTGTTGTTGCATCATCAAATTACCAGGCTTTCCTGGTGGCTCAGAGGTTAAAGCGTCTGCCTCCAATGCGGGAGACCCGGGTTCGATCCCTGGGTTGGGAAGATCCCCTGGAGAAGGAAATGGTAACCCACTCCAGTATTCTTGCCTGGAGAATCCCATGGTCGGAGAAGCCTGGTAGGCTACAGCCCATGGGGTCGCAAAGGGTCGGACACGACTGAGTGACTTCACTTTCGCTTTCTATGCTTAAAACGTTACCTCTCAGTTTTGTAGTTGCAAGTCTGCATAACTCAGCTGTTTGCCCTGCTCAAACTCTCTCGAGAAATAGAGGCTCCCTTCTGAGGGTTCTGGGGATGAATCCATTTCCAGCCTCATTCTGGTGTTGGCAGAATTCAGTTAGTGGAACTAAGATGCTCATTTCTCTGCTGGCTCTCAGCTGGGGAGCACTCTTAGCTCCTGGTGATCTCTCTGTGATCCTTTCCCATAGTCCCCTACGTCTCAGGACCAGCAACAAGGTGTAGGAGCCCCTCTCTGCTGCGTCACTTGTCACTTCTACCTTCTGTCTACTGCATCTTCTGATTTCAGCTGGAAAAAGTTTTCTACTTTTTAAAATTGTATTTATGTTTGACTGTGCACTGGGTCTTCATTGCTGCACACAGACTTTTTCTAGTTGTGACGAAAAGGGACTGCTCTCTAGTTGGGTTGCACAGGCTTATTCTTGAGGTGGCTTCTCTTGTTGCAGAGCACAGGCTCTAGAGCACGGGCTCAGTAGTTGTGGCGCTTGGGCTTAGTTGTCCCACAGCACATGGAATCTTCCTGGACCCTCGTCCCTTGCGTTGGCAAGTGAATTGTTAACCATTGGCCCACCAGGAAACTCCAAGTGTTCTTTTAAGAGCTTGTGCCCTTAGATTGGACCCACCAGAAGTTATAGGATAATCTCCCCATCTCAGGGTTTATAACCTTCAAGGTTTATAGCCTGCAAAGACCATTTTGCCAAGTAACATGACATATTCACAGGTTCTGGAGGTTAAGAAGTAGAAATTGGGGGAGGAGGGCATTGCTCAGCTCACCACAGATGCTGTGTGGAAATCAGACTTGAGTGGGCAGAGGGTAAGATTAGAAGGGTATTTCAGTACTCCAAGTAAAAGTGTGTGCCTTGGGGAACAGAATGGTAGTGATGGAGAAGGAAGAGAAGTAGGGTTAAATAGGAGTTGCTGGTGGATTATACATTGAGAATAAGGGTAAAATCAAAGGAAACACCTATTTTTTTTTTTAACTTGGATAACTGGGTATATGATGGTAGTGCCTTTTGAAATGGAGAAGACAAGCATTGTAGTCCTTCAGTTCAGTTGAGTTCAGTTCAGTCGCTCAGTCGTGTCCGACTCTGCGACCCCATGAATCGCAGCATGCCAGGCCTCCCTGTCCATCGCCAACTCCCCCAGTTCACTCAGACTCACGTCCATCGAGTCAGTGATGCCATCCAGCCATCTCATCCTCGGTTGTCCCCTTTTCCTCCTGCCCCAAATCCCTCCCAGCATCAGAGTCTTTTCCAATGAGTCAACACTTCGCGTGAGGTGGCCAAAGTACTGGAGTTTCAGCTGTAGCATCATTCCTTCCAAAGAAATCCCAGGGCTGATCTCCTTTAGAATGGACTGGTTGGATCTCCTTACAGTCCAAGGGACTCTCAAGAGTCTTCTCCCAACATCACAGTTCAAAAGCATCAATTCTTCGGCATTCAGCTTTCTTCACAGTCCAACTCTCACATCCATACGTGACCACTGGAAAAACCATAGCCTTGACTAGATGGACCTTTGTTGGCAAACTAATGTCTCTGCTTTTCAGTATGCTATCTAGGTTGGTCATAACTTTTCTTCCAAGGAGTAAGCGTCTTTTAATTTCATGGCTGCAGTCACCATCTGCAGTGATTTTGGAGCTGGAAAAAAATAAAGTCTGACACTGTTTCTACTGTTTCCCCATCTATTTCCCATGAAGTGATGGGACTAGATGCCATGATCTTCATTTTCTGAATATTGAGCTTTAAGCCAACTTTTTCACTCTCCACTTTCACTTTCATCAAGAGGCTTTTTAGTTCCTCTTTACTTTCTGCCATAAGGGTGGTGTCATCTGCATATCTCAGGTTATTGATATTTCTCCTGGCAATCCTGATTCCAGCTTGTGCTTCATCAGCCCAGCATTTCTCATGATGTACTCTGCATATAAGTTAAATAAGCAGGGTGACAATATACAGCCTTGACATACTCCTTTTCCTATTTGGAACCAGTCTGTTGTTCCATGTCCACTTCTAACTGTTGCTTCCTGACCTGCATATAGGTTTCTCAAGAGGCAGGTCAGATGATCTGGTATTCCCATCTCTCTCAGAATTTTCCACAGTTTATTGTGATCCATACAGTCAAAGGCTTTGGCATAGTCAATAAAGCAGAAATAGATGTTTTTCTGGAACTCTCTTGCTTTTTCCATGATCCAGCGGATGTTGGCAATTTGATCTCTGGTTCCTCTGCCTTTTCTAAAACCAGCTTGAACATCTGGAAGTTCACGGTTCACATATTGCTGAAGCCTGGCTTGGAGAATTTTGAGCATTACTTTACTAGCGTGTGAGATGAGTGCAATTGTGCGGTGGTTTGAGCATTCTTTGGCATTGCCTTTCTTTGGGACTGGGATGAAAACTGACCTTTTCCAGTCCTGTGGCCACTGCTGAGTTGTCCAAATTTGCTGGCATATTGAGTGCAGCACTTTCACAGCATCATCTTTCATAATTTGAAATAGCTCAACTGCTGAAGTCTAGCTTGAAGGATTTTGAGCATAACCTTACTCTAGCATGTGAAATGAGTGCAATTTAGTACTAAAGTATTACCTCCATTCTTACAGAACTCTTCCTGTTTCTAGACTTGCTGTCAGCTGCTCTCAAGATCTATAGCTCAGAGGTCCAAGAATGGAGTTTTTATGACCTGATCTTGTTCATGTGTCTGTCTTAGAACCAACTGCTGAGACCATGGGAATGGGTTATATTGACAACTTAGGCCAATCAGTTTCTCCCTCTGGAGCTGAATGGGAAACCAATAGCATGCAATTCACATGACTAGGAAAACCGGAGCATTCTTGAGAGGGAAGCTGCTGGGAATGCATGTTCAGTACAAGAGAACACATTTTCCAGTTCCTATTGTAGGTCTGGCATGATGCTTGATACTTGCTTGTACCATTGTTTTTGGTGTTCTGTGGTTGCACCGAATGTGGCTTGTGGGATTTTATTTCCCTGACCGGAGACTGAACCCAGGCCCTCGGCAGTGAGAGCGCAAAGTCCTAACCACTGGACCACCAGGGAATTCCCAGCGTGTACCATTTTATCAATAATCCTATCCTTCATGGAACCCATTATGAGCACTATTAATCTCAGCTAAAATTGTTGCAGATATCATGTATGTAACTTTTATCTACCCACAGATTTAACTTGACATTTTCCCCACAGATACTATGAAAACAATAATTAACATTTGTTTCCAGTGCCACAACTGTGATAATTATCCATGTAGAGAGAAGTCTGAGAAACTTATGGGTCTGCCCATCTATAGCAAGTGTTACCTGCACTGCCCACATCTGCTTCCCAGAGAGTTTGCCCCCCTCAGCCTCTGTTTAACACAAAAAAGACCACATTCCTTCCTGAATCCTCCCCACAGCTGACTTACTACATGGGTTATCTTACCATAAGTATAATTGGAACGATGACTTCAGGACCCTGATCAGTCTTCACTGGCATTTTGTGTTGTAAAACCACAAGACTGGAGCAGCTGTGTGCACACCAAACTAGAGAAAGCCAGACTGCAAAGAAGGAGTGAAGCAGACAGAAAAAGTGGCCCTAAGAAGCCATGCGGCTGCCTGGCGAGACAGGGGGAGAAATGGCAGGTTGCGGATGATCAAGGCCTAAATATAGTCCCCCTGAGGCTGGCCTCACGCAGTGTTCTTGGGTTCCAGGAAATACCTGTTAATTCACTTTCCAGTAAATTACTTCTTTGACGTGAGCTGCTATGTGTTTGTTTCTTACAACCAAATGATCCCTGATGAAGACGATAGTACAGGCAAAGAGTTCCCAGGAGTCTGGCTTTCTTAAGACGTCTCTTTTTGACGGTCTTAATTTCATAAGACATTTCTACACAGTTAACATGGCACGTGTCATCCTATTGTTTAGTCACTAAGTTCTCCTCCTGCCCTCAGTCTTTCCCAGCACCAGGGTCTAGTTAACTATGTAAGTTTCTACCCTTCTGACTGTGCTCTGAACTTCCTCAGAGGGACTATTTATTTTTCATCTTCAAACTCTGAATGGACACCCAGAGTGAGTGTGTTGTCAGGGTTTATTGCATTGGATTCTGCAATTAAGATCCAAATGGCCAAATACTCACTGAGCTATAGTCAGTCAGTTCCTCTTAGGGAGAGAAAGAGAATGAGAGCATGCTTCCTGGCAAGCTAACCTTCCCTTCCTACTACCTATTGAAGAAACTGATTCACCTACATTCCAGAAGGAAGGTATGAATATGAGAATTCCACTCAAAACTATCCAAGCGTTCAACAGTTAAAAAAAAAAAATGGTGACTATACACACACACACACACACACATGTACACTTTAAAAGGATATCTATTATGTCATTATTGATTGAATACAGTGCTCTAATATTTATTGTTGGGCCAAATTTAATTTTGTTATTTAGATATTCAATATATATAATGACTTATTTCTTTGTTTCTTCTTGTCAGTCGTTGAGAAAGGTGGCAGAACCCATAACCCACTATGGTTATGGGCTCGCCTTTTTCTCAGTTTACTCCTGTTAATTTGCTTTACATGTCTTGCAGCTATGCTACTGGAAGCCTTAAGATTTAGAATTGCAGACTTCCCTGGCGGTCCAATGGTTAAGAATCCACCTGTCAATTCAGGGAACATGGGTCTGATCCCTGGCCTGGGAAGATTCTACATGCTATGGGGGGACCTAGGCCCACATGCCACAGCTGCTGAGCCCACGTGCAGCCACTGCTGAAGCCCACGCACCTAGGACCTGTGCTCCCCAACAAGAGAAGCCGCTGTGATGAGAGGCCCGAACACCACAACCAGAGGGTAGCCCCTGCTCACCACTAGAGAAAGCACACACACAGCAACGAAGAGCCAGCACAACCCAAAATAAATAAATTAATTTCAAAAGATTTTAAATGGCTGTGCCTTCCTAGTAGATGAATCTCTTCAATATTATGAGATTCCCCACTTAATTTCTAAATGGTGCTTATTGGCTTAGCTTACTTTGTCTGATGTTAGTAGAGTTACCCCATTTCTCTTTGCATGGTATATATATATATATATATTTCTATCCTTCTTCTTGGAAACTTTCTGTATTTCTACATTTATGATGTCTCTTATAAACATACAATAGGGTTTTTTCCTCCATTCTGAAAATGTTGTCCTTTCAAGAAATGTTTAGTTTATTTAGATTTTAGTGTAATCCTGGATAAATATATTATGTAGATACAGTGATACTAAACCAGTGATTTTGTGTCCTTCTCAGGGCACCACACCTGAAGACACATAATACCATCTTTCTTTTCTCAATGATATTAATTTTGGTCACTTACTTTGGCCACTGTATGCTGCTGCTGCTGCTAAGTCGCTTCAGTCATGTCTGACTCTGTGACCCCATAGACGGCAGCCCACCAGGCTCCCCCGTCCCTGGGATTCTCCAGGCAAGAACACTGGAGTGGGTTGCCATTTCCTTCTCCAGTGCATGAAAGTGAAAGTGAAGTCGCTCAGTCGTGTCTGACTCTTAGCGACCCCATGGACTGCAGCCCACCAGGCTCTTCTGTCCGTAGGATTTTCCAGGCAAGAGTACTGGAGTGGGGTGCCATTGCCTTCTCCAACCCACTGTATAGTTATTATTAATAATTATGAAAAGATAAATAGTAAGTGATGTGTGGGAAGATATTTTGAGAACAAAAACACTGTTTTTCATCCATTCCGGCTCCTCCACTAGATTTACCAACCATCCCTGATCTTATTACTTCAGTGCTCACATTCTTCTAGCTTTGAGCAGTGGAAGTCCTTCAAGCTGACTCTTCTGCCTTTTTCACATGCCCTGTTATTTATCTTAACCTTTCCTCTCTTTCTGCTACAATAAGACATTCCATACTGACTTTGGGTGATTCCTTCCTGAGCCCTATAACCAAGCATTTCTCTAAGGAGCTCTGGTCCTTTTAATAAGAAATGGTATTTAGAAACCAAACGCTGAATGCTAGATGTGCTCATTGCTATTGACCATTGTGGCTTCTAGGCTTTTCCAGTGGACTATATGATGAAATACGCAGAAACACGTGCACACATATGCATGCACATATATTCAAGCATGAGAAAATTTATATACATATGTGCATGCATAAATATATACACGCATGTATGTATAGACATACACATGACTTTGTGCTGATACAGCCAATTCCAATACAACTCCACGGTGTTCTTCCTTGCTTTCCCTATATTTAAACAAAATATAAATATCAAAAATTGATATTTATATCTTACTTTTGCAGTGAGAACCCTGGTTTCCAATGTTAGCAATCCAAAATCACATAAAATAGTTTCAGAATTGCTATGCCTATAAGTCACTATGAAAATAAAACCTTCTTAGAAGTGTTCAGTATTTATTTATTATTTTTTAGACTGGGTATACAAAGTATTATGTTCAAATATTGCTCAAATTAATCCCGTCCCCCTTTATTGTGGTTGTTATTCTTATGAAACACAGTTGGATTCACTGGTTTATGTTTGCGTTTAGTTTGAGTTTTCCCCTCTCCCCATCCATGCTGTTCTGTTTTTTGTTTGTTAGTATTTAGAACATTAATATGATTGCAAAAGTCAAAAAAATTAAAAAGAAGTGTCATTTTCTCCATTATCCTTCCTACCTGACTTCATTCCTGTGCACAATCCATTTTACGAGTTTCTGGTGTTTATTTTTTCTTTGTATCTTTTTTGCGAAACTAAACAGGTGTGTGTGTTTTCTTATCTTTCATTTTTCCTTATGTAAAATGAATATATCCTTTTGCACTTTGCTATTTTTTCTTAGTGATATAGCCTTGAAATCATCTCACATATTTTCATAGAAATTTTACTCATTTTTAATAGCGGTTAAGCCCATTAACATTTATTGATATGATTGATATATCTGATCTTAATGCCTTCATATTGTTTTAATTATTGTGCATGTTATATTTGCCATGTTTCTTTATGTGATATGTCAACTTCTTTCTAAAATTATTGTTTATATTTAGGAAAGCTTGTATCTTGTTTCACTGGTTACTTTTATATTTGTCCTTTTGATGTTCTTCATTAGGCATAAGTGAGAAAAACTCATTTAGCTTTTATTCTCTGCTGTCTCGGGTGTCTGTTGATTCTCACCTGTTATCTGTTCAACAGTCAATTATCACATCTGCCTTGACTTTTCTCCCTTCTCCTCCAAATTTCAGTCACAACTTACACTTAGTCAGACTATATTCTTTTTACTGTTATTTCTCACCCTTGTCTCCACCTGTTATAAGATTCTTATATTTTACCTGAAGTGGTACAGTATTATTTGAAGGTATTCAGTAATGAAGGTACCTATTGTTAACCATAAAGCGATCTCCCTCACCCTCTCTCTTTACCACACTTTATTTGTAGCTATTTAGCCAATACTTTAGGAATTAATGTCTTAATAAAATTGAATTTAGCAAAAATCTTTCCAAAGAGTGCCACTTCCACACTGGTAGCACAAGGAATTCTATGGACCTGCTCATCAGTGAAATAAGTATGAATTGGGAAAATAATTTTTAAAATCCAACCATTTAAAGTCTCTGGAAATTATCTTATGAAAAGACATTTATTCAAGAAAATCTATTAAAATTTAATAAACACAGTGCAAGTCTGTGGTATCTGAACCACAGCCAGCCCCTCTCTCCCCTTCCCCTGCCTATTCAGGATGACAGGAACTCCAGGCCAGGCCAGTGTAGATGAGGACACGGCTCCCTCCCCAACCTCCCACCTGATGGCTGCAGTGTCTTTCCAGGAGGCACAGCATTTCTTACCCTTCAACCCCAGCTACGTGTTGCAGAGACTAGGTTCCAGGCAGGTGTGGCCAAGGGTATGGGGCTCCCTCCGTTCTTCCACCTAGGCCCCCGCAGATGGGGGCTCTCCTCAAGAATGGCACACTGCAAGCACAAGGCCCTACTCTTAGGGCTGAGGGGCAGTGCCAGGAAGGGCAGTTTGGGAAGCCGGAAAGCTGCTGCCCTCAGCCAGCGTCTTCCTCTGAAAGCAAGGGAGGGGTCCCTCTGCCACCAAGTCCACAGGACCCAGACAGAAATCACACTACTCAAATGTGTTGAAAATGTATATCTACTTGTATAGCAACTTTATTCATAACTGCCAGTACTTGGGAACAACCAAGATGTCCTTCGCACCAGGCGTCCCTGTCCCTCAGTGGTGCAGTCCATGTGGTCAGATTTGGACACGACTGGGCGACCGAACAACGACAGCAATAACAAGATGTCCTTTAGTTGGTGAATGGATAAACTGTAGTACACCCAGACAATGGAATATGATTCAGCACACACACAAAAAATGAGCGATCAAGTCATGAGAAGCCTGCAGCATAGAGGAGTCGGCGTACTACTAAGTGAAAGAAGCCAGTATGAAGAGGTTACATGCTGTATGATCCCAACTATATGGCCTTCTGGAACAGTCAAAACCATGGAGACCATAAAACATCGGTGGTTTCCAGGGATTGGTGGGAGGAAACGTTGAATAGGCAGACCAAAGAGGATTTTTCGGGACATGCATCTTCCCTAAATATATGTTGGATGTTTGTCATTATACCTTTGCCAAAATCCTAGAATGTACACCACCAAGGGTGAACCCTAAACTGTGGGCTTCGGGTGACTAGGATGTATCGATGTAGGTTCATCAATTGTAACAAATGCACTCCTCTTGTGGAAGAAGATGGTGGGGGACGCTGTCTAGGAGTCAGCAGGGAGCAGGGAGTATATAGGAAACCACTATGCTTTCTGCTCAGTTTCTCTATGAACCTAAAACTGCTCTAAAAAATAAAGTCTATTTTTAAGTTAATTATATGAAAACCAGTCATTAACAGAGCTCAAAACTATCAAAGGAAAAACAAATGCAGAGTATCTGAGCCTGCTGTGTAAACGGAAAGACTATAAAACATAAAGAATGACTACTACCCCATGATCAGTTAGGGTTTTTCCAGATGGACAGTATTTGAAAAGATTCGGCATATCAGCAGCTGAGAGTTCAACATAAATCATTAGCCCATTAATATTTTATGATAAGATACAAACTCAGTGAGTGACATTTTAAGAATTCTAACCCAAACAACTAGTAAGCCATCTGTAAAATCTAAGCTGCTTTCTATCCAACTACTGTAATCTAATGTTACATTAAGATATTTGAAATTAATTTCCCCTTCACAAATATAATCCACTCCATTAAACTTAAATCATAATGCATATTATTTGCTAATATTTTCTAATATCCTTCCAAGAGATTTGGATGAAGGCAGCACAAGGGCGAAGGGTTCTGCCTGAGCATCATCGCTCGACAGCAGCGTGACCTTGGACAAGAAACACATAAACACAGGAAACTGTGTCTCAGTTTCCTGAACTGTAAATAGATTAAATCAATAGTCTCATCCCATAAGGTTTGAAAGGATTAAATTAGTTAATAATTTAAAGCTCTCTGGCAGGTCAGGCATGGCGTAAGCACGTAATAAATATTTACTGCTGTTATTAACACAATTTTGACACTTCTTAAAGGGGAGTTTGGCTTGTGTAATTCTTCTTCTTACCCAATGGAATAAAATGTTTACCCCTGGTGTGACGAGATCATCTGTTAATAGACACTTTCTGCTTTTTTTTTTTTTTTTAACTCCATGAAAATTTTGAAATACTCTGTGCCATCAGCAAAAAGCAATTCTCACTTCCCAGAGCACTGGCTAAAGCTCCCATCCAAGAGCATTTCTAGGTATCATCCCCTTGGCTTGGGATTCTGTTTCCACAGGACTCCCTCCCTCCATTCAACGCTGTTCAGATATTACCCTTTATGAGAGGAGTGCCCTGCTCACTCTAATTCTGCTTCCTACCATCTCTCAGTGCCTAAAGCTATACTTTTTAAAAAACTATTATTTGTAGCTGCGTTGCGTCTTCACAGCTGTGCACGGGCTTTCTCCAGCGGAGTGAGCGTGGGCTACTCTAAGTTGTGGTGCCTGGGCCTCTTGTGGAGCTCCAGAGCACCGGTTCAGTTGTTGCGGCACATGGGTTTAGTTGCCCCACAGCATATGGGATCCTTTTGAACCAGGGACTGAATCCGTGTCCCTGCATCAGCAGGTAGATTCTTAACCACTGGACCCCCCAGGGAAGTCCCACAATTGTGCTTGTTCTATTTTCTATTTCCTCCACAGGAATGTAACTTTCAAGAAGGCAAAGACTTTATCTTGTTCACTGCACTGTCCTCTATTTCCAGAAGCCCCTGCAACTAAGCTGCCCTGACCCCCTACATAAAAGAGCCCCCTTCATCCCATCCCTTCCTCTTTCCTTTCGAGTTTGCATCACCTTTTTGTTTGCTTATTAATTTTCCACATCGCTCACAAGAACAGTGTCTAGAACAACAGACACCAAATGAAGTGAAAGTCGCTCAGTTGTGTCTGACTCTTTGCAACCCCACAGAGTCCATGGAATTCTCCAAGCCAGAATACTGGAGTGGGTAGCCTTTCTCTTCTCCAGGAGATCTTCCCAACCCAGGGATCGAACCCAGGTCTCCCACATTGCAGGCAGATTCTTTACTCTCTGAGCCACTAGGGAAGCCCTGGCACCAATTAGTGAAAGTGAAAGTGCTACTGACTCAGTTGTTTCCGACTCTTTGCGACCCCATGGGCTATAGCCCACCAGGCTCCTCTGTCCATGGAATTCTCCAGGCAAGAATACTGGAGTGGGTTGCCATTCTCTTTTCCAGGGGATCTTCCTGACCCAGGGATCAAACCCAGGTCTCCTGCATTGCAGGCAGATTCTTTACTGTCTGAGCCATCAGGGAAGCCCAATTAGACACCCAGTAAATATTTGTTAATGCATAAAGGGTGTTTGGCACATAAGAAACCCTCAGCAAATGTGCTGAATGAGTCTATGTCCCTGAAGATGTCACAGAAAGACCATCCTTCATTCTCAGTAGATAAAACCGAGGGTTAGCGATCTATTGCTGTGTAATAAATTACCTTAAAAAACTTAATGGCTTAAAACATGAAAAGCATTTGCTGTCCATCATTTCTGTTGTGCAGAAATTCAGGTGTGGATCAGCTGGATGCCTCTGGCTCCAGGTCTCATTTGGTTTCAGCCAAGTTGTCGATAAGGTCTGTGCCCCCACTGAAGACTCAAGTGGGGCAGGATCCTCTTCTGAGATCACTCCCATGCTTGGTGGTGGTGTTCAGTTCCTTTGCGGGCTATTGGTTAGAAGCCCCCCTCCCCAGTTCCTCACCTTCCGAGACTTTCCATAGGGCAGCTCAGCTTGCTTTCCTTCAGTGCACTTGCAGGCAACAGAGTTCAAGACAGAAGCCACTGCCTTTCAGGGCATCTCATAACGGAAGTGGCTTCCCGTGACTGTGCTATGTTGGGTCTGGTGGGAGCAAGTCACTGGGCCCAGCCTGCACTCTAGGGAGGGGTCACATAAGGGCATGAGCACCAGGAGGCATCACTGGAGGCCGTCTTCAAGGCTACCAACCACACCCCACTTCCAATTTTATACCGAAAATAGAAGCCGTGGCATGAGAACTTTCTCATCTGTTCATTCATCTGCATCATCTTATTATCCTTACCACCTGTCGCAATGGAGAAGCGCCCTCTCACCTGTGGTTTGGTTCCCGTCTTGACCCTTCTTCTCGGGATGCTTTCAGAATGGATTATCCCTCCTTTGTTACACAGCCTACCTCACAATTCAGCTGGGTCTTTCTCATCAGCTTTTCAGTGTACTCATGACTCTTCTCACAGAAAGAGACCAACAAAAGCACAAACCAAACCAACTAAACCCTCACATCCTCTCGTTCCAATGTATAAATCTCTCTCCTTTGTGGAACAGGCCTAATGCCCTTGTCCTCTCCCTTAAAAAAGCTGCCTGTAGTAGCTTTTGACCCGTTCCAGTGTAGATTTAGCAGGATTACTTCACTAGCAAAGCGCTTGTTACCAATGACTTCATGAGATTTGGGGACACTTGTTAGTCCGTGTGCTCTCTTAATTTTAAACACTGGTGGCTTATAATAGCCAAGACATGGAAGCAACCTAAATGTCCTTTGACAGATGACTAGATAAAGACATGGTATAGTCCTCAGCCATAGAGAATAATGAAATAATGCCATTTCCAGCAACATGGATGACCTAGAGATTATCATAGTAAATAAAGTAAGTCAGATAAATGCAGATATCATATAGTATCAGTGATATGTAGAATTTTTTAATTATGCAAATGAATTTATATACAAACAGAAGTAGACTCACAGACATAGAAAATAAATCTATAGTTACCAAAAGGGAAAGGTGGTAGGGGAAGGACAAATCAGGAGTTTGGGATAATCATATATACACTACTGTGTATAGATAACCAATAAGGACTTAGGGTATACAAAGGGAACTGTATTCAATACACAGGGAACTGTATTCAATATCTGGTAATAATCTATCAGGGAAAAATCTGAAAAAAGAATATATATATTTTCAGACTTATCCAAATTGATATATACACATATGTATGTATGAATATATATATAAAATTGAATCACTTTTCTGTACACCTGAAACTAACACAGTATTGTACATCAAGTATATTTTAATAAAAAATAAAAATATACCACTCCATCCTTCCCAAAATAACCCTCTTCCCTTATTTTCTAAGACAGTGCTCTCCTGATTCATTCTATTTCCCTGCCCTCCCCCTCCCTAGCTCTTCTACAGGTGTATCTTCTACTACTTATCTCTTTAGAGGCTGAGGTACTTCAGGACTTAGTCTTCTTGTAAATACTTCTTCCTTGCATTTTCTCTCCTCTGATCTTACCATGTCCTGTCTTCCAAGACCACCTAAATGTACATGACTCACAAACTGATTTTTCCAGCCTAGACAAGTACATATGGGCTCATTCAACTTCTCTTCCGTGCTCTCTCAAAGGCAGTTCAAGTTCAACATGTCCAAACTCACTATTTCTTCTTCCAAGCCTGTTCCTTTTCCAGTGTTCACTAGTGCATTCATTTCTGGAGCTGTTATAACAAACTACCACAAACTTGGTGACTTCAGACAACAAATTTATGCCCTCTCAGTTCTGGAGACCATAAGTCTGAAATCGCGCCTCCCTCAAAAGGTGAGATCTAGGGGGCAATCCTCGCTTGGCTCTTCCAGCTTCCGGTGGCTCCCAGTGCTCTTGGCTTGTGGCCGCATCACTGTAGTCTCTTCCTCCATCTTCACATGCTCTTCACTTCTTCTCCTTGTATGTCTCAAATCTCCCTCTGCCTTTCTCTTAGAAGATCCTGGAAAAATCTAAGATGATTTCATCTCAAGATCCTAACTCATAAATACCTCAGCAAAGACCCTTTATCCAAATAAGGTCACAACCACAGGTTCTAATATGTAGACATCTGAGGACAGCACCATTCAACCCACTGCATCTACTTCAATGAATGGTACCTTCATCCATCCTGATGTTTAAGCCTGATGTTTAAGCAACCTGACTATCCTTGTACTATCTTTTCCCTTGTCTCCAGTATCAAATGCATCCAGAAGTCATTTTATTTCTTCTACATCTCTAGTACCTGTCAATTTCTCATTTTTATATAACTTAATCCAAGCTAGCATCATCTCTGACCTAGAGTCCTGGGCAGCTTTCTGTCTGTCTGCACCTACTCCTGCGCCAAGATCTGTTCTCCATATTGCAGAGGAGTTGTTTCAAAATGCAAATCTGATTATGCTGCCCAAGCCACTTGTTCCTCTTCACTGGTCTTATGAAATGAACTAATAGAAATAACAAGTCCATATTAAAAATGAGAATGAATTAAAAGGATAAACTTTATGAAGTCTTGAAAAAGAAGATATATAGCAGGCAAAGAAATGTTTTGTAGAACAATTAAGAGGAGTCACTACAAAAATGAATGATTTTGCATGCACCCCTATGCTCATAGCAGTACTAGTCACAATAGCCAAGACGTGGAGACAACCTAAATGGCCATCGACTGATGAATAGATATAGAAGATGTGAGACATGTACACAATGGAATACGGCTCAGCCATAAAAAGAATGAAATGAGGCCATTTGTAGCAACATGGATGCAACTAAAGATAATCACTTTAGGTAAAGTAAGTCAGAAAGAGAAAGACAAATACTATATGCTATCACTTATATGATGAATCTAAAATATGGCACAAATGAACTTATCTATGATACAGAGACAGTATATTAAAAAGCAGAGACATCACTTTATCGACAAGGTCCATATAGTCAAAGCCATGGTTTTTCCAGTAGTCATGTATGGATGTGAGAGTTGAACCATAAAGAAGACTGAGCCCCAAAGAATTGATGCTTTCAAATTGAGGTGTTGAAGAAGACTCTTGAGAGTCCCTTGGACTGCAAGGAGATCCAACCAGTCCATCCTAAAGGAAATCAACCCTGAATATTCATTGGAAGGACTGATGCTGAAGCTGAAGCTCCAATACTTTGGCCACCTGTTGGGGAATTAAATGAATAGTCTTGTTTAGGCTTCAGAGACTAAGCAGAGCAGGCCTCTGACCTTGCTTTTACCCTGCCGGGACACTGCCCCACTGGGAGTGAGTGTGAGTGACTGCCTGTTGTGAGTGCAAGACGTGCAGCACCATAGGTGTGATGGGGGAGGAATCTTGAGATTGTTGAGCCCCTTGAGGGGGCCTGGCCAGCCAAGCCCCAAGCTTAGCAACATTCCAGGTTTTACAAGACAAAACAAATAGCATTAACAGGAAACCAGGCTTACAGTTTGGTCACAGATTGATGATGGCATCAGTTGACATCCTTCCTGGGATTATAACCGGGAACCCTGAACTGCAATCTTGAATTTGTGCACTCACCCACGGAGTGGACACAGTGCCTGAGACATTTTCCCAATTGTGACTCCAGATGTGCTGTGACACGGGACGTCCCAGCGCTGTTTAAGTCTGGATGTTGGTCAAAACCCGATTTGGTGATGTATTCTCTGCTCTCTCTATTTCTCTTTTCTTTTAATGTTAGCATATTGAAAGTAAGCTAGGTAATTCTCTAATAAATATCTATATTATTTATCTGTGTATAATGTGTGGCTTATTTTGTTAACAAATCCTTTGAACCTGAGATGAAAGTGAAAACTTACACCAAAACACCACCTGATGCGAAGAGCCAACTCATTGGGAAAGACCTTAATGCAGGGAAAGATTGAAGGCAGGTATTGAAGGGAATGACATGGTTGGATGGCATCACCAACTCAATGGACATGAGTTTGCGCAAACTATGGGAGAGAGTGAAGGACAGGGAAGCCTGGCATGCTGCAGTCCATGGGGTCGAAAGAGTCGTACGCAACTTAGCAACTGAACAACAATGAAACCAAGACAGACTCACAGACAAAGAACAAACTTGTGGTTATACCAAGAAGGAGAGTAGGGAAAGGATGAATTGGGAGTTTGGGGTTAGTGGATGCAAAATGTTGCATATAGGATGGATAAACAATAAGGTCCTACTGTATAGCACAGGGAACTATATTCAATATTCTAAGATAAATCATAATGGAAACGAATATTAAAAAGTATATATATGTGTGTATATCTGAGTCACTTTGCTGTATAGCAGAAATTAACACATTGTCAATCAACTATACTTCAAAAACATTTAAATGCAAATCTTTCAAAAAAAGAATGACTTTGAACTTGGCCTTGGCCTGCTCAACACCCAACAACTTAACATCCAACAATTTAATACTTAAATTGTTTAAATACTTAAATTTAATACCCATGGGTTACTAGGCCCCTTTTCTGGTCTATAAGAAAACAAAGTCATTGGACATTGATATGCTAAAAAGCATCTGCCTCCCTTCAACACTCATCACATAGTAAATACTGAGATGCTGGAATCCCCTCAGAGTATTTCTAGCAGCCGCATTTTAAACCTGTCTGCCTTCCCTATGCTCATCTTTCCTTATAACTCTCCTGCTGTAATACCTGAATGTGAGCTGTCCAAACGGTTTCAAAATGAAGTGCCTCTAAGTTACCAACTTTCATATTCCTGTCACTACAAAGCAGTCTGCTCCAATTTATGTTCTAATAATAGCTTAGTGGAGACCTTAGAGGTCCAATGGAAGTGAATTTCTAGCATGAAAAATATGACGTTCGCCGATCAATCATAAACTACCTCCTAGGCAGCCACGACATATCAGCGCTGTGCTGGTTCCTCTCTGGCCTTAACAAGGGTTTTGGCCCCCAAACAGGGAGATGGAGTGTAAGGCGATTTCACACAAGTGAAATGTTCCCTTCACATTTCTGTGTCTTCAGGATAGGCTTAATTCTGCTGCCAGCAGCCCTAAAATCTCAGCGGCTTCAAGCGATGAAATGTTATTTCCCACTCTTCCTACATATCCAGCAAGTTGACTGGAAATTTCCATCATGCTATCCTCCCCCCTAGACTGACTGATGAAGCGGCCCTTGTGTGGCGTGCGCCTGGTCACCGAGGCAGAGGAAGAGATGGCTTTGAGGGGGTCTTGCACCAGTAATTAAAAGCTCTGGCCTGGACTTCCCTGGTGGTCCAGTGGTTAAGCATCTGCCTGCCAGTGCAAGGGACACAGGTTTGATCCCTGGTCCCGGAAGATCTCAGATGTCACAGGACAGCTAAACCTGTGCCCCACAGCTACTTGAGCCTGCATGCCCTGGAGCCAATGCTCTGTAACGAGAAAAGGCATCACAATGAGAAGCCTGCACACTGCAATTAGAGTAGCCCCGCCTCCACAACTAGAGAAAGCCTGCACACAGCAACAGAGACCCAGCGCAACCAAAAATCAATAAATAAATACTTAAAAAAAAAAAAAAACTCTGACCTGGAAATGATACATCTCTTTTGCTCACAACTCATTCTACCACCAGGGGGCCCCAAAGTGCACCCTGCAGTATACCCAGAAATGGGAGAAGGGGAAATATTGGCCAATTTAAGATTATCACAGTCTATGCTTCTTGTCACTAAATATCTAGACCACCCTTCTTGCCTACAAGCAATATATACTCATACACCTGCCCTCCAAGGATGATATCCAAAAGTTCCATCCAGTCATGGCATCAAGCTGAAAGTCCAGAATCTACAGGTGTTGGACAGGAATTTCTAAATTGAGTGGAAGGAGGTGCTCTCTCCACCCAGAGACTTAAGAGCCAGATGCCGAGTTCATCATTCCAAGTGTGTTGCCCCACTCACAACATACAAAGATAGAATACTCGTGTGCTGGCCTAACCACGATCAACACACCCTTCAGCAAGGGCAACAGTAAAAGGCAGTCAGACGTTCTATTTCCCTTTATCTATTGTATTTATTGCAGTTAACATTTCCATAGCATCATTTCTCTGCCAGAAAGCCCTCTAGGTGATATACATATAGCAATTTATTTAATCCTCACTTCAGCACCATGAGAAAGGTACTATCACAAACCCCATTTTCAGATGAGAAAATTCAACCAATGCATTTGTTCAAGATCCCCCAGCTGGATTTCCCTAGTGGTCCAGTGATTACAACTCTGCGCTTCCAATGCAGGGGGTACAGGTTCAAGGTTTGAACCATGGTTGGGGAACTAAGATCCCACATGCATGGGTGTGTGCTAAGTTGCTTCAGTCATGTCTGACTCTTTGCAACCCTATGGGCTGTAGCCTGCCAGGCTTTTCTGTCCATGGGATTCTCCAGGCAAGGATACTGGAGTGGATTGCCATGCCCTCCTCCAGAGGATCTTTCTGACCCAAGGGTCGAACACTTGTTTCCTGTGTCTCCTGTATCACAGGCAGATTCTTTACAACTGAGCTGCTAAGGAAGCCCAAGATGTCACATGCCACATGGCAAAAAAATTATCCCCCAGCTAGTATGTGCTGGAGTTGACCAGCAGCCTAGCTCCAGAGTCTGCTCCTAACCACTACACTATGCTGTCTTTCCATGATATCTTCATCTTCAAAGATTCATTTACAAGTAAAATTCTAAATTAAGCTTGCAACCTAAAAGTGGGGAAATGCTTATTAAGAGAAGTATATTTTCATCTTGGAGGAAACATATTTGTTACTGGAATCACCCATGCCTACTTTGCCCTTCACTGCCCATCACTTCATGGCAAGTAGATGGGGGAAAAGTGGAAACCGTGGCAGATTTTATTTTCTTGGGCTCCAAAATCACTGCAGATGGTGACTGCAGCCATAAAACTAAAAGATGCTTGCTCCTTGGAAGAAAAGCTATGACAAACCTAGACAGCATATTAAAAAGCAGAGACATCACTTTGCAACAAAGGTCCATCTAGTCAAAGCTATGGTTTTTCCAGTAGTCATGTACCGATGTGAGTTGGATCATAAAGAAGGCTGAGTACAGAAGAATTGATGCTTTAGAACTGCGCTGCTAGAGAAGACTCTCAAGAGTCTCAGACTGCAAGTAGACCAAACCAGTCAATCCTAAAGGAAATCAACCCTGAATATTCCCTGGAAGGACTGATGCTGAAGGTGAAGCTGCAATACTTTGGCTACCTGATGCGAAGAACCGAGTCATTGGAAAAGACCCTGATGCTGGGAAAGATTGAAGGTAAAAGGAGAAGAGGGCAGCAGAAGATGAGATGATTAGATAGCATCACTGACTCAGTGGACATGAATTTCAGCAAACTCTGGAAGATAGTGAAGGACAGGGAAGCTTGGCATGTTGTAGTCCATGGGGTCACAAAGAGTTGGACACAACTTAGCAACTGAACAATAACATAAAAAAGTTAAAGTATATTTATAAGCTTTATTTAGTTATTTATTATGTTTTTAAATTAATTAATTAATTTTGGCTCTGCTGGGTCTTCTCCAGTAGGGCCTGGGCTTAATTGTGGGCTTAGATGTGGGATCTTGGTTCCCTAACCAGGGATGGAACCTGCATCTCCTGCATTGGAAGGCAGATTCCTAACCACTGGACCACCAGGGAAGTCCCTATTTATGAGCCTTAAAAATAAAATATTATTGGATTTCCCTGGAAGTCCAATGGTTAAGACTTTGAGCTTCCAATGCAGGGAGTGGGTGTTCCGCCCTGGTCAGGGAACTAAGATCCCACATGTGAAGTGAGTCAGGCTCAGTCATGTCCGACTCTTTGCAACTCCATGGACTGTAACCCTGCCAGGCTCCTCTGTCCATGGAATTATCCCAGCAAGAATACTGGAGTGGGTTATCATTTCCTCCTCCAGGGGATCTTCCTGACCCAGGGATCGAACCCATCTCTCCTGCATTGGCAGGAGGATTCTTTACCACTAGTGCCACCTGGGAAGCCCAAAGTGCCACTTGGCAAATAAATTAATAAAATATCATTTCTTGCTTCCCTGCTATGATATGAAGGTGTCCTCCCCACTGCAAAGTTCATATTTTAAAATCCTAATCCCCAAAGGTAATAGTATTAGTATATTGGAACTTCGGGAGATGATAAGGTCATGAGGGTGAAACCCTTACCATTGGGATTAAAGCTCTCATAAAAGAGACCCCATACATCTAAAAAGAAATGATGTAAATGAATTTACTTACAAAACAGAAGAGACTCACAGACTTATAAAATGAACTTATGGTTGCTGGGAGGAGGGAAGGGATAGTTAGGGACTTTGGGGTGGTCATGTACACACTGCTGTATTGGATAGCCAACAAGGACCTACTGTATAGCACGTGGAAATCTGTTCAATATTATGTGGCGGCCTGGATGGTAGGGGAATTTGGGGGAGAATGGATACATGTATATGTATGGCTGAGTCCCTTTGCTATTCACCTGAAAACATTGTTAATCGGCTATACTCCAATACAAAATAAAAAGTTCAAAGGGAAAAAAGGAAGGAGATATAATGCTTATACTAAATCAAATGTTATGTATTGGAAAAAAAAGAGAGAGACCCCACAGTTCATCCCCCCAGGCAAGAACACAGCAAGAAAAGCCTTCACCTGACCATGCTTGCCCTCTGATCTCGGATTTTCAGTCTCCAGAACTGTGAGAGATAAATATCTGTTGTTTATAAGCTGCCCAGTCTGTAGAATTATGTTATAGCAGCCCAAATGGACTAAGATATTCCCCTTGTAGAAAAAAATGAAGAAGCCAAGATCCTTTCCAATTTTCTCTGCTTCCATTGCTTCTGCTGGCACTAGCTGAGATTTTTGTGATCTCTTACATTTCTTGAATAAGCAACATAATGTAAAAATAATAACATTTTAATAAGTAAATTCTGGTGTATGGCCACAATTGTCAGTCACTTTAACCTAATAATTTTGTTTATTTAGATTCAGGGCTCATCACAGACTTCAATCTTCATATTCATATGTCCTTTATTTTGATTCTTCTTTTAATATGTCTTCCCTTAAAGCATATAGTTTAAGAATCATTTGTGAGTTCTCAGCTCAAAGGCTTTCCCACCATACTCTGCAAATGACTGTTCCATTTTCCTTTGGCATCTTGAATTTTGGAGGAAAGTCTAAAGCCAACTTTAAATTTCCCATGATAAGCTGGCCTTATTCTGGCCTGATGCTTATAGGGTTTTTATTGGTTCTGATGGTTTTATACTGTTTGTCGTCTTATAGTGAGAGAATCCTTTTAGTAGACACATTACAGTCATCCTTCTACTTTATTCACAAATTTGGTTGTGTTACACTGCTCTGTTCTCGTTGGGAAAACCCACTGTGTGCTGCGTCTTTACTGCCAGCTTCCATATCCATTATCTCCTCACGTTTCTCCACTGCCTTTGCCCCATGACACGTTTTCCCTTGGACCTCATCTCCAAGGCAGCAGGACACATTTGGCTTCGAGGTGCTTCTGAGGTGCTTTTCATTCTATAAAGTTTTCCCTTCCGCTCAGCTTCCAAGAGCCACTTCCCTTCTCCTTCTGCTGGTTGATGCTCTTGTTTGACCTTTTGTTTAACCTCTTGCTTTGTAGGCATGCCCTATGATTAAGACTAAAGATAATTTCGTTGAGACTTCAGAGATGTTTTATATAAATATTTCTTCAGGGAATTCCCTGTCAATCCAGGGGTTAGGACTCAGCGCTTTCACTGCTGACCTATGTTCAATCCCTGGCCAGGAAACTAAGATTCTGCAAGTTGCACAGCATGGTCAGAAAAGAAGTATGTTTCTTCAGTTCAATTTCTGGGTTGGGAATATCCCCTGGAGAAGGGATACCCACTCCAGTATTCTGGCCAGGAGAATTCCATGGACTGTATAGTCCATGGGGTTGCAAATAGCTGGACATGGCTGAGCGACTTTCACTTTCACTTTCACTTCTTCAGTTGTGTGAGCTAATTCTTGTTCAAGTGCATATCTGTACTCTCCACTGCTATTTTTGCAACATCTAGGCCTGAGTCCCTCGTTGGTTCCTTTCTGGTCACACTGAGTGGGGTAGCTCTTGGAGCCTTCCTGAGAACTGCATGATGCCATCCCCATTTTCTTCCTGATAACCTGAGTATTGTTTTAATTCTTCCCTTAGAAAGAGAGCTGAAGAACTAGCTATTGACCATTTATAATGAAATCTGTTCATTCTGCTGGAGAATGGGTGAGAAGGGTGAGGAATGAGCTGGAGTAACTGTCTGCCTTGACTTGGGAATGTTGCCTAGAGATCTTTTCCATTTTTCTCCTCTGATAGTTCAGGCATTTCTCTCTTTGGGGTAAGCAAGGCAACACGGTAGGAGTCCCCAAATCAAGGTACAACCTTAGAGCTCTGCCTCTCCTCGGTTGTGTCTGACTCTTTGCAACCCCATGGACTGTAGCCTGACAGGCCCCTCTGTCCATGAGATTTTTCAGGCAAAAATACTGGAGTGGGTTGCCATTTCCTACTCCAGGGGACCAAATCACGTCTCCTGCATCTCCTGTGTTTCAGGCGGATTCTTTACCTGCTGAGCCACCTGGACTGGTTATCTATTGTGGCCTTATAAACCACTGCAGTACTTAATAGCAAAGACCAACAATTTATTATTATCTCTTTACAAGTCTGTGGGTTGACTGGGCACAGCTGAGTGACTCTCGTGTCTCACACTATTGCATTTATTTATTTTTAGCTGTGCTGGGTCTTTCTCTGTGCACACAGGCTTCCTCTAGTTGCAGTGAGCAGGGGCTACTCTCCGTTGCAGTCAGTGTCCGAGCTCTAGGCACACGAGCTGCAGCATGTGAGATCCTCCTGGACCAGGAATCGAACCTGTGTCCCTTGCATTGGCAGGCAGACTCCCAACCACTGGACCACCAGGGAAGTCCATCATGCTGTTGCACTCAGATGAGGCCTGGAGTCATCTGAGGTCCTCTTCACTCATATGTCTGGCACCAGTGGAGTTGGACTGAGTGTGTTGCTGTGAGCTCAGTCACTCAGTCATATCTGACTCTTTGTAGCCCACCAGGCTTCTCTCTCCATGGGATTCTCCAGGCAAGAGTACTGGAGTGGATTGTCATTTCCTTCTCCAGGGGATCTTTCCTACCCAGGGATCGAACCCGTGTCTCTTGCGTCTCCTGCATTGGCAGGAGGATTCTTTACCACTGTACCGCCTGGAAATTCATGGGTCATAGCAAACCTGTGCTTCTCAAACTTTAAAGCACACAGAAACCACTTGATGGTTTTGATCAATGCCCAGTCTTGCATATCCGTCACCACCATTAATGTCATACAGAATAGTTTCACTGCTCTAAAAACCTCCCCTGTAATTCACCTGTTCAAAGCCCTGCCAATCACTGATCTATTTACTGTTTTCACAGTTTTGCCTTTTCCAGAACGTCATGTAATCACAGTCATACAGTATGTAGCCTTACAGACTGGCTTCTTTCAGTTAGCAATGTTTTTAAGATTCACTTGTATTTTTGTGTGGCTTGATATTGCATACATTTCCCCTTGATGAGGAGAAAATATTTCATTTTGGGCTGCTTCAAGTTCTTCTTCAAAACATTTAATTATTTATTTGGCTGCATCAGGTTAGTTGTGTCACGTAGGATCTTTCCTTGTGGTGCTTGGGCTCTGAAGCACACAGGCTCAGAAAGCTGTGATGGGCAGGCTTAATTGTTCGGCAGCATATGGGATCTAGCCCCGGACCAGGGATTGAACCTGAATTGCAAGACAGATTGTTAGCCACTGTATCACCAGGGAAGGTCCCTGCTTCCAGTTCTTAGTGATCATGATTACAACTGCTATAAATATTAGTGTGCAAGTGTTTGTATGGATGTAAGCTTTTTAATCAGTTGTATAAATACCTAGGTACACGATTGCTGGATTATATGGTAAGACTAAGTTTAGCCTCAAAATAAGCCACCAAACAAGTCTTCCAAAGTACTTGTTCCATTTTGCCTTCTCACCAGAAATTAATAAGAGTGCTTCTTGCTCTGCATCCTTGCCAGCAATTGGCATTTAGTTTTTTGGATTTCAGCCGTTCTAATAGATATTAGTGGTGTTTTATTATTTTCATTTCTGTTTCCTTAATGCAAAAGATGTTTGGTATCTTTTCATATGTTTATTTGTAACTGAACTGATAGCTTCTTTGATAAAGTTTCTGTTCAGATATCTTGCCTATTTTTAAACTGGGGTTTGCTTTCTTATCCTTGAATTTTTAGCATTCTTTGTATATCTTAGACGCGAGTCCTCTGTCATATATATGTTAATTACCATGGTTTGTCTTTTCATTCTCTTAACAGTGAGTGTCTTGCACAAAGAAGAAGACTTTCCTTTGAATAAAGTCCAGCTTATCCATTTTTTTCATTCATGGATTGTGCTTCTAGTGTTGTACCGAAAAACTCATCACCAACTCGAAGTCAAGAAGCTTTTTTGTGTTTTCTTGTAGAAGTTTTATTTTTAATTTTTTGAAATTACTGTTTCCATAGTAGCTACACCAATTTACATTCCCACCAACAGTGCACAAGTGTTCCCTTTTAACAAGTGTTCTCCAACACTTGTGTTTTGTCTTTTTCATTCCTGCCATTCTGAATGTGTGAGGTAGTATCACATCACAGTTTTGCTTTTCATTTCCCTAATGATTTGTGGTCTAGTCACTGAGTCGTGTTCGACTCTTGTGACCCCATGGACTGTACAGCCTGCCAGGCTTTTCTGTCCATGGGATTCTCCAGGCAAGAATACTGGAGTGGGTTGCCAATTCCTTCTCCAGAGTGTCTTCCTGACCTAGGAATCAAACCTGCGTATCCTGCATTGCACACAGATTCTTTACTGACCGAGCTATGAGGGAAGCCCCCTAATGATTAGTGATGTCGAGCATCTTTTAATGAACCTGTTGGCCACCTGGTCTTGAGACTTCTTCTTCAACACGTGTGCTGTTTAGAAATAGGTTGTTTCACATCCAAGTATTTGGGAATTTTCCAGCTATCTTTATTGCTTTCTGTTACTTTCCAGCTTTCTGTTACAGATTTCTAGAGTCATTACATTTTGTTCTGAGAACATACTTTGTATGCTTTATACTCTTTTAAATTTGTTAAGTTGTGTTTTATGGCCCAGGATGTTGGTCTCTCTTGGTGATCTTCTGTGGTTGGATGGAGTACTCCATAAGTGTCAATTAGATGAAGCTGATTGATAACACTCAGATCATTTATATCCTTACTGATTTTCTGCCTACTTGATCTATCAATTACTGACAGAAGAGGTTAAAATCTCCAAATCGTGGATTTATCTATTTCTTCTAAGCTCTTTAGATGTTGGGGCTGAAAGCAGAAATCCCGAGACTTTGCTTTTATCATTCATGTCATTGATAAAAATGTGCTCTTGCACGTTGTCTACAGAGGCAAGAAGCAAGAGATTAAAGCACCCTGTCTAAGATGCTTCTGTCCCCTGGGATTCCTTAGGCTGTCTCCCTGCACACAAATGAAGATGAATCTGTAGGCAACACAGAGATAGACCCTTAGGGCTCCAGACCATTTACATACCAAAAGCACATTGACTCAAAAGCTCTAGGGTATCAAATGAGTGTCACATCCAATTCATTGAAACAGACATACATGTAAATAATTGTTGCCAAATGTCATTGAACAATTTAGAGTCATAACTTTTTTATCTTAAAGTCACAACAACTCAAGTTTAACTCTGTTCAATCAAAACTATCAATTAAAAAAAAAAATATATATATATAATAGGAACTTTCCTGGTGATCCTGTGGTGAAGAATCCGCCTGCCAATGCAGGGGACACAGGTTCAATCTCTGATCCCGGAAGGTTCCACATGCCATGGGACAACTAAGCCCATGTGCCACAACTACTGAGCTCACACGCCTCAAGTACTGAAGCCAGTGCCCCCTAGAGTCTGTGCTCCGCAACAGGAGAGGCCACCCCAATGAGAAGCCTGTGCTCCACCGCTGGGAGCAGCCCCTACTTGCCGCAACTAGAGGAAGCCCGCATGCAGCAACAAAGACCCAGCACAGCCAAAAATAATCAAGCAAATTTTAAAGTAAATAAACAAAGCCAACCTTATTTAAAATATCTGCCTAAACCAAGAGACTCTGTAGCTTCTTCCTATAGTCAGTGACTGGAAAGGGTTCCTGGACCCAGTTTTAACTCATGTGTGTGTAGGCTGCCCCACACCCACAACAGATGAATCTCAGATGCCAGGAGGGTGTCCTACAACTCAATTCTGACCCTCTCTACCTAGAGATAGAATCAGACTCACAGGCAGAGGACTCAGTCCTACAAGACTGCCCCCTACCTCAGACACCAGGAGCTAACGTAGGTTGTTACCTCTGTTTCCGACCTACTGACCATAAGCTAGAAGTCTCCACAACATCTCCTTGGGTTTGATTAATTTGTTGGAAAAGCTCAGAGAACTCAGGGAAGCCCATTTACTTACTCGATTGCCACTTGATTATAAAAGGCTGTTAAAGGATATGAATCAACAGCCGAGTGAAGAGATACATAAAGCGAGGTTCCAAACAGAGAAGCTCTGTCTTCATGAAGCCCTGGGCACACAAGGGGGTACTTAGAAGCATTCTGTTTGCCTGATGTGAAAAGGGGCCAAAAAGCTGTCCTTCTGGATCTTTACTGGGCTTCCCGAGGGCTCAGCGGGTAAAGAATCCACCTGCAATGCAGGAGATGCAGGTTCAATCCCTGGATCAGGAAGATCCCTTCTTGCCTGGAAAATCCCATGGACAGAGGAGCCTGGCAGACTACAACTTAAAGGATTGCAGAGTTGGACTCAATTGAGCAACGAAACCCGCACAGTACCCATGCTGGGTCTGCATGGTAGCTCCATTACACAGTCAAGATGAACTAAATCACGAGCTGATAATGATTTATTCAACCCCTACTCCCTTTCTGCTCCCCCACCCTCTAATCACCTGCCTAGTTCTCCAGGCAACCAGCCCCCTTTCTTAGGTGCTCCTAAAAGTTACCTCATTCACATAGTAAAAGACAACTTTATCATTCTCAACATTTAGGAAATTCCAAGGGTTTGGGGAGTTGTGAGCCAGGAACTGTGAATGCAGACCAAATATATATGAGAAAGGTATTTTGGCCATCGGAATGACCCAATATATATTTCCTATAAATCACAATATCTCCATGATTGATAGATTTAATTCTTTAGAAAGATCATAAAGCTTTATGTGTCTACAGCAAGATTATTTCTTTCAATAAAGCTTTGTGTCCGAATGAGGAGAAGGTAGACAAGGAGTCAGGCAAGGAGTAAGCCTACATTCCACATAGACCAAGGCTCTATACGGCTAACCAGTCCCCTATCATTGTCATTTCAGCAGTGAGAGAGGTGGTACAGCTGGCAGCAAGCACCCCACCTCTGACCCCATACGGCCCTGGGGCGTATGCACCATCCCTGAAGGCGTTGCAGGGGGCAGAATGGAGGAGCCAGACAGGCTTGGCCAGAGCCGCTGCTCAGCCACTTGCTGGTTCTGTGAGCACAGCATCCTCACCAAGAATGGGGAAGGTGATGGTTCCTCATCTCATCAGGCCACCATGAGAATTAAATGAAGTGCAGCATCTGGGCCTCATAAAGGGTTCTCAGCAATTGTTAATTCTTCCTCCACCCACCATTCCTCCCCTCTTGTCTTGAAAATATTACTTAAAAGATAACCCTAAATGCATAAGAGACATGCACATTAAACTTGCACTTACGTGTGTCTTCTCACGTGTCACATTAGCAGGTGTTGAAACCTGATGTGACAGAGGTGGCACTATACGCTAGAGGACTCAATAATAGCATCAAGATAATGTGTGATGTGAGAGTTGGGCCATAAAGAAAGCTGAGCACCAAAGAATTGATGCTTTTGAACTGTGGTGTTGGAGAAGACTCTTGAGAGTCCCTTGGACAGCAAGGCTATCCAACCAGTCCATCCTAAAGGAAACACTTCTGGATATTCACTGGAAGGACTGATGCTGAAGCTGAAATTCCAATACTTTGGCCACCTGATGTGAAAAACTGACTCATTGGAAAAGATCCTGATGCTGGGAAAGATTGACAGTGGGAGGAGACAGGGACGACAGAGGATGGGATGGTTGGAGGGCATCACTGACTTGATGGACATGAGTTTGAGAAAGCCCTGGGAGTTGATGATGGACAGGGAAGCCTGGCGTGCTGCAGTCGATGGGGTCACAAAGAGTTGGCTGAACTGAACTGAATCTATATCAGTTCAGTTCAGTCGCTCAGTCGTGTCCGACTCTTTGCGACCCCATGAATCGCAGCATGCCAGGCCTCTCTGTCCATCACCAATCCCCGGAGTTCACACAGACTCACGTCTATCGAGTCATCCAGCCATCTCATCCTCTATCATCCCCTTCTCCTCCTGCCCCTAATCCCTCCCAGCATCCAAGTCTTTTCCAATGAGTCAACTCTTCACATGAGGTGGCCAAAGTACTGGAGTTTCAGCTTTAGCATCATTCCTTCCAAAGAAATCCCAGGGCTGATCTCCTTCAGAATGGACTGGTTGGATCTCCTTGCAGTCCAAGGGACTCTCAAGAGTCTTCTCCAACACCACAGTTCAAAAGCATCAATTCTTCGGCACTCAGCCTTCTTCACAGTCCAACTCTCACATCCATACATGACTACTGGAAAAACCATAGCCTTGACTAGACGGACCTTAGTCGGCAAAGTAATGTCTCTGTTTTTGAATATGCTATCTAGGTTGGTCATAACTTTTCTTCCAAGGAGCAAGTGTCTTTTAATTTCATGGCTGCAATCACCATCTGCAGTGATTTTGGAACCTAAAAAAATAAAGTCTGACACTGTTTCCACTGTTTCCCCATCTATTTCCCATGAAGTGATGGGACCTGATGCCATGATCTTCATTTTCTGAATGTTGAGCTTTAAGCCAACTTTTTCACTCTCCACTTTCACTTTCAACAAGAGGCTTTTTAGTTCCTCTTCACTTTCTGCCATAAGGGTGGTGTCATCTGCATATCTGATGTTATTGATATTTCTCCCGGCAATCTTGATTCCAGCCTGTGTTTCTTCCAGTCCAGCGTTTCTCATGATATACTCTGCATAGAAGTTAAATAAGCAGGGTGGCAATATACAGCCTTGACGTACTCCTTTTCCTATTTGGAACCAGTCTGTTGTTCCATGTCCAGTTCTAAGTGTTGCTTCCTGATCTGCATACAGATTTCTCAAGAGGCAGGTCAGGTGGTCTGGTATTCCCATCTCTCTCAGAATTTTCCACAGTGTATTGTGATCCACACAGTCAAAGGCTTTGGCATAGTCAAGAAAGCAGAAATAGATGCTTTTCTGGAACTCTCTTGCTTTTTCCATGATCCAGCGGATGTTGGCAATTTGATCTCTGGTTCCTCTGCCTTTTCTAAAACCAGCTTGAACGTCAGGGAGTTCACGGTTCACGTATTGGTGAAGCCTGGCTTGGAGAATTTTGAGCATTACTTTACTAGCATGTGAGATGAGTGCAATTGTGCGGTAGTTTGAGCATTCTTTGGCATTACCTTTCTTTGGGATTGGAATGAAAACTGACCTTTTCCAGTCCTGTAGCCACTGCTGAGTTTTCCAAATTTGCTGGCATATCGAGTGCAGCACTTTCACAGCATCATCTTTCAGGATTTGAAATAGCTCAACTGGATGCCATCACCTCTACTAGCTTTGTTCGTAGTGATGCTTTCTAAGGCCCACTTGACTTCACATTCCAGGATGTCTGGTTCTAGATTAGTGATCACACCATCGTGATTATCCGGGTCATTAAGATCTTTTTTGTACAGTTCTGTGTATTCTTGCCACCTCTTCTTAATACCTTCTGCTTCTGTTAGGTCCATACCATTTCTGTCCTTTATCGAGCCCATCTTTGCATGAAATGTTCCCCTGGTATCTCTAATTTTCTTGAAGAGATCTCTAGTCTTTCCCATTCTGTTGTTTTCCTCTATTTCTTTGCACTGATCGCTGAAGAAGGCTTTCTTATCTCTTCTTGCTATTCTTTGGAATTCTGCATTCAGATGCTTATATCTTTCCTTTTCTCCTTTGTTTTTCACTTCTATTCTTTTCACAGCTATTTGTAAGGCCTCCCCAGACAGTCATTTTGCTTTTTTGCATTTCTTTTCCATGGGGACGGTCTTGATCCCTGTCTCCTTCATCAGGCACTCTATCAGATCTAGACCCTTAAATCTATTTTTCACTTCCACTGTATAATCATAAGGGATTTGATTTAGGTCATACCTGAATGGTCTAGTGGTTTTCCCTACTTTCTTCAATTTGAGTCTGAATTTGGTAATAAGGAGTTCACAATATGAGCCACCGTCAGCTCCTGGTCTTGTTTTTGTTGACTGTATAGAGCTTCTCCATCTTTGGCTGCAAAGAATATAATCAATCTGATTTTGGTGTTGACCATCTGGTGATGTCCATGTGTAGAGTCTTCTCTTGTGTTGTTGGAAGAGGGTGTTTGCTATGACCAGTGCATTTTCTTGGCAAAACTCTATTAGTCTTTGCCCTGCTTCATTCCGCATTCCAAGGCCAAATTTGCCTGTTACTCCAGGTGTTTCTTGACTTCCTATTTTTGCATTCCAGTCCCCTATAATGAAAAGGACATCTATATAGATAAGATGAAATCGAAGCCCTGTCTTTTAACAGATGAGTGAAATTCTTGATGGGTTATAAAGATTTAAATATGAGGGGCAAGACTTTAAAAATGCCTAGGAGAGATTTCACTAGTGTTGGATGTTTGAGATGCTGCATTTCCAATGCAGGGGGCACCGGATGGATCCCTGGTAGAGGAACTAAGATCCCACATTGGCAAGGCCAAAAAATAAATTTTTAAAAATGCCTCGTAGCTAGCAGAGGATAACACCTTGAGTAGAGAAGAATTCCTTAAATAAGATATAGAAAGCACCAAATGTAAAGGAATATCAACACATTGTACACTTATATACATTTATATTAATTTAGTTACTTAAATATATTTTTACATTATATTTTAAATAACATGTTATATATTACATAGATTTGTATATAGATATATATTACATAAATTATATATTAATATGAATGCATACATTAAAATTAAGAACTTTTGTTCATCCAAAAATATTATGCAGGTCATATAAGATGTTAACAGAAAGGAAAGTAGGTAAAGGGTATATAAGAATTTCCTGTTTTATGTTGCAACCATTCTATTAGCCTCAAATAATCTCAAAATTAAAAGTTTAAAACCAAGTATAGGGAAAGTGAAGAGATCAGCCACAGAATATTTGCAACACATATAAGCAGCCAAAGGATTAATGTCATGGTTTCCCTGGTGGTTTAGAGATTAAGAATCTGGCTAGCAATGCGAGGGACACCAGTTTGATCCCTGGTCCGGGATGATCCTGCATGCCATGGGGCAGCTGAGCTGGTGTGCCACAACTAATGAGTCTGTGCTCTGTATCCCATAAGCCACAACTCCTGACACCACACCCCACAACTCCTGAGGCCTGTGTGCCTTAGAGCCTGTGCTCGGCCACAAGAGAGGTCACTGCAACGAGAAGCCTGCAACTGGAGAGTGGTCCCTGGTGACCCAAACTCGAGAAAGTCTGTGGGCAGCAACCAAGACCCAGTGTAGTCAAAAATAAAATAAATATATTTTTTAAAAGGATTAATGTCTTGACTATGTGAAGAACCACTAAAAGTTAATAAGAAAAAAAAATACAAATAACCCAATAGACAAAAAAGTACACACACAGATACACAGAATACTAAACACAAAAATAAAGCAAAAACAGATAAACTGTCATTTCACACAAGAATGACCCATAAACATAATCATGACTCAACCTCATTAGACATCCAGGAAATGCAACTGAAGACCGCAGTGAATATGATGTCTGTGACCTGCCTTAAACTGCTTCAGTAAATAAACACAGCTGGGTGATGGGGAAATGAGGCCAGCTATACTATTCTCTCTACTTAAAAACACTTGAAAATGTCCATATTAAAAAGTTTTCCAAAACTGTACAAACAGAGACTATATTAGTTTGCTCAGGCAGCCATAACAAGGTATCACAAACCACGGGACTTAAACAACACAAATTTATTTTCTTACAGTTCTGAGAGCTGGAAGTCTGAGATCCAGGTGTCAGCTGGGTAGGTTTCTGCTGAAGACCCTCTCCATGGTTTGCAGCTGGCTGTCTTCTTCCTGCATCTTCACACCCTCTTTTCTCTGCTCGTATCTGTGTCATAATTTGCTCTTCAGTTAAGGACACCAGGCATATTGGAATAGGGCCCACCGTAGTGACCTCATTTCAACTTAATTACCTCTTCAAAGATCTTGTCTCCAAATGCAGTCACGTTCTGAGGTTCTGAAGCTTAGGACTTCAACAGGTGAATTTGGGGGCACATGATTCAGCCCATAATTTTCCACCCAACTGACTAGCAGAAAAGGAAGCCTGACCCAGGTTGACAAGCTCACAGACCAGCAAGAACTTGCCCCTCTGCTGATCAGAGTGTGAACTGCCAAAACCACTCTGGAAAAGAACACAGCAATTTTGTGACGTTGGACACACACATATTCTTTGAACTGGTAATTCCCCAACTAAAGGAAATCCTTCACATGTACCACAAGAGACATTTGGAAAATGATTCACTAGAACTGTGATTCATAAGAAAGAATATGTGTGTGTGTGTGTGTGTGTGTGTGTGTGTGTGTGAACCACTTTGCTGCCCAGCAGAAATCAACACAACATTGCAAATGAATTATATTTCAATTAAAAAAAAGAAATGTGATTTATAATGTCAAAAGAAACAAAAAGGTCATAGTCTCAAAGACAAGAGATGGAATATATGAATAATAACACAAGGAAATACAAATGAAGCGGTAATAACTAGAAAGAAGTCCTCAGTTATAATGTATATGATATTTGTTATACATCTTTCTATGATAGCAAAAACCATAATCTAATAATATGGGGTTAGTTAAATAAACAACGATAGAGACAACAAAATGTCATGCAACCACTAAGAATCTTGTTCTCAAGACTACTTTAGGATACTGAAAAATATATTATCTAATGGGGAAAAAAGGCTTCCCTGGTGGAGCCAGTGGTAAAGAATTCGCCTGACAATACAGGAGAAGTGGGTTTGATCCCTGGGTCAAGAAAATCTGCTGGAGTAGGAAATGGCAACCCACTCCAATATTCTTGCCTAGAAAATTCCATGGACAGAGGAACCTGGCAGGCTACAGTCCATGGGGTCGCCAAGAATTGGACACAACTTCACAACTAAGCACACACACACAATGGGAAAAAAAACTCAGAACAACACAAAGAGACTAGACAAGATAGTGTATCCAGCTTCCTTTAATTGCAACTGCCTAAAAATAGCATGCATGCATACTCACACACACACACACGTATTTTTTAATCTATGACATAGTCCTCAAAAAAAAGAAGAAATGTCTTCAATACACAGTAATTATGAAGAATTCCTGAAATTCAGAAGGCAGATGGGCCTGAATTGGAGGAACTCACCAGGCCAAAACACACGCAAGAGTGAACTTCTATGGACTGCAACAGTAGCAGGAATGCTGGGACAGGAGGGGGCTACACACTCCAGTATGTGTTCAAACAGATGCTGGTCATACTGCAGCAATGACCCCTAGGCAGGCCCACCCAGTCTGCCTCCCCACACCAGGCCATGCCAAACAGTGGGCAAAAGCAAAGAGGAAGAGTTCCTGGGAATCCACAAAGCAAGAAAAATGAAAGTCACTCAATCATGTCCGACTCTTTGTGACCCCATGGACCATACAATCCTTGGAATTCTCCTGGCCAGAATACTGGAGTGGGTAGTCTTTCTCTTCTCCAGTGAATCTCCCCAACCCAGGGATTGAACCCAGGTCTCCCATATTGCAGGAAGATTCCTTACCAGCTGAGCCACAAGGGAAGCCCAAGAATACTGGAGTGGGTAGAAAGGGCTGTGTGAAAAAGAATCTTGAAAATAAAGGGATGGGCCAAGCAACAGAATGGATAGTGCTGAGGAGCCAGGGAGAGAATCCAGTGTGGATTTGGACACACACGAGACCAGGATGGAAAGCCTGAAGGCTGAGAGCCAGAGAGAGATCTAAGAATTTTAACAGCAATTCAGCAGAAGATCCAGAAAAAAAAAATGGAGGAAGAATAACCGACAATGAAGACACCTGAGTCCCCAGATCAAAGTGCCCTCTGAACATCAGTGGAAAGGCAACCTACCTCAGACATAGCATGTGAAATTCAGAACAGCACAGAGAGGGAGAGAGAAAGGCAGAGGGTCAGAAAAAGAGAGAGAGAGGCGGCGGGTGGGGGCGGGGGAGAGAGAGGCAGAGAAAGAAAACTTTTAGAAGGTTCCAATGAAATATTTCCTACAACAGAGAAGAATCAGTAAACTTCTCAACGTGTGTTAGTGACTCAGTTGTGTCCAACTCTTTGTGACCCCATGGACTGTAGCCCACCAGGCTCTTCTGTCCATGGAATTTCCCAGGCAATAACATTAAAGTGGGTAGCCGTTCCCTTCTCCAGGGGATCTTCCTGACCCAGGGAGCAAACCCAGGTGTCCTGCATTGCAGTTGGATCCTTTACCATCTGAGCCACCAGGAAAGTCCAAACTTCTCAAGAACAACCCTAATCATAAGACAAGAGAGCAACATCTTCAAGGTTTTAAGGGAAATAATTCTGCACCTAGAATACCATTCCCAGTCTGATTATCTTTCCAAATTAAGAATCAGATGAGAAAACCAGACATTGAGGAGCCAGGAATCATACCAGATTAGTAAAGAAAGATACTAATGCAAGTATATTATATCTCAGTTGTCAGATTAATGTTACCTATCACTTTAACAAGAGAGGAAAGAGGAACTGTCTTACAACATGGATATTAAGGAATGCCAAATCTTGATCAAATTTAATAATTCTGTTGGATCATTGATCCCAAGGAAACTCAGATAATCATTTACTTGGGAACCCCCATCCCACCAAGGAAGAGGTTATTTGCACCGTCTGCAAGGGCAACACGTACAAGATGTAAAGTAATTTGTTGGAAAAGACAGTTGTGTTTTTCACATCCTCGAAAACCTAAAGTATTATGGAGACATGAGTACCTGGCATAAAACCTTCTTAAAATGAAACCAAAAGTGTCCCTGTCCCTGGGCCTAGTCAGGAGAGTTCTGGTGCACTGGGAATTAGTCATGGCAAGCATTATTTATCATGCCCTCTGTTTCTAGGTCAAGTTCATCCTTTAAATCCCTAACTGAGTTTAGAGCAGAGTCCAGCCCTGTCCTACCTGAGCCACCTCCAACACTGCATATAGAAATATACAAGCAACCTGGAAAAACCTTCCACAAGGCTTTTTAAAATTACTTAATTAATTTATTTTCATCTGTGCTGAGTCTTCCTTGCTGCTCAGGCTTGCTCTGATTGCAGCGAGTGGGGGTTACTCTTCATTTCAGTCTGTGGGCTGCCACTCTTGTGGCTTCTCTTGTGCCACTCTTGTGGCAGAGCTCAGGTGTGAGGGCTCAGTAGTTGGGATGCAAAGGCCTAGTTGCCCCTTGGCATGTAGGATCTTCTTGGACCAAGGATTGAACCAATGTCCCCTGCATCGGCGGGTGGACTTTTAACCACCAGACCACCAGGGAAGTCTAAGGCTATTCTTAATACTTAGCAACACAGGGTCATTTACTTCTCATCAAATCACAATTTTAAAACATACTACAAAAGATTTTAAATGACAGTAAGACCTGAGAATTTGCTAAACATAGAATTACTAGATCTGACATATCATAAAAATCTTCCTACAACCACAAAATAGTACAGAAAAAGGTAGTGTGATGAGTAATTTCATGTGTCAATTTTGAATTTCCAGTCTATACAATGATTTATAGTTTCATAATCATCAAACAGGCGAAACAACATTTTTAGGATGAAAAACTGACCTGGTAAAATTTAAAAATCAAGTTCTTTTTCTTTCAGCCAACATTTCAGCATGGTGCAATAAATGGAAAAGATTTCAACTGTATGATTTTTTTCATAAAAGTCTCTTATGTTCTAAGTCTTTATATAAGATGGGCATAAATTGGCTCTACAGAAGTTTTAGCTGAATAATTAACTTAGAATTTAGGTTATTTGTAATAAGATTGAAAAAGATAAGTTAAAGCAGGCTTGTGACCATTTTACCCCAAAACACAATTTCTTCATTATAAGGAACCAAACAGAAAAGAAGTTAAAGAACTTCCTTAATAAAAGCACTGAACTGCCACAAGTCTAATAGACTATTAGAGCCTAGATGAAGATGGAAAATTGCCTAATAAAAATTGCAATTTGCATAGATTTGCCCCATAATTACATAACTTATTAAGTTCCATTTTCTAGATACCATAATGGGGTTCACCTTTCATTTAATGCGATTTGTGATCACTGACTACTGCAGGCAGCAAACGCTGGTAAAATCAAATCCATAATTACATTTTGGTTCATACATGAAAGACTGAAATATTCATTAGCTGATACATATACTATTTGTTAGAATTAAGTAGAATGAAAAATTTTGAAGAGAGTTTTACTCAGTCCTCTATCTTTTTCAGGGTTTTTGGTCCATTGACTGTACAAGGTAAGGTTATAAAGGTTATAAAACAAGGAGAGGAAACATTTTGGGCCTAAATTAATTCAGTCTGGTTCAATACAGTAAGTGTTTATTAAAATTCTCCCACTTGCTGGGCCCTGCCTGAATCATAGGTGCCAATAGCCTGTCTCATGCAGCAACTCCTTCAGTTTTGTGGTAGATGAGACAAGACTGCAAATCCCGCCCATCTCCCTGGGGCCACGCCCTTTACTCCCCGTGACTTTGTAGCTCCTCCCATCGGGGGGTGTGGTCCAGTTTCCCCATCACTTGGATCTAAGCTTTGTTAAATTTGGCTGATAAAACACGGTAGACATGAAACTAGGCAAGAAGAAACCTTGCAGCTTCCTGTTCTTGTTCTTGGAATGTTCCAGCTTGCTCTGTGAGTCTTCCCTAGACTCCCAAGTGATGAGGGGCCAAGTGGAGTGAGAAGTCCAGCTGACAGACAGCATCAAGGCCCCAGACATGTGAGGAGACCATCTTGGACCCTCCAGCTGCCAAATAGCTATAGTCATTTAAGAAATGTAAGGGGAGACCAACAGAAAGATACCCCTGCTGAGCCCAGCCAACTCATGGACTCTAGAAAAATAATAAGTTATTGTTGTTTTTAAACACTAATGTTGGGAGTGGTTTGTTAAGCATCCTTAGATAACTGACACTGTCTCCAAATCTCCAGTTTTCCAGGAATGTCCCTATGATACCAGAGACCACAGTGGGTGTGACTATCATGAATAATCCCTGAAAACATAAATGTGCCTTTTTCTCATTTTTTTTCACTAGTAAGTACTGCTGCTGTGTTAATTTACATAGTATTCTTGGTCTCTCCATAAGTCACAATAACATCTATGATCATGCTTATAAAAAGTTTCTAGGAAAAAATAACAAGTATATGATGATACATGCAGAACAAATTTCAATGTTCTGGTTACAACGATGAAGCCTTGCAGGGTGGTCTTAGAGTACTTCTGCATCTGTGCAGGGGATTGTTTCCCAGACCTCAGCAGATAGCAAACTCTGTGGATGCTCAAGTTCCTTCTGCAGGTGTCACATCAAGGATTCAACCAACCATGGATCCGATCAGCTGAATTCGTGGATGTGGAACCCATGGTTACCGAGGGCAGACTGTGCTTCCAATCGGATCATGATTACGCAGCAGATTCTCAAATACACAAGTTGATAGTTTGGTTAATTTATAATGAACTAAAATTCACTGATATTTGATCAAATGTTCCTCTTTGACAGAGCTTGACTTAGAAATGTGGGAAGAGACACTTGTATGGGAGTATGTGTGCTCTGGGCTGGTCCTCCAAGCAGTTGAGGACATACCTGGTTGCCCCCTGCTGTTTGATTCCCTTTCTTCTCATCAGAACTTAGGATCTGAGTACCAAAACTCTCAGACTAGGTTAAGGAGAGATTTATTTTCAGTGTCATAAAAGCTATCCAAAACTTGGAAATAGATTAATGAGATTTGCTGGTTGAATGTCCAGGGCATTGCTGGGTTTGCGCCTGTGACTGCTTTTCTATTGACGGGGCTATTTTACAACTCTGCATGAGCAGAACTGAGGTTAAAGGCTTTTTTCAGTTAGATATGCAAATAATCTCTGAGCAGTGAAAACAACAAGCAAACAAAAAAACCCCAGATGCTATGGTTATAGTCCTGTAGGAGATGAATCAGTTTTCTATCTAGACCAGCAATCCTACTGATAGGGACAGAGTAAAGGGACAAAAAGTGAAAGTCGCTCAGTCATGTCTGACTCTTTGCGACCCCATGGACTATACAGTCCATGGAATTCTCCATGCCAGAATACTGGAGTGGGTAGCCTTTCCCTTCTCCAGGGGATCTTCCCAACCCAGGGATCAAACCCAGGTCCCCCATATTGCAGGCAGATCCTTTACCAGCTGAGCCATCAGTGAGGCCCAAAGGGACAAAGTAGGTGATTAAATAATTAATCCCACTAGGAGATTGTAAGTAAAAAAATATATAGGAGGCCCCTGGAAGTTAATGATTACTCAAGAGAGCAGGTTTGCTTAACTACAAAACCGAGCAGGCTTGCTTAACAAAACTAGGCAACAGAAACCCAAGACGTACCCCCAAACAATAAAACAATGGTGGCGTGAGACTCACATCCTGCCCAGTGAGCTCAGTAAGTTAACGTTCCCTAGGACATGCTCTCTGCACACATAAAAATGGATATTTGTGGACCTACCTTGTACATGTAAGGACAAGAAAACTCCCCTGCTCAACCTGGAGGAAGAGACGATGACAGGAGCATGAAATCTTAAGACAGAAATCTACTTGAGAAACTCAGAGAAGTTCTTCTCCCCCTCCCCACTTTTCCTCTGATTATAAAACTGCAGCCCAGTAAGTTCTCAGGGCTAGGTATCTGTCACCCATCCACTTATAAACCTCACAAGTGTCCTATTCTAATACATCACTTCTTATCTATCACTTGGCCTCTCACTGAATTCTTTTATGTGCTGAGGCATGAAGAACTGTTGTACTGGAGCTCTTCAGAGCCCCTGAAATGACACCCAACGGTTTCACTACCCTAACTTTCCTTTATTAAAGTTCTCTAAAATACCCAATTCCTCCAATGCACTTTGAACCAGTTTCAACATTTCCCTGGTTCCCACATAACCTGATTAAAAGGAAATCTTGGACACTTGTTCTCATTATTGTTGAGTCATGTTATTTAATCTTTTGTAAACTGCACTTTACATAAGACACCCCCCCCTCCAAAAACAAAAAGAAGGTATCAGAGAATCCAATGGCTTGAAGCAGCCACTGGCTTTGGGTCACTCTGGGCCACAGGGTCTTGGCGTCTGCCTCTGTCTCTCTTTTTCTCCATTGGTCCCCACACTGCTGCACTCTCCTCTTGGCAGAGTTGTTGCCAACTTGGGTCCTTGGACTCTTTCTTAGAAATTGGTAAAAGGCCCAAGGAAGAATTCAGGCAAGACTTCATGGGACTCAGGCTCCAGCAACAAGGGAGTGAAAGCAAGTAACAGCTGCCCTTACTCCCTCTCCGAGGAGGGCAGGCAGGTTCCTTAAATGGGATGAGCATAGGGGCAGGATCAGTGTGTCGGGCCAGAGGGGTGGTTTAAGTGGTCTGCTCACCCCCTGGGTGGTGCTGTGTGCAGGGAGCATGCACAGTACCCAGCTTTTGCTCCTGACACCTCTCAGAGGTGGCAGTTGGTTTTTGGCCTTTTTGTATCTTGCCCATAAGATAAAGCATAACTTGCACGCAGTTATTTTCAGTGCCTTATAGTTTCTTTGTATTCTGTTGCAGAAAGAAATGTTTTTCCAGGTGCAAGCACTCCAGCAAAGGGCTCCCAGCCTATCTCATAAGGGTGTGGAAAGAGAGCCATGCTGAGCAACAAAACACAAAGAAACCATAAGGGACTAAAAATACCTCTGTGCCTGCGCAGTTAGGGCAGGTTATGAACAAGATACAAAAAAAACCAAAAGCCCACACAGCACCACCACAGGGGTAAAGAGACCACCTAAGTCACCCCTCTGGCCTGACCCCTGGACCCACCACTACCCTCACTCCATATAAGGAACCAGCTTGCCCTACCTCAAGAAGCAAGCAAGAGAACCAGTTATTATTTCTGCTTCCCTCCCTGTTGTCACAGGGGCCCCAGTAAAGACTTGCTTGAATCTCTTGTCTGGCCTCTTATCAATTTCTATTGCAGAAAGAGGCCAAGGACCAGATCCTGGTTGCTAACACCAGAGAAAATGGCTCTCGGGTTTGTATATTCTAGATGTAGAGGAATGGCCCAGATGGACCAGAGTCCAAGAATCTTAAATTCATTTCCAGGAGAGACTGACTCCAGCATCTGTCCCTTAACTCCTGGAAGATAAGGACAAGGCTGTGACATTTCTGGAGTTGGTGATGGACAGGGAGGCCTGGCGTGCTGCGATTCATGGGGTCGCAAAGAGTCGGATGACTGAGCGACTGAACTAACTGAACTGAACTGAATACTACTTAAGGGGCTTCCCTTGTAGCTTAGTTGGTAAAGAATCTGCTGACAATGCAGGAGACATGGGTTCTAGTCCTAGGTTGGGAAGATGCCCCGGAGAAGGAAATGGCAACCCACTCCAGTATTCTTGCCTGAAGAATCCCATGGACTATAGCCTGCCAGGCTTCTCTGTCCATGGGGTCACAAGAGTCGGACATGACTTAGCGACTAAACCACCACCACTACATACTACTTAAGGGGGTGTCCTGGTAGCTCAGCATTAAAGAATCAGCCTGCAATGCATGAATCGCAGAAGATACGGGTTTGACCCCCAGGTCGGGAAGATCCCTTGCAGCAGAGCATGGTAACTCGCTTCAGTATTCTTGCCTGGAGAATCCCATGGAAAGAGGAGCCTAGCAGGCTACAGTCCATAGGATCACAAAGAGTCAGACACGACTGAAGCGACTTAGCAGGCACACATGCATATACTACTTCAGGGACCAGCGGTGGCTGCCCTGAGGGCCCTCACCACCTCCCAGTGCCTGAGAGAGCTGGGCCTGTGGAGAAAATGGGGGTGGGGTAGGGGACATGATGAAATGCATCCATCTCCCCTGCCCATCTCGGGGCTTACATGCCCTTTACCATTTACCAATGTTGTCTCTTTTTTTCTTGATTAGCATTGCTAAAACCAAAGTCTTTTTTAACTTTTTCCGGAGAACCATTCCTCATATTAAAAATTCTATTTTCGCTCTTCTCTCTAATTTGTTGTTCTCTAATTCTGTCTCCAGTAGTTCCATTTTTATTTTCCTTGGCTTTGTTTTATTGGTTTTCCAGCTTTTTATTGAATCTTTAGTTCATTTATTTTCATCCTCTCTTGCCTAATAATGAAAACATTTCTTCTCTTGCTCTGAGCATAGTCTGCCTGCATCTCTCATAAGCTTAGGTTCCCTATGTTCTCCACGGTCCTGTCTTCTAAGGAGCCCATAATTGCAACTTGGAAGAAGTTAACCCTTACTGAAAAGACTTATCTGCTTGACTTCCAGGCCTTGAATTTTTAAAATAAACTTCTTGTAATGGATTTTTAGTTTTACGACATTGTTTTCAGAGAATGTGCCCTTACGACTCCTGCCGTGTGGAACTGAAGAGTTCTGCAGGTTCTGAGACAAGAAGGTGATTATGCACAGGGCACTAAGTTCCACGAATCTGTAAGTCAGCTTTATACAAAGGCTTTAGCTCTTCTGTTTTTCTTGCTTGACCTATCAAAGGTTGAGAACCGTGTGTTCAAGCGTCCCGCTCTGATTTTCCTTATGACCCTTTATCCTTTCATTTCTTTTGCTTTGTGTATTTCAGTTTCAGTAATTTACTGCATTTGTGTGGGTAATACAAACACCTTCATTGTGAACTATACCTCTGTACCATTAATGTTGTTTAGTCATTAAGTCGTGTCCGGCTATTTGTGACCCCACAGACTGCAGTGGACCAAGCTTCCTGTCCTTCACTGTCTCCTAGAGTTTGCTCAAACTCATATTCATTGAGTTGGTGATGCCATCCAACCGTATCATTCTCCTAGTGGTTCAGATGGTAAAGAATCTGCCTACAGTGCAGGAGACCCAGGTTTCATCCAAGATTCCCTGAAGAAGGGAATGGCTACCAACTCCAGTATTCTTGCCTGGAGAATTCCATGGGCAAAGGAGCCAGGTGGGCTATATAGTCCATGGGGTCACAAAGAGTCAGACATGACTGAGCGATTGATCCAAATCCATATCACATATTAATGATGTAATTTCAGGGTTTTTTTTTGCAGCTACCTAACTTCATTCATTCATTAAAACATTTGATTATCTGCCACATAGTGGGGGGGGGGGCTCCATCCCTGGTGCTGAGATAAAGGGATGAATGGATCCAGTGAGAACCCTGCCCTCAGGGAGCTTCTGGTGGAGGACAGAACATGTGAGCAAATTCACGAAGGATGCTAGACTCATATTCACACACACACTCACATACACCTGCACACTCCCACATTCACACACTGTGGTGCACACCCACACATGCCACACACATCTTTGCACACACTTATCTTGAATCTGCAGCAGTATTCCTATAGGATAGGTTTGTATGAAGGTAATTTGGGGGTTGAAAGCAATGGACATTTTATTTTATTATTATTATTTTTGGCTGTGCCAGGTCTTAGTTGTGACACAGAGGATCTTTACTTGTGGCATGTGATATCTAGTTCCCTGGCCAGGGATTGAATCCAGGTCCCCTGCATCGAGAGTGCAGAGTCTTAACCACTTGACCACCAAGGCAGTCCCCATGGACATTTTAAATGGGCCAAAACTGCCGTACTTACCTATTCCAAAGAGGGTAAACTCCACAATTCTATCAACAGTGCAGGAATGCTTCTCCCCAACGCCCTTACAAACACTGAATTTTCTTCTAAATTTTTACATTTAGGTTGGCCCAACAGTGGCATTTTTGCTAGTTTATTTATACCTCTTTGATTCACAAACTTGACTGTCTTTTACCATAAATTTGTCTTATCTACTTTTAGAAGCCTCTAACATGCTATGGATATTAACACTTTGCCATGTCACAAATGTACTTTCAATTTTGTTATATACTGTTTAACTATTTATTATGTAGTTATGTATATAAGTTTTAAATTTGAAGGATCCTCTCTTTTTTTCTTCTATTGCTTCTAGTTTTCCTTCCATCTCTCGGATTATGAAAATAGACTCCTATGTTTTCTTCGGCAGTTCTAGAAATTCTTTTATTTTTAACCCATCAAGATTTTCTGTGAATAACATGAAAGTAGAGAAATGACTTCTCCCCAAATGGAAAACCAGTTGTCCAGGCAATATTTACTAACTTGATTTAGTAATCAATGGATCAATCCGTAGTGAAATACTATTATCAGAAAATGGGGCAGAGGAGGAAATGCCAAACATGAAAAAACAAGCATCTATTCCAGTGCAAAAAAAATGTTTTTTATAAATCTAAGAGCCTGTATTCAAAGAGGAAATAGTAACTACATGATAAAGAGCCCTATCCAGCTAACAGAGAGCTTGCTTTATTTAGGGATGGATCTTGTTCCACAGAAGAAATCAGACTTCTGGTCAGAGTCCAAGATGCAAGAAGGTGGCCACCCAGCCATGAGCTGAGCCCCTAAATCTCAGGAAAAAAAATACACCGGGCGCGAAGGCGGCTAATACAGCTTGCATGGCATGATGAACACTGCCGTGGGGACCAATTTAAAACAAAGCCAAGTCCTTTGTTTTGATAAAACTCAAATGCTTACCTTGACGAAGGAGGTTGTCATGGCAACTCTTTCCGAAACAATGTCTTCTCTGTGGACCAGTTGTCTAAACTTTGGAGAACAGCCATCCTGCTCTGTGATGACTAAAAAAACCCATAGGGGAGGGGTACCTAGCAGCCCCAGGGTGTACCACAGAGGAACCCCTCACAGGTTTTCAAAACCCTTCAGAAATGGTAAAACAAGTAGATGACACTTGTAAAAAGAGAAGTTGCTTAGATCAACTATTTTACTACACAGATATGAACTAGTAATAAATACAAATGACAAAATGAACAGAGTTATAATAATATTAACACAGGTTTACTTTTTTAAAATATGGGGATATTCAGTACCAAATTAAAACACACTGGCCTAAACTTTCTCCATTTTCATTTTCTACAGCTTCTAAACTATTGTCTTCTTATGTCTTAAATTTATTTCTGGGTAACAAGCACTCAGAGTCTGACAGAACCAGGCTGAATCTGAGTACTTCTCAGACACTTGGCTGCTCTGGTCATGGTCTCTGCTGGGTGTTCAGAAGGTATAGGGAAAGCTGTGTAATAAACATGTAACTGAACACCGCCCTAGGAGGCCTTCTCAGAATAGGCTCTGACCCATGTCCTCTGCCTGTCTTTTGTCGTAGAAAAACTTTGGTCTAAGAGTAAATTTCATCAGAGAAGTGAAAAAAATGCAGAAGGAAAGGAAAACAGTCAAGCAAGACAAAATAATGGCTCAGTGATAAAGAACCCGCCTGCAATGCAGGAGACGCAGTAGGAGCCACAAGTTCGATTCCTGGGTGGGGAAGATTCCCTGGGGAAGGAAATGGCAACCCACTCCAATACTCTTGCCTGGAAAATCCCATGGACAGTCCATGGGGTCACAGAAAAGTCGGACACGACTTGGCAACTAAACAACAGCAAGCCATTAAACAAAGTCGAGAACTTTAGTTCTTCCTCAAAGACTATATATAATATTCTGAGCCATTTCCTTTGAGCTATTTTGCAGATCCTGAAACCCCCACCAGGTGGGAGAAGTTAACTGTACCTGCCCACAAGCAGACCCCCAGATCAGCTGGAAGGTGGATGATGCTGGCTCCCAATTACCTCACTACCAGCCAATCAGGAAAATGTCCATGAGCTGACCATGCTCTGCTCCTTGAACACCCTTAGTCTGCTCAGTACCTCCTCCAGGGTGTGACACAGAGTTCTGAGGCCATTAGCCCACTATGGTCCCCTTTGCCTGACAAAGCAATAAAACTATTTTTCCCTTCACCCAAACTTTGTTTTCACATTTCTATTCAGCATCAGTGAACAGAGGCTGAATTTTGGCAACAGACTCTTCAAAGGTGTGGTCTGGGGTATGGGGACCAGCAACCCTGGAAACTTGTTACTCCTGGGCCTGAACAGGTCAGAGGAGGAATCCTGCAAGACTGGGACTGTGGGAGGGCGTCCTCCACAAGAGGTGTGGTCTTAGGCAAAAGAAAGTTGCCAGGTTCAGAACATGGGTTCTGGAGTTTAAATCCTGCCTGGACAAGCTACATGCCTTGGTTACCTCATATGTACAGTGAGGATAATAATACTACAAACTTCACAGGGCTAAGGTTTAAATTTGATAGTGATTAAAATACTTGGAACAGTGCTTGGCACTGTTCAAATCATAAGTACTCAAATGTGATGACCAGAGTATTAACACCTAACCTTGCAAATTACTTTTTCAATAGAAAAAGATCTTCAAGGTTCTTAGGGAAAATAATTTTAACCCAGGAACTCCTGACCCAGGCCAACCATCAGTCTGTGCTGTGCTTAGTCACTCACTTGGGTCCAACTCTTTGGGACCCTATGGACTGCAGCCCACCAGGCTCTTCTGTCCATGGGGATTCTCCAGGCAAGAACACTGGAGCGTGTTGCCATGCCCTCCTCCACGGGATCTTCCCAACCCAGGAATTGAACTCAGGTCTCCAGTATTGCAGGTGAATTCTTTTACCAACTGAGTCACCAGGGAAGCCCAAGAATACTGCAATGGGTAGCCTATCCCTTCTCCAGGGGATCTTCCCAACCCAGGATTCAAACCAGGGTCTCCTGCATTGCAGGAGGATTCTTTACCAGCTGAGCAACCAGGGAAGCCCAACTATCAATCAAGTGGTTTCAAACACGCAAAGATTTAGAAAACTGACCTGCTAAGAACTCATTCTGATCAAGTTAGGTATGAATGCACTTAATCAAGCTTCCAATGACTAGTATTTGCAAGATCTAAACCAACTTTTTTCTTTTTATCAGATAATATAAATGGTGTATTAGAGTCTACTTTTTGAGTTAGCCTCTAGGCAGATCAGAGAGAACAAACAGGTACAGGAACAAAAGGTCAATGTTTTTAACCTTGAACACAGGAAAAAGTGAAAGGAACCTCTAACAAAAGTTAGCAAATTAGTAGGAGAGAGGAAGGGAAGTTAGGGCAGATCAGTACGTTCTCCTTCACGGTGACAAGCTTAGAGGTTCTCCTGAACAGTAATGAAACAAGACAACGGAAGTTTAAGTTATTTAACATTACAACAAAACCCACCAGCCTCATCAACAAAATATAAGTAAGAAGGGGGAGGAGGCAAGACAAGGTAAGAGCATTAAGTCCTCATCTTTCACAGTGAAAAGCCAGTGTGTAATATCCAGGGAAGAGAGATCCATGTATGTTAATTACAGTTGTGGACGTAAACACTAGAGAAGCTAAATAGAAAAATGGAGGAGTGACTCGGAGGGGAAACTGATGACACAGGGGACTCTCTTCATTGTAAGCAATTCTCTTATCTGTTTTCAATCGTGTGTAAATTGATAAAACAATTCTAATTTTTCACTGACAATCATTTCATGACATCAAAACACATCTTTGATGATCTTCAGCAAGTGGTTTTACCATTTTAAGAAACACTGGATCAACACAAAGGAAAGGGGGTGATGAGGTTGAGACTTAACAGGCATCTCAGTCAATTGCAACACATGGACCTTCTCTGAAAACCGATTAGAAGAGACAAACTAGAAAGCAGTTGAATCATTTGAGCATTTGCTGATTAGCTATGGATATTAGGGAATTGCAGAAGGAGTGGATGGCATAATTTGTGGATTTTTTTAATGCCTTTCTTTTTTTAGAAATACATGTTGAAAAATATTCACAGAGGAAATTATATGATGCCTGGGATTGCTTCAAAATCATCCAGTGGAAAGCAGGTACTGATGAAAGTAAATTGGCTATAAGTTGATAGCTAATGAAATATGGGGGTCATACAATTTTCTCAGCTTGCATGTATGTTTGAAATTGTCCCTATGAAAGCCAGGCACAGAATAAGGATGTATACACTAAGTGGCAACAGCACGTATGTTGACATCTTATATTTTTTTATCAAAAATGTAATGCTCAGTTTTAAAATAAAGCCCTAATTGGGGCAGATTCTCCTCCTTCTAAGGGATTTGAACACACATTTCTGAAGTGTTGAAGTGCAGACTCCACTGGCAATCTCTGGCTTTTGGGTGGTGTGGAGCAGAGAGACCAGCACTGTGCTGAAAGGGACAATGCTTTATGCTTTCCAAAGCTCCAAGAATCCATCCACAACAGCCCAGAGTCCCCCCACCCCCACCAACTCCAGCCCCTGATTCACATGTTGGGCTGGCTTGCTGTGCCAGGCCAGGATGCCACTTTCAGACGGGGAGAGGGAAGATAGAGGATTTGGAATGAAGCAGGAGGAGAGACTGAGGGCAAGAGTTGAGAGCAAGAACCAGACTGTCAGCTAGAACAGAGCACACACTAGGCACTTAGTAAATGTTTGACTGGACGGATGGGAACCAAAGCACAGATACTAAAGAAAGGCAGTAAGGTTTTCCCAGAGGCGAGAGAAGAGGTCTGTTGATTAAAAGCCAAAATAAAAATGTACATTATTTCCAATAAAAATCCTAGAGTTCCCTGGCAGGAGTAAGTGCCAATATTCCAGATATTCTGGCACTCCTTTGAGGGTCATTCTCACTAAGGGAGTTTCTGGGGTTCTTGTCTAACCTCTTTCCTAACTCCCAGCTGTTTATCTTTTTAAATTTCCGTATTATTTTTCTACTCTATTTATTGTTGATTTGCCAGGGTGGGCACAGTGACCTATCCAATGTCATAAATGTGCAAAGGCAGCCAGTCATATCAAAAGAATTTAAGAAACAAAATAAAGAGTCAAAAATGTGACTTCTTAGATGTAAGTGAAAAAGGCATCCCAGACTCGGCAAGATTGCATGTAAATTGCTCCAGTTGAATTTAGACACTCAATTAGGCACTTAATTATCCTGAAGCTTTATTGATGCCCTCTTAGAGGTGGCCCCACCCCTCAGAATCAAATAGAAGGCACAGGTCAGCTCCCTGGAGCAGCCTGAAGGCAGATCTGATGCACTGAGACAGGTAGCATTCAATCAAAGTTCACAGACCCCCTCCCCTCCTGTTGTCCTAGTCACACCTCTCACTGAACAAGTATCTTCCCCCTGAGAGCATCTCAAATCTGAATTTTAAATGTGGCTTTTCTTCCAGGACTCCCAAGCAATCTCTCTGCCTGGCCTGGCTGTAAGGCTGTCAACATTCAGCGGCCGCTGACCCCTCTCAGACCTTTGAGGGGTACTCCCCTAAGCTGCTCTGAGTGGGATTCTGACTGATGGAGCCATTAGCAGTCCACCCCCTCAGTAATAACTTAAGTCCATAGGCAACAGGCTCCATGTGTCTGCCCAGTATCACATTATATGATAATTATACTCAGACTAGTTTCTCATACCCTTTGGACAGAAACGTGCTAATTTGGATTCTTAGACATTAAAATCTTATAAAATTCTCGAGTGACTTTAAGTCCAGTCTCTTAATTGGGGTGCCCTAATGGAGAGAAAAAGATACGGCTATTGGCTTCCTATCAAGGGCTGATTACTCCAATGACTTTTATAAGAAGCTTTTTGGGTGTGGGGAATGTCGTATCTCACATCCAATTCAGCACCTTATTTTAAAGTGCCTGAAACTTATTTACTGACCACCTTCACACCTGCTCAACAGCCCTTACCTTCATAGTCCCAAACAGGACAAAGGCAGCAACAAGAACTGGAGATCAACCAGTTTATCATTTATTCTTTCAAACTCATCACCAGCAGAAACAGAACTGTCCAACGTACCTCCGAATAACCTACACCAGTGGTTGAAACACCAGTCATGGCTCTCTTTGTCCAATGTGGCTATTAACAGCTCAGGCTCCAGGGGTGCCATACCAACATCTCTGATTACCAGCTACTCAATCTCTCTGAACACCACTTTCTCACCTCTGTAGAATTGCAATAGGAATAAAAGAAATAATGCCTTAAAGCACACAACACAGTATTTGGCTCACAGAGCTTTCAATAAATGTTACTTATTTTCTATGAATATAGAAAAAGAAAAAAATACATATTGAATCATTCTGAAGTGATAAAATATATATTATGTAATAATAGCATATATATTATGATAGTATATAAATATATATATTTTTTCTTTTTCTTTTCTTTTTCTTTTAACTGCTTTAGAATGATTCCACAGGTAGGGAGGACACTTCAATTAAGTTCTCTCCCTAGTGGGCATTTTTGTCGATTTTGACTGTTTTTCCTTCACTTAATGGAGTCTGTGGTGTCTGTCTGTGCCTATTTGTGTCTCTGTCTCTCCCTTTCTCTCCAGGAACTCCCTTAAACTGAGGTTATTCCCCCACTGAGAAGATCAACTCGTTTGTTGAGTCTCTATCACCCCCACCCTTCCCTGCTGCTGCTAAGTCGCTTCAGTCGTGTCCAACTCTGTGCGACTCCATAGACGGCAGCCCACCTGGATTTCCAGGGAATGCTCCAGTTATCCCTTGAATTCTGGAATGCTCCTTCGTCCCTGAGATTCTCCAGGCAAGAACACTGGAGTGGGTTGCCATTTCCTTCTCCAATGCATGAAAGTGAAAAGTGAAAGTGAAGTTGCTCAGTCGTGTCTGACTCTTAGCGATCCCATGGACTGCAGTCCACCAGGCTCCTCCATCCATGGGATTTTCCAGGCAAGAGTACTGGAGTGGGGTGCCATTGCCTTCTCCCCACCCTTCCCTAGACCTTCCCAAACTTCCTAGCCTTGCTCCCTTTCCTGCCTGACTCCCACACAGAACCTTAGGCTGGCCAGTCTCCTTCTGGCTTCCCAATGCCCCACCTCAGTCTCACAGCCCACCTGCCCCAGTCTTAACCTGCCAGGCTGCCAAATCCTGGCCCAGAAGTCACGAAGCCCCACAGGCTGGCAGCCACTGCCCCAAATGGGCCTTCAGGACACACAGCTCTCCCTTTGGCATTCAAAAAGCCAGTGACAGCAGACTGTGGTTCTTGGTATCTGGGATTAATTAAAACTATTTCTGGAGCATTCCCTGGAAATCCAGTGGTTAGGACTCCAGGCTTCCACTGTGGGAGTGCAGGTTCAGTTCCTGGTCAGGGAACTAAGATCCTGCAAGCCACATGTTGTGGTAGAAAAAAAGAAGAAAGGAATTTCTGGATAAAACTTTCTCATACAAATTTCTAAATGTTAACCTTGAAAGACAAGTGATGGAAGTAGGAAAGCAGTTTGTGAAACAGCAAGCCATCTCGGTCTCATCAGTGAGAGATTGTGCTTCAGATGCCCGAGACCAATTCAAGCTAGAAGGTTGCACAGGATTTGTGGTAAATCTGGTTGACTACATACTCTTGACAATACAGGAAGCTCTACAATGCACTGATCCCAAGGTTAAGGAACCTTGATATCCCAAGTTTCTATGGTCAGAATAAAGAGTTAGGAAGAACACAGCATTCTGTCCTTGTGCTCATTGTTTTTCCAGCAAAAAGCCATTCTTAGAGAAGAGTCTCTTATAACACAAAAATCTTTCTCAATAGATTTTTTTAAATGCTCTAGGAAAACAGAGAAGTTCAGAAATGGTGGATGTGAGGGAGCAAAACAGGAAGGAAGTGGAGGATGCTGTCATGTAATTCCCAATAGAGATGACTAAGACAGAGGCTGGGAGGAACTGATTGGAGACGGTAGAAACTTCAGGACTTAGTGACTTATTGATGAGGAAAAAGGGTGAGAATGGAACCCATGATAAGACCCACCTCCATCATGTCTGATGGAAGGTAAATATGATATTGTGATTTATAATAAATACATATTTAGCTCTTGCCTAGTTCCTGGCAAAGAGCTCCTAAAACTATTGGAATTTCCTAAGTGATGAGCGTGATTTTTAAAAAGTGTCTTCTGCTATGTTGCTGAGGCAACTTTGGGGAAGCACTTATAGATGGGGGATGGTTGCCAAGGGAACCAACCAAGTGACTAAAAAGTTTGGAAGTTTCAGTCCCAACCTCCATGCAGGAGAGAGGGGCTAGAGGCTGAATTAATCACCAATGGCCAATGATTCAATCAACCAAGCCTGTGTAATGAAACCTCCATAAAAACCTGAAAAGGATGCGGTTCAGAGAGCTTCCCACTTGTTAAACACGTGGAGATTCAGGGAGAATGGCACCCTCAGAGAGCATGGAAACGCCAAGCCCTTTCCCAGACCTTACTTTACACATCTCTTCCGTCTAACTGTCCCTGAGTTACATCCTTTTATAAAAAACCAGTAATCTAGAAAGCAAAACGTTTCTCTGCACGCTGTGAGCAGTTCTAGCAAGTTAATCATGCCTAAGGTAGGGGTTATTGGAACGTTCCATCTGCAATCAATCAGTCAGAGGCACTAGTTGGCATCTGAAAGAAGAGGTAGTCTTGTAGAACTGAGTCCTTAACCCTTGGGATCAGTTGCTGTTTCCAGAGACACTGTCAGAATTGAGTTGAACTGTGGGACACCAGGCTTTTTTTTTTTTTTCCAGTTTATTTTTACTTTTGGCTGCTCCGGGCCTTTGTAGCTGTGTGTGGGTTTTCTCTACTTGCATTAGGCAGTGGCTACTCTTCTTTGCGGATTTCCCCGGTGGCTCAGACGGTAAAGCATCTGTCTACAATGTGAGAGACCTGGGTTCGATCCCTGGGTTGGGAAGATTCCCTGGAGAAGGAAACGGCAACCCACTCCAGTACTCTTGCCTTAAAAATCTCATGGACGGAGGAGCTTGGTACAGGCTACTATCCATGGGGTCGCAGAGTCAGGCACGACTGAGCGACTTCACTTTCACTTTCACTCTTCTTTGTGGTTTGCAGGCTTCTCTTTGAGGTGGCTTCATCTGTTGTAGAGCATGGGTTCTGGGGCACATGGGCTTCGTAGTTGTGGTACACAGGTTTACTTGTCCCTCAGTATATGGGATTTCCAGGACCAGGGATCGAACTCATGTCCCCCTGCATTGGCAGCTGGATTCTTATCCACTATACCAGCAGGGTAGTCCTGTAGGACATGCATTTTATGTCAGGGAGTTGCTTGATGGTGTGAAAAAGCACATGGGAATTGGTGTCAGAATTGGAGTAGAAAACGAGTTTGGTTTCAAACTCCAAGGATTTGAGACACCTGCAGAAGATCCATGTAGAGAGAAATTTTATAGGCAACTGGATCTTCCCCTGGGAGTTCAGGAGCAAGATGGGACTAGAGACATGGTTTTGGGATCCGTCACCTCACAAGTGGTACATGAAACCTTGGGGAGAAAAGAGAATGTCCAAGGATGTTCAGGGAGAAAAGGTGGGGTAGGGGTCTCAGCCTGGGCATCCAGCAGATGGAGAAACGCCTGTCTAGAGACTGAGAAAACATACAGAGAGCAGTGAAGGAGGAGGCCTGAGTGCTGCAGAACAGCAAGTGGAGGGAGTGGTCGGCAGGCTCTCAGACTTCAGGTGTTGGGTAAGGTGAGAAAAGTCCTATTGTGTTTGGCAATCAAGAGTTGTTGGCTCTGTCTGAACCATTTGTCAGCTCAAACCTAGACAGTATCCTTAATTTCTCCTTACCCTTCACACTCCACATTGACTCCACCAGTGATATTATTCCCAAAATGTAACTCAAATTCATCTACCTCTCCTATTAGCACCATCATGACCCTGATCCTGGACAGCTATCATTTCCAGCCTGGACTTAGTGCTGTATAAGAACATCTATCACTAATATTAAATGGGAAATTGGCTTGAATTCTGTGAGAAGATTTCCAGCCACATTGTTTGCTTTCATAACAGTGAAACTAAGGAGAAAATTACGATCACTTCCAAAAATGCTAAAAAGATACTTTCTTGATAAACATTGAAGTAAGGACATTTCAGGACTTCCATGGTGGTCCATTGGCTAAGACTCCAAGCATGGAGCCCGGGCCCCAATGCATGGGGGCCCGATTTGATCCCTGGTCAGGGAACTAGATTCCACATGCCAACTAAAGAGCCTGCATGTCGCAAACATTTATCAAAGATCTTGATTGCTGCAACTAAGATCTGGTGCAGCCAAATATATAAAATATTTTTTAAAGAAATAAGGAAATTTCCATCTATTTCCAATATGATAAAAAAAAAAAAAGCCAGCATCAGCACAGTAGACAGTGTGATACTGTACTAAAGACAGTCCCACTAGACTCATAAAATAAAAGCACCCTTCCGCTCTTATTACATACCACTGTCTTGGCAGCACTAGCCAAGCAATTATTTGATAGAAATTAGAAGCATAAAAATTAGAAAGGAGGAGGCGTATTATCATTATTTGGAGATGATATGATTCAAAAATTCAAAAGAATGATTTGAAAAAGTATAAGAATCCAGTAAGAATTCAATAAGTATCTACCTGATATGTGAGTGAAGTCGTCTTAGACCATTCAGCCCCAGTTGGACCACAGACAACTATAACCACTTGAGTGAGCCCAGTGAGACCAGCAGAACCACCCAGCTGAGGCCAACCCAAATGACCTCCACTAGCTCTGTTTTGTAGTAAGGCTTCCTAAGGCCCACTTGACTTCACACTCCAGGATGTCTGGCTCTGGATGACTGACCACACCATGATGGTTATCTGAATCACTAAGACCTTTTTTTTATAGTTCTGTTTTCTTGCCATCTCTTAATACCTTCCGCTCCTGTTAGATCCCTACCATTTCTATATCGCGTCCACCCTTGCGTGAAATGTTCCCCTGATCTCTCCAGTTTTCTTGATGAAATCTCTAGTTTCCCATTTTATTGTTTTCTTCTGCTTCTTTGCATTGTTCATTTAAGAAGGCCTTCTTATCTCTTCTGGCTATTCTCTGGAACTCTGGATTCGGTTGGATGTATCGCCCCTTTCTCCCTTGCCTTTCGCTTCTCTTTTTTCCTCAGCTATTTGTAAAACCTTCTCAGACAACCACTATGCCTTCTTGCATTTCTTTTTCTTGGGGATGGTTTTGGTCACTGCCTTCTGAACAATGTTACAAACCACTGTCCATAGTTCTTTAGGCACTTTGTCTACCAGATCCTAATCCCTTGAATCTACTCGTCACCTCCACTCTTTAATCATAAGGGATATGATTTAGGTCATACGTGAATGGCCTAGTGATTTTCCCTACTTTCTTCAATTTAAGCCTGAACTTTGCAATAAGGAGCTGATTATCTGACCCACAGTCAGCTCCAGATCTTGTTTTTGCTAACTGAGTGAAGCTCTCTTCTTCATTTTCAGCTGTAAAGAATATAATCAATCTGATTTCAGTATTGACCATTTGGTGATGTCGGTATGTAGAGTCATCTTTTGCATGATTGGAAAAGGGTATTTGCTATGACCAGTGTGTTCTCTTGACAAACTCTGTTAGCCTTTGCTCTGCTTCCTTTTGTACTCCAAGGCCAAATTTGTCTGTTACTCCAGGTATCTCTTGACTTCCTACTTTTAAAATGTAGTTACATCTAAATGTATTCTTTTTACTTAACACTGGTTTAGCTTATGGAGAAGTATGGCCACACTGTTGTGGCCAGTTCTTGCTTCTCGAAATTTAATTTCAGTCATTTTCAAAATGGCAGAAATTTTGAAATAATAGCATGTTAAACAGACATATACCCTTCTTTCAGATTCACTACTTGTTAATATTTTGCCAGATTTGCTTTATCAGTCTCTCTATACACCTTTACACAAGCAATTCACACTTTTGGGGGGCTAAGTTATCTGAGAGTTAGTTGTAGGTTTCATGACACTTTAAGCCTTATGTATTTCGACATGTAGTTCCTGAGAACAAAGACATTTCCTACGTGAACACAGTTATTGCCAACAATAAATTTACTATTAACTCATAAACAGCCCATATTTAAAACTTCCAGACTGTCTCAATTTTGGCCTTTGGACTCATTTTTTCTGATTCAAGATCCACCCAGTGATCACATGTGGCATTTAGTTGTTATGTCTCTTTCGTCTCTTTTAACCCAAAATGACTCCCTAGATCTCTCTTGGCCTTTCTTTACACTGACATTTTTGAAGAATCCAGGCCTGTTGTTTTGTAGAAAGTCTCTAAATTTGGGTTTAGATTCCTCATGATTAGACTCAAGTTAAACGTTTTTGGCAAGGACACTCACAAGTGATGTTATGCCCTTCATCAGAAGTCTTATGGTATCAGCTGGTCCCATCACTGGTGATAAAGCTTGGTTAAGGTGGCATCTACCAGATTTCTCTGTTGTAATGACCTTCTTTCCCCCTTGTAATTAGTAAGCCTTCTGGAGGTGATGGTGTGAGATCACATGACTATCCTATTGCAACATCCTATAACTCGATAGTAATAAGTTTTATCTGATAAGTTTTATCTGAATCAATTATAAAAGTTGTTGGAAAAAGTGATTTTCTAGTTTTACCATTTCTTCTACTTATTAATTGCTACTCTTTTATATGGTGTAGAGTATGAAGGGCAGTATTATTTGACTCAAACTATTTTTTATTAAGTGCGTTATAATGCATTACTGTCATCCTCTGTTATGCTCACATTGTCTCAGATTTGCCCAGTGGGAATGCCTTCAAGCTCACTCTTGCATCCTTCTGCCATGTTTGAATCAAGTTTGGAGAATGTCCTTGCATTTGGGAACAAAATACTTCAGCCTCAGTTTAGCACATTTGCTGCTCCAGATCTGAAATCCACTATTTCCCAAGAAGCCTTGTTTCTTTTCAGTAAAGAATGGTATTTAGAGACCACAGCCTGGGTGCTAAGGGTTTTCACTGGTTCTGGGCCCTTTCACTTACTCATTCTTGTAAAGAGCTAGTCTTTGTTAATCAGTTCTCAATCATTTCTCTACCCCACCCTTACTTCTTTTCTCTCCTTCTTTGGTATCAAATCCTTGACAAAATGTTGGAAGCTCTGAAGACTGGAAAATGTGAACCTAACTGGTATGACATTTGAAGAGAAACATCTTCATTTTTTTCCCCAGTGTGTCCCCTCGAGTTGAAACAGGTTATAACTTAACTATGTTAAGGATTATCTATGAAGAAAAGAGCAGGCAGTAGTTTCTCATTCACATCTTTTTCTGCTTGAGGGTAAAGAACTGGAAGAATGACATCTAACACAAATATGATTTGAATTTTAAAAGTCTATGTCTAATTACTACTTATGACTATGGTAAAAATTGATTTTATACACTGTAATTGTATGATTTGAATATGTAATCAAAAATGCAAAGCTTGATGCCTTTGATTTTAATTTCCATAACCAGTGTTTCTCAGTTTACATATTTCAGTGGTTTCTGGGTTGAAACACCTTTTTCTAATTAGCAATCAAGATGTGCACAGTAGTTCAAGACCTTCTTGGGATCTGAACACCCTGCATAATGCATTTTATTCCACATTATGATTATGCTTGGCCCTTTGCTGAACTGGTCATTACCTTGATCACAGAAAGATATCCCACAGGGAGTTCTTGAATTCTTAAGTGGCCTAAGATTTGCATCATTCTGGCAGACGAAAGGGTCAAATTTAACCACCAACTGGCAAACATTTTCAGAAGACAAAAGAAAAGAAGTTACAGTTTGTAACAATTGGAACTGTACCCTAATGTTTTAATAAAAAGTTCTTTATGAAGAATATGAGTTCTTTGAGGACACCATAGAAATCACCATATGGCTCTACAAGACCAAGGAGAAGCCATGTGGTCCCTGTCCTATGAAAACAAAACTGGACACACCGATACCTCTGTTCAAGATCAACCTTTGTTGTGTTGTTTATCAGCCTTCATAAGATACACTGGCAACCACCAAATATTCAAAGCAATGCTCTACCAAAAATGGGAAATGCTGGTTCACTGGGGAGCCTAGTGGTGACTATGACTTTAATTGCTTATATGCTTTAAATATTTCAGGAGCAACTCTTCCCTCAGGCCAAACGAAACCTTGTTCAGGCTTCAAGCCAGCTTTGTAAGCCCAGACCCCCAACCCCAGCCCAGCAGCTTCCCCCACCCCAAGCCCCTCCACACAGCTCTCCTCATCTCTGGCCCTCTCTTTGGTTCACAACTTTTGGTCACTTCCTGTGTTTTGTCTTTATATTTTCACTATATTACTTTTGTCTCCCCAAGTTGATTATGTTTTTGTTTTTTGTTTTGCTGTGCCACACAGCATATGGGATCTTAGTTCCTTGACCAGGGATCAAACCCATGCCCCATGCAGGGGAAGTAGGGATCAAACCCATGCCCCGTGCAGGGGAAGTGTGGAGTTTTAACCACTGGACAAACAGGAAAGTCCCCTTCCCAAGTCAATTATGCAGTCTATCACCAACAATGAAAAACATAATATTAACATCTCTATGGCATTCTTTGAATACATAGGCTCTTGTTTCTGTGATTCTGATCATTGTTAATTGTGTGAAATATAGAAAGTCTGTGTATGAGTTTTGCACAGACCTAGAAAGAAAAAAAAAAAGAGTGACTCTCTCTCTCTTGAGAGTCCCTTGGACTACAAGGAAATCCAACCATTCAATCCTCAAGGAAATTAACCCTGAATAATCATTGGAAGGACTGATGCTGGAGCTGAAGCTCCAATACTTTGGCCACTTGATGCAAAGAGCCAACTCATTGGAAAAGACACCCATGCTGGAAAATACTGAAGGCAAAAGGAGAAGAGGGCAGCAGAGGATGAGACAGTTAGATAGCATCACTGACTCCATGGACATGAACTTGAGCAAACTCCAGGAGATAGTGAAGGACAGGGAGGCCTGGCGTGCTGCAGTCCACAGGGTCACAAAGAGTAGGACATGACTTAGTGACTGAACAACAGCAAAAGGGAAAAAAATAACTCTACAGTTTTAACCCACTGAAGTCAACTGTGGTTACAATGAAAATCATCATTTATTTCAATTCCTCCTCATTCACCCAATATAATGCCCCCCATTCTGCTTGCCATAAGAAGCCTGTAGGAAACTGCCATGATACACTAGACAAATAGAAAAAACAATAGAGGGGATATAGGACATTTGAAAAATATAAACCTATCAATTTCTGTACTTTTTAAACAGAAAAAACACAATCTTTTCAAATGTCCAGGTACATATAAAATAATAATTTTATGCTAAGCTGCAAATAAAACCTAAGATAATTCCCGCACTGAGTGCCGAAGAATTGATGCTTTTGAACTGTGGTGTTGGAGAAGACTCTTGAGAGTCCCTTGGACTGCAAGGAGATCCAATCAGTCCATTCTAAAGGAGATCAGCCCTGGGTATTCTTTGGAAGGAATGATGCTAAAGCTGAAACTCCAGTACTTTGGCCACCTCATGCGAAGAGTTGACTCATTGGACGAGACTCAGATGCTGGGAGGGATTGGGGGCAAGAGAAAAAGGGGATGACAGAGGATGAGATGGCTGGATGGCATCACGGACTCGATGGACGTGAGTGAACTCCGGGAGATGGTGATGGACAGGGAGGCCTGGCATGCTGCGATTCATGGGGTCGCAAAGAGTCGGACATGACTGAGTGACTGAACTGAACTGAACAGGATATATACTGTTACCACCACAGGGTTAAAAAAAAAAGATGGGTTAAACAAAAAAACTAAATAAAATCTAATGACTTGTAAACTGAAAGTTATTCTCCTGGTCCAACTGAAACTCAACAAAAGTCACCATCTATAAATAAAGGACAGTAAGAGCAATAGATGTCAAACTTTGTCACATGGACACATAGTCATACTCAGAAAAAATAGCTATCTACACAAAAGAACAAGGCCATGATACTTTATACCTCCTTCCATTAAGAGGCAGACTTTGTTTACACAGACCTTGGACCTGGGTTATCCTCTGACTTTACTTTGAGCAATAGAATGTATGGGAGTGAGTGTGAATTCCTGAGCAGGGCAATTTCAATTTTTTCCTCTCTAGGAATGCTGCCTCAACACTGCCACTTAAGAAAACTTCTGGCCAACTATGGATGAGAGACCATGTGCAAGAGAACCAAAGGGCCAGCATTAACTGCCCAACACCTGAATGATGCCATCTTGAACCTTCCATCCCAGCTGACCCACCAGCTGAACACAGCCCCATAACTGATCCCAAGTGAAATCATCAGAGGAACCACACAGATAACCTAAAAAAAAAATCATAAGATACAGTAAACTGTTGACATTTGTGAGCCATAAATTTTAGGGTGATTTGTTAGGCAGTCAGTCAGTCAGTTCAGTCACTCAGTCGTGTCCGACTCTTTGCGACCCCATGAACTGCAGCACGCCAGGCCTCCCTGTCCATTACCATCTCCCGGAGTTCACTCAGACTCACGCCCATCAAGTCAGTGATGCCATCCAGCCATCTCATCCTCGGTCATCCCCTTCTCCTCCTGCCCCCAATCCCTCCCAGCATCAGAGTCTTTTCCAATGAGTCACCTCTTCGCATGAGGTGGCCAAAGTACTGGAGTTTCAGCTTTAGCATCATTCCTTCCAAAGAAATCCCAGGGTTGATCTCCTTTAGAATGGACTGGTTGGATCTCCTTGCAGTCCAAGGGCAGTAATAGATAACAAATGAAAACTTTAATTGTTTTTATCTTAAGTCATGGAATATTTTTAAAGCTTTTTATTTTACTTATTTATTGTTTATTTACTTTTTGGCCTGGCCACATAATTTTCACCGGGAATTGAACCCACATCCTCGATACTGAAGGCACACAGTCCTAACCACTGGACCAAGAGGAAATTCCTATAAATCACAGAATTTCGAACTCAATATTATATTAAATGAAGCAGTTCTAGTGGACAGCTGCTGTTCTGGCCAGTAAGCCAAGTTGGTCCAATCAGTGAATCCCAGAAATTTTCTGGACAATTTCTGGCACTCGGCTTCACCTGGGGGGAAGAAGGCTGGGCAGGCCTAGCCTTCCCAAGTTCATAGTAGAGAGCCAGTCTATCCTCCAGCATGTCTCACTTTTCCTCTCTCGCTCCAGGCAGGTCCGGGTGGCCAGGAGATTAAAACCTACTTATTTGCTCAACCCTGAACCCTCTGTGCCCCTGGAGTCGAGATCAGAGTTCTTATGTCATGAAATGAGCTCAGTATTCATCAAGTATTATTATCTATATTGTTATTACTACCTGGAAAATACATTGCTGGTTTTCTAGGAAACAAAGAGGCACTCTCCAACTTGTCCTTGACCTTCACTCCCCCTGGGGCCTAGGACACAGGACTTAATTGTGCCCAAAATTGTAGTGTGAAGTGGGTGGGTGCGTGGGGGGCCTCATTTTTGCTAAATAATGATTTTAAGACACATATCTGCTAGCTCTAAAATGCGCATTTATAGCTAGCAGGAAAATACTTTTCTTTTTAAAGTATGTTTATGCTGGCTATCCAGCAGCCAAATAGTACTGTCTCTCTCTAGGCTTCCTTCCTGCCGGATCTCCTTACAGGCAAGTCTGTACCCTAGATGCCTGAGGGCCCTTCAAGAGCACTGCAGCCTCCTAGAGCAGGAAGATGCTAGATGCTCCTGCTTGGGACCGGTGACCAGGGGGTCTCTGGCCCAGCTTCTGCTAGCCTGACCACCGCAGGAGAAGCTCTGAGAAGACAGGGATGAGACACGCCTCTGAGGGCAACCCAGAAACAATGGTTTGGCCAGAGGAAGGTTAACTCCAGTGTTAAAGAGAGACCTTTTGACATTTCTGTCCCTAGACTCCCCAGTCTCTCCTCCCCATCCATGTGGACAATCAGGGCTGCGGCACCCAGGATCAAATCAAGGAGTCAACCTCAGAGCCTGATGCCTCGAGCTTGGTGAGCTGGGGTTCCCTCCGAAGGGAGGGGACATTGGCCGAGCCGCCTGCCTTCCCACTCAACAGGACAGAGAACCCATAGCTGAAAACAGCACGTCACCCACAGTCTTCCGATTTCCATCCACAGAGCGAACATTCGCAATGACTCTCTTGAGTGGCCTCGGTTAACCACTGAACACTTCTGGTTTAACCACTCTGGAGAGTGAAAGTTGTTGCCAAAACCCAGTGTAGTTTCTACCATGGCAATGTCTCTGCCGCAAAGTGGCTGGTAAAGGGCACGGTTCCCAGGTAAGTGGAGTGGGCGCATGCAGTCAGCGAGAAACGAGGGGGCGCCCTCTCACTCCCAGTCCATCCTCACCACCCTTCCTCACCACTTCGGACACCTGACCAGCGGTCCCAGCCCCTCCTCTCTTCCAGGGGTTGCCAGGGTCCTAGACTGTGGCAAGGAGGCTGCCCAGATGCGCTGGGCAGTATCCAGGGAAGACCAGGCACTACTCCTGCCGGACCAGCACAGTTGCCATGTGACTGCTGAGGCCAGGGGCCCTTGCTGCAGATCGAAACGGTGACCCCCAGTGGGATCTGTAACCTGGCACGCTCTGGGCTCTTCTGTCCAGTGCCCAGAAATTAAGAGCACCGAGGATCAGATTCTCCTCTTTCATCCTGCACGTGCTTCCCTGGGCAAAGGGACTGGGAGGAGAAAGGAAGACCAGAGAGGGGTTTCCAGGTAGAGGCAGGCAATGGGAAAGACGGAGATGACCCTCCCATCCCAGCCCCTCCCAGGCCTTGACTGCCTAGCCCGCCCTCTTCTCCTTGGGGCCCTGGAGGGAAGGGCAGGCAGGAGACCCACACCAGAGGTCACCACTGCAGGATCAGATCAGGTTCTTGAGCACTAAGGCATCGTCTATAAGGAGGCACCCTTCCAAACTGGTATTCTTTGATTTTCAAATAAAAATATAGATATAAGTTTATACACATTTCCAAATTATACAACTTCTTTGGAGGTTTATAATACCCATTAAAACATAGATTATAAATAGAGTAAGTCTGGAGTTCCCTGGTTGTCTAGTGGTTAGGACTTGACGCTTTTACAGCTGTGGCCTGAGTTTCATCTTTGGTCTGGGAACTGAGACCCACAAGTCAGGTGGCTTGGCCAAAAAGGGGAAAGAAAAAAAAATACAGTAACTCATTTGTTTCCAGTGAAGCAGGCCTAGTCCCCACAAAATCACAGCTGAATGCAAGCAGGGTGGCTGGCTTCATCTCCAGCTGCGCTCTCATGGCTGTCTATACTGCTTATACCAAATGTCAAAGATACACCTAGATCAGTCAGCAAGAAGAGGGCTTTCCGTTTCAGCTCCTGGCTACTGTCCACAACAGCAGGAGCAACGTTTTTGAGTGGGAACTTGCCCTGATGTAATGGCAGCCTTGCAGATCACTTACAGGTCACTTACAGAAGTGACAACCAAATTAAAACACTGCAATCACATCATGTATTGAAGCAGCAGAAAAGAGAGCTAAAAAGCAGAGGGAATGAGATGGGGCAGGACAGCACACAGAGATTAGGGTGCTGAGGGTGGCCGGAAGGACCTCACTGCCTGAGTTCTGGGTTAGACAATGTCTACATGTCCCCTTCACTTAGGGGCATCCACCTTCCCCACTGATGGGGACCAGAGTTGAGGACAGACGGTAGATGCCTGGGGCCTGCACACACTCGCTTTAGCAGGAGCTACAGGGCTGAGGATGTCTGGCCCAGACTGTAGCTGGTCAGCCACCCTCTGAGCATTATGGCTTTTACCTGCACGTGTTGGGCAGAGGACTTGAGGTACTGGAATGAATGTCACCAATAAAGAAGGACGTTGCTTCCAACACAAAGCACAGAAGATAGGTGATTAATTAATGGAACTTAAAGAGACCCAGAAATAGGTCCACACACAAATGGTTAAGTGACTTTTTTACAAAGGCACAAAGGTAATTTAAAGGACTAAATGATATTCCTTTCAACAAAAGAATGGTACTGATAAAACTGGACTGTCCATTTGGAGAAAAATGAATTTCAATCCTTACTTCATACTATACATAAAAATCAACTGGAAATACAGCTGAGATCGAAATGTAAAAGCTAAAATTCCTAGAAGAGAGCATAAGAATAATCTTTGTGACCTCGAGTGGGCCAAGAAGACTTCTTAGACACAAGAGTAAAAACACTGAATATAAAAAAAAGTTAATAAATTGGACTTCTTCAAAATTTAAGTGTCTGCTCTTCAAAAAAAAAAAAAAGACAAATTACTTGTATCCAGAATATATAAAGAAATTCCACCAATCACTAATAAAAATACAAAAATCCACATTTCTTCTTCTAAATAGTTTTTAAATTTTCTTTCTGGCTATTTGGGGTCTTCGCTATCGCATGGGCCTTTGTCTAGTAGCCTCGAGTAGGGGCTACTCTCTAGCTGCGGTGCTCGGGCTTCTCATTGCAGTGGCTTCTCTTCTTGTGGAGTACGGACTCCAGGGCATGTGAGCTTCAGTACTTGCAGCGCTCGGGCTCAATAGTTGCGGTTCCCAGGCTCTAGAGTGCTGGCTCAGTTCTTGTGGCACATGAACTTATGGATCGAACCCATATCTTCTGCATTGACAGGCAGATTCTTTACCACTGAGCCACATGGGAAGCCCAACCCACATTTCTAACAGCTTCATTGAGATGTAATTCACATGCCATACAATTCACCCATTTAAAAATATATATTTACTTATGTATATATTTATTTGCCTGCATCGGGTCTTAGTTGCAGGATGTGGAGTCTTCGGTGAGTCATGCAGGGTCTTTTGTTGTGGTGTACACATTCTCTAGTGGTGGTGTTTGGGTTTAGCTGCTCTGGGACATGCGAGATCTTAGTTCCCCGACCAGGGATCAAACCCACATCCTCTGCATTGTAAGGCAATTCTTAACTACTGGACCACCACAGAAGTCCCCAACTCACCCATTTAAAAATGTATAATTCAATGGCTTTTAGTATATTCACAAAACTGTGCATCTACCCTCACAATCAATTCTAGAGCATATTTCTCACTCCAGAAGGAAATCCTGATCATCTTAGCTGTCCACCCTCCCACCCACCTACACCCCACACACAGCCTCTCTAAGCCTAGACAACCACTAATCTACTTACTATCCCTACAGTTTTTGGTATTCTGGATATTTCACATACATAGTATTATACAACATGTGGCCTTTTGTGCCTGGCTTCTTTCACTTAGAGTGTTTTCAAGCATCATCCATGTGGCAGCATGTATTAGTACTTCATTCCTTTTGTTACCAGATAATACTCCATTGTATGGATATATCACATTTTACTTATTCATTCATCAGTTGATGAACATTTGGGAAGTTTTCACAACTTAATTTTTTAAAATGGGCAGAGACTTGAAGAGACACTTAACTGAAGAAAATATACCAATGGTCCATAAGCACAAGAAAAGGTGCTCAATCTCATGAGCCATTGTTGTTTAGTCGCTCAGTCATGTCCCATTCTTTCGCAACCCCATGGACTGTAGCCTGCCAGACTCCTGTGTCCATGGGATTTCCCAGGCAAGAATTCTGGAGTGGGTTTTCATCTTTTCCAAGGGATCTTCCTGACCCAGAGATGGAACCTACGTCTCCAGCATTGTCAGGCAGATTCTTTACCACTGAGCCACCAGGGAAACTCATCATTAGTCACTAGGGAAATGCAAATTAAAGTCACAATGTGGTACCTATACACACCTACTCAAATGGTTAAAATTTTAAAACACTGACAATCCCAAGTGTTTGTGAGGATATCAACCAAATGGAGCTGTCAACCTGCCAGCTGGAATGTAGAATGGTGCAACCACTTTGAAAGACAATTTAGCAGTTTTTAATAAAGTTAAAGATATACTTATAGCAAGTTCCAGCAATGCCATTCTTGAGTGTTTAACAGGAGAAATGAAAATATGTCCGCATGAAGAGTTGTACACAAATGTTCATCACAGCATTACTTGTAGTAATCAGAAACTAGAAACAACCCAAACATACATCAACAAATGAATGGATAAATAAATTAGTACATCCATATTATGGAAGACTGAATCACACATTATGAAAACCTTATGTTAAGCAAAATAATTCAGGCAAAAATAGTTCATACAGTGTGGTTCTGTTTGTATGAACTTCAAGAACAATACAAATCTATAGTGATTAAGATCAGATCAGTGGTTGTTTAGAGCTGACAGTGCTGGTGGCATAGACTAGAGAGGGGCATAAGTGGTGAGTGATGTGCTGGAGAAGGCTCCTACCAGCTCACAAGAGCCCACTGTTAAATTTTCAAGAGTTTTGGGAGCCAGTTGTTAAAACACAGGCGTTACTTAAAAATTAAATTAGATAAAATTCCAATTAAATAAATTACATGAAAAACAAAGAAAATATATACTCAGATCTTCTTTCTTCCCAGTTGTTTTACTGCATTTTACTGTTGTCTAGGATTCTGAAGCAGTTTATAGCTATCATGTCTGCATGTTTGAAATGTTGTGCAATGGTGTTCCTCATACAGAAGATCCAACTCCACAGTCAGTAATATAATGTTGGCAGCTTGAAATCAGCCATGGTGGGAATATTGGAAACTGGCAAACATTAAAATCAAGGCTTGAGTTATTTTTGTCTTAACAAAAGTGATGAGAAAATGATAATAAATGCCAATTAAGTTTAAAAGTGAATAGTGCACATTTGATTCCAGAATCTCACTCCTGGGCACATCACTGGAAAAGATGAAAACTCTAAGTCAAAAAGTTACATCCATCCCAGTGTTCACTGCAGCATTATTTACAGGCAACACATGGAAGCAACCTAAATGTCCATCGACAGGAGAATGGTCAAAGAAGATATGGTGTACGTGTATATATATAGAGAGATAGGCAGATAAGGAATAGTACTCAGCCATAAAAAAGAATAAAACAATACCATTTGGAGCAGGGATTGGGCCATGGCTGGATGGAGGTGTGTATCTGGAGAGCCACCGAGAGCCACCTAGAAAAATGCAGAATGAAGGCATGGAGGCAGGGCTTAGGGCTGTCTAGGAACAATGCTGTGCCACAGGGCTTGAAATTGTTTCATGGCCCTGGCACTCTCTGCTTACTCGTTCCCGTTGGAAGCTTCCAGACTGTTGAGTTTTTATTCACAATCCACATTGTCTTGCAGGCAAGGGCCACTGGCTCACCATGCCCACCCCGTTTGGTATATCCACATACCCCTTATCCTACCCAGAGGACTGTCACCCTAGCTGTGTGCTGGAGCCAGCTCCTACTGGCTTACAAGGGTCGAATATTAAACTTTCAGAAAATCTGCAAGCTGGTTGTTAAACACAGTCGTTACAAAAAATTAAATGATATGAGCTTAAAATTAAATAAATTGGATTCCAATACAAAGGTAATATATATCCCAAACATCATTCCTAGTTATCTTATTTTGTAATGGCTTATTGACTTCTTTGCTCTTGAGGGTTTTTGGTTTTTTTTAATTTTTGGGGGGCTGCATCAAGTCTTAGCTGTGGCCTTCAAGATCTTGATTGCAACCCAAGGGCTTGGTTGCCCCACAGCATGTGAGATCTTAGTTCCCAGACCAGGGATCAAACCCATGTCCCCTGCATTGAAAGGTGGATTCTTAACCACTGGACCATCAGGGAAGTCCCTGCACTTGAGGTTTTTTACATCTGTTGTAGCTCAGCGGTGGGAAGACAACATAATGCGGTGTTAGTGGACACCTCTTCCCAAATCAACTGTTTGAACAGAGTTGTTGGACAGTGTGTGGGACCTCACGTTGGCAGCCTGAAACTGGCCATGATGGGAGTACTGACACCACAGAAAGCGGCAAATGTGACTAGTCAGGGCTCCTTTTGTTTGGTTTGGTTGAAGAGCCCTTGATACAAGCATGCTGGATTCCAGCATATCCTCCCGGGCCGAGAGCAGGTTGAACAGCTGGTATTCCGGTGAGCAGCAAAGATGCTTCCAGTGGATGGTCTGAATAGACACTGGGAGGTAGCAAGAGGTAGCAAAGAGCAAGGAGAAATAAAGGCTGGTCTCTCCTGAGGCCTCTCTCCTTGTTGGCAGGTGATCTTCCTCTCCCTGCGTCTTCACATGGTCTTCCTCTGTGTGTATCTGTGTCCTAATCTCTTCTTACCAGGACACCATTCACATTGCACTAGGGCGCATCCCGATGACCTCTTTCACCTCTTTAAAGGCCCCGTCTCCAAATACAGTCACATTCTGAGGCACGAGGGGTTAGAATTTCAATACATGAACTTCTGGAGGACACAATTCAGCTTATAACAGCCAGGAATTTCTGAGGAGGCTTGGGAGACAGGGGTGAGCCCTGGAAGGCTGAGCAAGAACAGCCCCAGGACAAAGGGACTGAGGAACTCTCTCCTGAGGGCAGGCACTGCATCTTATCTGTTTTTGTTTCCCAAACGCCCAGCACAAGGTCTGGCACTTGGGGTTTTTATAAAAATGTTTTTGAATGAGTGAGTGAATGGATGGATGAATGAATGAGCATATTGCTAGAAAAGATATCCCCTTCTCAGCACCATTTTTGTAAATAGGTGAGAGTCTTTCCAGTTTAATTTAAGGACAGGTAAGGGTCTTCCCTGGTGGCTCAGATGGTAAAGAATCTGCCTGCAGTGCAGGAGACCTGGGTTGGATCCCTGGGTTGGGAAGATCCCCTGGAGAAGGAAATGGCAACCCACTCCAGTATTCTTGCCTAGAGAATCCCACGGACAGAGGAGCCTGGCGGGCTACAGTCCATGGGGTTGCAAAGCGTTGGACATGACTGAATGACTAACACTTTTACTTTCTTTCAAAGGGTCTTCTTGTTTCCATTGAGGTTGGTTCTCTTTGGACCAGGCAGGTGAGAACTAGGACCAAACTTCATCTTGGCCCCCAATTCAGCACCCATTGTCTGAATCAACAACCCCCCGTACCCCGCTCCAGAAGCAGGGTTTGAAACCTAGAATTCCCTGAAAACCAGAGGACATGTGCACAGCCTGGGAGGGAAAAAATGCATTGGCACCAAACTACAGAGAAAGCAATGCAACATCAGGATTAGCACACTTGATGGTACATAATACGTCAACTAGTTTCCATGCCCGTATTGTCATTTATTAGAAATATGTATTCATACATTATCATAACGTGAGATGGTAGTGCATTTCTATTTCTTTCTTTTTACTTTTTATATAGTAGATTCTCCAAAAGTAAAGGCTTCTGGGGCTTGGGAGGCTCTTAAACTGGCCCTGTGCCTGTTAGCTTTCCAGCTGGGAGAAGGAAGTCTGAGTTGGGATAACAACAGTACAGTTGCCCTGTGGCATGGAGACCATCCTCAGAACAAGGCTGCCATCCCAGCAAGTGGCCACAAAAGCTCCGTCAAAGCTGCTTCTGAAGTCAAAAACTCCATGACTGGTTTCAGTAAGAAACTCTTTCCTAAACATTTCCTGTGGTCCCCCTTTCCCACCAGGCACAGATGACAGCTGCATCATAAAGGATACAGGACCCAAGGCTTTTTTTTCCTCCTGAGAGTGGTTTCAGAACTTAGGTCAGCTGCTCTGGGAGGGAAATGAAGAAGAATGCAAACATGTTTCTTTTTCCCAGAAAGAGCATGGAGTGAGGAACAAGAATGGTGTGACTTTGCCCTAAGAGTAAGCCTTGTGGGTCCTGACGTCCGACACTGTGCCTTTAAGAGTCACCTGGGAAGGAGTTTGGGGGAGGGGAAAAAAAGGACAATTCTGGTACTGTATGCAATTGTATGTACAACAGGCCTGCTCTGAGCAAAGAAGATTCTATATCTATTACTTAGAAACAGATGAGAAGGTGAATCAGCAGCTGCTAGACAATCAGAGGAACCGCACTCTGTTGTATTTCAAGCCTAACTTTTCCTTCTGCCCCTCACGTCTCCTGATTGTCGGTGAGCTCTGTGGTACCCTTCCATGACCTATCTGATCAACTGCAGGATCATGGCTAATAAACTGATATAAAAGAGCTCATTAAGACATACCCTTTAAGTGTATGATAATACGCAATTCAACACAGCGTATCAACAGCTCAGAAGCCCAAGCTCACACTGTGGCTTTCTCCCGGCGAATCAGGGCATATGGTACCATAAATGAAGCAGGAATTTACAGCAACAGAGATGTATGAGGCAGAGTAAAGCTTCATCTGTAAGGACACACTGCGTGGCCAAAAATAAAAATAAAAACAGTTATTGTATTTTCTGCTTTGTATTCTAATGAGAAACTCGATCCCTTTCGGTAGAGTGTGGGCTCCCTCTGCTGCTGACAGGAGATATCAAGACTCTGACTCAGGAATCCTTGGGCACCTGAGCAAGCAGGTGGCCATTCCTGGGAGGAGAAGGAAGGGGCTGAACATTCAGATGAACGGACTTGTTCTGTAGGCTCTGCCTCTGTGGGATACTGTGACTGCCTGTGTTGCTACTGCAAGTGATGGAAAACACAAGGAGGACCTGTCCACACCACCCGTGTCCATCCTGAAATATGTCACAGCAGTGGTGCTGAGAGGCAGCCCCCCGAGGGGCGACCCTCCCCTCCCTCCTCCTCCTCCCCTTCCTTCTTTCTCCTCTTCTTCTTCCTCTCCTTCTTCCTCTTTCTCTGCCCTCTCTCTCCTTCCCCTTCTTCTTTTTTAAAAAAATTATTTATTTATTTTGGCTGCGCTGGGTCTTCGTCGCTGTTCGCGGGCTTTCTCTAGTTACGGAGAGTGGGGGCTCCTCTCTAGTTGCGGTGCTCAGCCTTCTCAAGGCGGGGGCTTCTCTTGTTTGCAGAGCACAAGCTCTGGCTGCGTGGAGTTCAGCATTTGCAGAGCGTGGGCTCACTAGTTGTGGCTCCCTGCTCTAGCGCACAGGTTCAGTAGGAAGAGCTTAGCTGCTCTTCGGCATGTGGGAATCTTTCCGGAGCAGGGATCAAAACCCATGTCCCTGCATTGGCAGACAGATTCTTAACCACTATGCTGCCAGGGAAGTCTGTCTTCTTCCTCCTAGGCCTCTTCCTCTCCTCTCCTTCTTTACCCTCTCTCCTTCTCCCCCTGCCTCCCTCTCCCTCATCTCTTTCCTTTTTTTACCTTCCAAACAGCCACAGTCGGAAGCTATACATTCGCTACTGGGCAAGAGGAGCATGGGGAGCTGCTAACTCTCTGGGTGATAGATGATCACCTATTCTCACCTGCAGCCTGCAGGGAAGAATTTTCAGTTACATTTCTGATGGTGTCCTCAGGAACACACATTTCTATCTCATATCACTAATTTCAACACGCAAAGCATTTATGCATTGGTTCAAGTAACGAAAAAGTCTCCAACAGTTGGACCATGTTTGACTTTTATCTAGTTTGTTTCACTGTTTCTCTTTCATAGTCAGTGCTCTCATTTCATTTCGCTTATGAAATGGCAACCCACTCCAGTATTCTTGCCAGGAGAATCCCACAGGAAAAGGAGCCTGTGGTATTACAGTCCATGGGGCCGCAAAGAGTCGGGCACGACTGAGCGACTAAATAGCAACAACAATGTTTTCCAATTTCTCCGTCTCTTTTTTTTAAAATGTTCTTCTCAAGCCTTTATCAAGAGTAGTATTAATAGAAAAGCTTTTGTGTACATATATAGGAAAGTAGTATGTATTATATGTATGTTTTCAGTTCAGTCGCTCAGTCGTGTCTGACTCTTTGCGACCCCATGGAGAATCCCATGGACAGAGGAGCCTGGAGGGCTACAGTCCATGGGGTCGCAAAGAGTCAGACACATCTGAAGCGAGTTTGCAAGCATGCATGCCATTTTCTGTGATGACAAACAATGGAGTGAGACAAGACTCTCAAGGTGTAGTCAGGATTTGTTTGGGACATGATGAATTTCAGATGCCTGGTCAATATCCTCATGATGAGGTGGGGTAGGTAGATGGGTGTCCTACATTGAGTTCCAAGAAAGGGTGGGCTGGAGATAGGATCTGAGAGTCACTACCCAGAGCCAGACATCCTGGAATGTGAAGTCAAGTGGGCCTTAGGAAGCATCACTACGAACAAAGCTAGTGGAGGTGATGGAATTCCAGTTGCGCTATTTCAAATCCCAAAAGATGATCCTGTGAAAGTGCTGCAGTCAATATGTCAGCAAATTTGGAAAACTCAGCAGTGGTCACAGGATTGGAAAAGGTCAGTTTTCATTCCAATCCCAAAGAAAGGCAATGCCAAAGAATGCTCAAACTACTGCACAATTGCACTCATCTCACACGCTAGTAAAGTAATGCTCAAAATTCTCCAAGGCAGGCTTCAGCAATACGTGAACTGTGAACTTCCAGATGTTCAAGCTGCTTTAGAAAAGGCAGAGGTCAGTTCAGTTCAGTTCAGTCGCGTCCGACTCTTTGCGACCCCATGAACTGCAGCACGCCAGAACTCTTGTCCTCCCGGAGTTCACTCAGACTCATGTCCATCGACTCAGTGATGCCATCCAGCCATCTCATCCTCGGTCGTCCCCTTCTCCTCCTGCCCCCAATCCCTCCCAGCATTAGAGTCTTCTCCAATGAGTCAACTCTTCGCATGAGGTGGCCAAAGTACTGGAGTTTCAGCTTTAGCATCATTCCTTCCAAAGAAATCCCAGGGTTGATCTCCTTCAGAATGGACTGGTTGGATCTCCTTGCAGTCCAAGGGACTCTCAAGAGTCTTCTCCAACACCACAGCTCAAAAGCATCAATTCTTTGGCGCTCAGCCTTCTTCACAGTCTAACTCTCACATCCATACATGACCACTGGAAAGGCAGAGGTACCAGAGGTCAAATTGCCAACATCTGCTGGATCATGGAAAAAGCAAGAGAGTTCCAGAAAAACATCTATTTCTGCTTTATTGACAATGCCAAAGCCCTTGACTGTGTGGATCACAGTAAACTGTGGAAAATTCTGAAAAGATGGGAATACCAGACCACCTGACCTGTCTCTTGAGAAACCTCTATTCAGGTCAGGAAGCAATAGTTAGAACTGGACATGGAACAGACTGGTTCCAAATAGGAAAAGGAGTGCATCAAGGCTGTATATTGTCACCCTGCTTATTTAACTTATATGCAGAGCACATCATGAGAAACACTGGGCTGGAGGAAGCACAAGCTAGAATCAAGATTGCTGGGAGAATTATCAATGACCTCAGATTTGCGGATGACACCACTTTTATGGTAGAAAGTGAAGAGGAACTAAAAAGCCTCTTGATGAAAGTGAAAGAGGAGAGGGAAAAAGTTGGCTTAAAGCTCAACATTCAGAAAACTAAGATCATGGCATCTGGTCCCATCACTTCATGGCAAATAGATGTGGAAACAGTGGCTGACTTTATTTTTCTGGGCTCCAAAATCACTGCAGATGGAAATTGCAGCATTAAATTAAAAGACACTTACTCCTTTGAAGGAAAGTTATGACTAACCTAGACGCATATTCAGCTTACTCCTTGGAAGAAAAGTTATGACCAACCTAGATAGCATATTCAAAAGCATAAACATTACTTTGCCAACAAAGATCTGTCTAGTCAAGGCTATGGTTTTTCCAGTGGTCATGTATGGATGTGAGAGTTGGTTTATAAAGAAAGCTGAGCACTGAAGAATTGATGCTTTTGACCTGTGGTGTTGGAGAAGAATCTTGAGAGTCCCTTGGACTGCAAGGAGATCCAACCAGTCCATCCCAAAGGAGATCAGTCCTGGGTGTTCTTTGGAAGGACTGATGTTGAAGCTGAAACTCCAATACTTTGGCCACCTCAGGCGAACAGTTGACTCATTTGAAAAGACCTTGATGCTGGAAAAGACTGAAGGCAGGAGGAGAAGGGGACAAAAGAAGATGAGATGGTTGGATGGCATCACTGACTCAATGGACATGGGTTTGGGTAGACTCCAGCAGTTGGTGATGGACAGGGAGGCCTGGTGTGCTGCAGTTCATGGGGTTGCAAAGAATTAAAGAGTCGGATACGACTGAGTGACTGAACTGAACTGAATGTATAGGTGGCACTGGATGAGATTGCCAGGGAGAGAATTTTAAAAGCCTGGGGCAGGAGACTTCCCTGGTGGTCCAGAAATCATCTTTCAATGCAGGGAGCACAGTTTGGATCGCTGGTCAGGAAACTAAGATCCTCGGTGTCACAGGAAAACTAGAGAGCCTCCTGCTGCAAATGGAGAAAGCCCTCATGCCACAATGAAGACCCAGCGCAGCCAAAATAAATAATTAAAAAATTATAAAAATTAAAAAAATAAAAGGAGCCTGGGGCAGAGCCCTGGAGTAACTCACAGATAAAGTCAGGAGGAGGAACAGCCAGTACCCACAAAGGGGAAGTGAGAGAAAACCAGGAAGCACTGGGGCAAGTGTTTCAAGGAGTAGCCAGAGATCAGCATTGCTGCTGATGAATTGGAGTTAATGGCACCCCACTCCAGTACTCTTGCCTGGAAAATCCCATGGACAGAGGAGGATGGGGTCGCTGAGGGTCGGACACGACTGAGCGACTTCACTTTCACTTTTCACTTTGATGCATTGGAGAAGGAAATGGCAACCCACTCCAGTGTTCTTGCCTGGAGAATCCCAGGGACGGGGGAGCCTGGTGGGCTGCCGTCTATGGGGTCGCACAGAGTCGGACACGACTGAAGTGACTTAGCAGTAGCAGTAACACTTGCTGCTGCTGCTAAGTCGCTTCCGTCAGGTCCGACCCTCAGCGACCCCATCCTCCTCCGTCCATGGGATTTTCCAGGCAAGAGTACTGGAGTGGGGTGCCATTGACTTCTCCGAGTAACACTGCAGTTTCAGAAAATCCTGCCTGGAACAGTTCAGGAGAAAGTAGAAACAGCAAATACAAACAACTTTTTTGGAATTTTGCTATAAAGGAGACGGATAAAAATAGGGCTGTAGTAGAAGGGGTTTGTAGCATCGTAGCAAGTGTACTGTTTTCTTTTAATTGTGATAAAATACACATAAAATTTACTATCTTAACCATTTTTCAATAGCCAGTTCAGCAGTGTTAAGCACATTCACGTTGTAGTGTAACCAATCTCCAGAATTCATCTTGCAAAACTTGAACCCTGTACCCATTAAACAACTCTCCATTCCCCACTCCTCCAAGACCCTGGAAACCATCATTCCATTCATACTTTCTGTCTTAATGAATTTGACTACTCTGGTATATTAGTCTGCTAAGGTTGCCATAATGAATTTTGGATGGCTTAAACAACAGAAATCTATTTTATCACAGTCCTGAAGCCTACAAGTTCAAGAACAAGTACTGGAAGGTTTGGTTTCTCCTGAGGCCCCTGCCTGTGGCTTGCAGATGGCCACCGCCTCACTGTGCACTCACATGACCTCGCCATGTGCATGCATCATCTTCTTATAAAGACACTAATCATATTGGATTAAGGCTCCACCCATAATTACTTCTTTAAAGAACCTATCTCCAGGGACCTCTCTGGTGGTCCAGTGATTAAGAATCTGCTTTCCAATGGAGGGGAGGTAGGTTTGATCCCTGGTCAAAGAACTAAGATCCCAATGCCACAGAGCAAATGAGCTAGCACGTGCCACAGTGAAAGACCCCAGTCACAGCAACTAAGACCTGATGCAGTCCAATAAATACATAAAATGTTTTTAAAAAGGACCTATCTCGAAAGCAAGCCACATTGGGGGTTATGGCTTCAACATGACTTTACGGTAGAAAAAATTTAATCCACAGCATCTAAGTGCTTCATATAAGTGAAATCATACAGTATTTATTTTTTTGTAGCTGGCTTGTTTCACTCAGCATAATATCTTCAAGATTCATCTATGTTGTAGCACCTGTTCCAATTTCCTTCCTTTTTTAATGCGGGATATATTCCATTTTAAGTCTATAGCACATTTTGCTCATCCATTCATTCATTCACCAGTGGGTGAATGGACTGCTTCCACGTTATGGCTATTGGGAATAATGATGCTGTGAACATGAGAATGCAAATATCTCAAGACCCTGTTTTCCATTTCATTGAGTATAGATCCAGAAGTGTATCACTAGATCATATGGGAATGAATGCTATGCTTCATTTTTTGAGAAACCAATCACAGCAACTACATCATCTTATATTCCCAAAGACAGGGCACAAAGGTTCCAGTTTTTCCACATTCTCCTCAACACTTGCTATTTTCTGAGGTTTGTTTTTTGATAGTAATCATTTTCATGAGTATGAGGTGGTCTCTCACTGTGGTTTTGATTTTTTTTTAGTAGAAGTACAGTTGATTTACAATGTCATGTCAGTTTCAGGTGTACATTAAAGTGACTCAGATATTATATATATATGAATATACCCATATACACACATACACTTTTCCAGATTCTTTTCCATTATAGCTTATTATAAGATATTGAATATAGTTCCCTGTCACTGTGGTTTTGATTTGCATTTCCCTAGCAATTAGAGATGTTGAGCATCTTTTCACATGCTTGTTGGTTATTTATATACCTTCTTCATAGGAATGTATGTTTAAGTCCTTTGCACATTTTGAATGCGGTTGTTCGTTTTGTTGGTACATGGTAGGAGTTCTCTATATTCCAGACATCAACCTCTTATTAGATATATCATTTGCAAATATTTTCTCCCATTCTGTAGGTTGCCTTTTCTTTAAGTTGATAGTGTTCCTGGCTACATGGAAGTTTTTAATTTTGATAAAGTCCAGTATATCTATGTTTTACTTTTGTTCCCTTTTGGCATCATATCCAGGAAATCAATACCAAATTGAATATCAATTTACATTTTTTTTATTTTAAAAAGCAATTTGAGATACTAAGAGTAGAGAAAACACGTGGTCAATGAAACAGGAATTTAAAAGTTCCATTAATTGAAACAAAGGTTATTTAATCCACATAGAAAATGCATATTTAACTATGAACTCTTACAAGATAAATAAGAGTACAAAACTGTTACAAAAAACAATGAGAAATCTATAGAAACACAGTAGTATATGGTAAGAACTTCAAATAAGTTAGTCTTTGATAGATCTGGTATATAAAAAACTAACAGGTATATAGAAGATATAAATAGATTTATGCTATGTATGTATCAAACTTGTTTACTAACAATAAAGGGTGTGTCTTTTCCAGTTCCACAAAATATTTTTAAAATTAGCTAATTTTTTACAAATGATGCAATTAAAAAAAAACTCTGGAGTTTGATACAAGCTCACATTCTCTGACTCAAGTGCAATTTTTTTTTTAATTTAAGAGTTAAACATTTTAAAAATTCAAACATTTGAAGTTTTACGGTCTTCTGGTACAGTCACTGTACTATTCAACAAACATTTCCAGCTTTCCATTTTCTAGGCACAGAAAATTGTGCTTTTCTGTGAAGAAGTATGATTGTACTTCTTCACCCCTTTGATGTTAAGAATAGTCAAATGATTTTCTTTGGTCGGTGCAATATGTAGAGAAATGATAAGTATCACTTCTGGGTGGAAACTTAAAGGGACAATACACAATTCTTTAGGTTATCTCTGCCACAGTGAGATGGCAGCTATTCTGTTAGCCTGGGTCTCAGAGTGGGGAGACCTGGAACAGAGCCCCCAGCCAACCTCGGTGAGCAAGAAATAAGCTTCTGTTGTTTCAAGCTGTTAATATTTTCAGAATTTTATTACTACAACATAGCATCCTGTCTGATACAGGCCTCCTAAATAACTTCTCAGCCAAAAAGATCAAAGGCTTCCCAGTTGGCACAGTGGTAGAGAATCCACTCAACAATGCAGGAGACACAGGTTTGATCCCTGGGTAGGGAAGAAACCCTGGAGGAGGAAATGGCAATTGACTCCAGTATTCTCACCTAGGGAATCCTATGGACAGAGGAGCCTGGTGGGCTACAATCTATGGGGTCACAAGAGTCAGACACAACTTAGCAACTAAACAATAACAAAAAGATCAACACCGCACGTTGGAGACAAGAAAACAAGTGCTATTTTTAAAATAATGATTGGCCATTCAGTCCCCCCCGCCACCCCACTACCACTGCCACCAAGATCCTACAAAGGGGCTTCTTTGATAGCTCAGTTGGTAAAGAATCCGCCTGCAATGCAGGAGATCCCGAGTTGATTCCTGGGTCGGGAAGATCCGCTGGAGAAGGGAAAGGCTACTCATTCCAGTATTCTTGGGGCCTCCCTTGTGGCTCAGCTGGTAAAGAATCTGCTTGCAATGTGGGAGACCTGGGTTTAATCCCTGGGTTGGGAAGATCCTCTGGAGAAGGGAAAGGCTACTCACTCCAGTAGTCTGGCCTGGAGAAGTCCATGGTGTTGCAAAAAGTTGGACGCGATTTTCACTTTCTTCCTTTCTTTTCAAGACCCTACAAAAATGGTAGTAAAGGACTAAAATGGGAATAAATCACCAGGAAGTTGTCCATCAGTGGAAGAAAGCTGTAAAAAAAAATTGTGAGACTGTCAAGCTGATACAGTAGTAACAACAGATGACACACCACAAGGAGGTTGTTGATCTTCCCAACAGAATTCCAGAGAGGCAGAAGACAGAGGATGCAAGACTGGGCCAAAAACACAGAGATTATTCAAAAGGCTCTGTCTTAAACAGTCCAGTCCTTACCTCTACCCTTGATCAGAATGCACAATCAACTTTGCAAGTGAAACATCTGACAGTTCTTCCAGCAAGAAATTTAATAACAAAGAAGAAGTCAAGGGAGGAGGAGGAGGAAGAAAGAGAAAGAAGGAAGGAGAAGAAGGAAGGGAGGAAAAGACAGAAAAAGAGACAGATATGTGTATTAATTTTCTAAGGGCTGCCATAAGAAAGTACCACAAAGAAGAAGAAAAAAAAACCTCCAGAGGAAAGAGAACTAATTCAGGAAACAGAAGCGAATTTAAATTTTTTTCTAATTATTATCATAACTATATTGAGGAAGTTTTGCATTAAAAATCTAGAACAAGCTACTAAGTAAATGGCACAATCAGAGAACAAGAAAGGGCTCTTAGGACTTTCTCTGGTGGTCCAATGGTTAAGAATCCAACTTGCAAAAAAAAAAAAAAGAATCCACCTTGCAATGCAGGGGACCAAGGTTCAATGCCTCGGAGTAACTGAGCCCATGGGCCACAACTACTGAGCCTGTGCACCACAACTAGGGAAGCCCGTGCACTGCAACAAAGACCAGGTGCGGCCAAAATATTTTAAAAGGTGGGAGGCAGACTTGTATAAAGTGGAAATATGATGCTAAGGTAAATTGAATAGAAGGTTCGGAAGATAAAACAGAAGAAATCTTCCAGAAAGCAGAGCTATAAGATCGTGAGATGGAAGACATGAAAAAGACACAGAAGTTGTATTAGGGAAGTCCAGTTTTATAAGCAATCTAGACAGACAAAGACAGAAATCAGAAGAGAAACATTATCAAATGAACAATGCAATAAAAGCTTCCAAAGTTTAAGTTACAAGTTTTCAGACAGAAAGAACCTATGAAGCAAATAGTATAAGGACTTTAAAAAATATATCCACTATTCTGGCCTGGGGACTCTCCAGGCAAGAATACTGGAATGAGTTGTCATGCCATCCTCCAGAGGATCTTCCCAACCCAGGGATCAAACCCAGGTCTCTCGCACTCCAGGCGGATTCTTTACCAAAGGCACTCCCAATTTCCCTGAGCCACCAGGGAAGCCCTTTACTATATATACATATATATGGCTGCATCAGCTCTTAGTTGCTCTCAGGCTTCTCTAGTTATCGCATACGGGCTGGCAGCATGTAGGATCTTAGTTCCCCAACCAGGGATCAAATTGGCATCCTTTGCATTGGGAGGCAGATTCTTAATGCCTGGACCACCAGGAAAGTCCTCTACAAAGACATTTTAAAGACCCACATGTTTGCAAAATTTTAGAACATTGGGCAAAAAAGAAAAATATTCTAAAAGCTTCCAGAAGGAAAAAAATACCACTTATGAAGGAACAAAATTCAGATTTTATTATCACCAACAAAAGATGCTTACTCCTTGGAAGAAAAGTTACGACCAACCTAGATAGTATATTCAAAAGCAGAGACATTACTTTGCCAACAAAGGTCCGTCTAGTCAAGGCTATGGTTTTTCCAGTAGTCATGTATGGATGTGAGAGTTGGACTGTGAAGAAGGCTGAGCACTGAAGAATTGATGCTTTTGAACTGTGGTGTTGGAGAAGACTCTTGAGAGTCCCTTGGACTGCAAGGAGATCCAACCAGTCCATTCTGAAGGAGATCAACCCTAGGATTTCTTCGGAAGGAATGATGCTAAAGCTGAAACTCCAGTACTTTGGCCACCTCATGCGAAGAGTTGACTCATTGGAAAAGACTCTAATGCTGGGAGGGATTGGGGGCAGGAGGAGAAGGGGACGACAGAGGATGAGATGGCTGGATGGCATCACTGACTCGATGGACGCAAGTCTGAGTGAACTCTGGGAGTTGGTGATGGACAGGGAGGCCTGGTGTGCTGTGATTCATGGGGTCGCAAAGAGTCAGATACGAATGAGCGACTGAACTAGAACTAAACACCAAATGGGAGAAAATAGATGAGATACATCAATACCACCAAAGAGAGTGACTAATAAATACAATTGAATCATGGATTCACAAGAAAACAAACAGTTGTGGTGAAGTTTATTTGAACAATTAGAGACAACAGTGGGTTGTACATCAATTAGATAATGCCATTTTATCTACATTAATTTATTGAGTGTAATAATTGTAGGTGTGCATGAGAATGTCTTTTTCATAGGCTACATATACCTAGGGGTAAAGTGACACCATTTGAAAGTTACATTCAAATGGTTTAGAAAAACTGTGCTGTGTATGCGCATTTGTGTGTGTGTGTGTGCATACACGGCACACGAATATAGACAGATATAGCACACATAGCAAAATCTTAATGATTAGTGGAGCTATGTGAAGGACATACAAGTGTTCTTTCTACCATTCCTTCCATTTTTTTAAAAAGATTTGATGTTTTCCAAAATGCAAAGTTAAGGGATTTCAAAAATACAATGAATACATAACCAAGTTGTAAATGAAAATGGCACATATACACAATGGAATATTACTCAGACATTAAAAAAATACATTTGAATCAGTTCTAATGAGGTGGATGAAACTAGAGCCTATTATACAGAGTGAAAATGGCAAATAATCAAAAATTTTTTAATTTAAAATAATTCAGAGAGAAAACTCTTTTGTCTATAAGTTTATAATCAACCAAGCAATTAAAGTATAAGATAAATATTCAGACATGCAAACACATAGAAATTTTATCTACTAGCTTTTTTTCCAGGGAAAAAAAGGAAAATCAGGGAAATCCTAAATTCTATTTATTTATTTATGGCTATGCTGGGCTCTCATTGATGCACTCAGGCTTTCTGTAGTTGAGGTAAGCGGGGGCTTTCTCTAGTTGAGACAAGATGAGGGAACGTCCTTAGTGGTCTAGTGGTTGACAATGTACCTACCAGTGCAGGGGATGGGTTCGACCCCTAGTCTGGGAAGATTCCACATGCTGAAGGGCAACTAAGCCCATGTGCCACAGCTAGTGAAGCCTGTGCACCCCAGAACCCATGGGCTACAACAAGAGAAGCCACGGAAATGAGAAGCTTGTGCATCGCAACCAGAGAATAGCCCCCACTTACCTCAACTAGAGAAAGCCTGGGTGCAGCAATGAGAACCCAGCATAGCCATAAATAAATCAATCGAATTTAGGATTTCCCTGGTGGTCCAGTGGTTAAGAATCTGCCTGCCAGTGCAGGACCCAGTACAGCCAGAAACAAATAGAATGTAGGACTTCTCTGGTGGTCCAGTAGTTAAGAATCTGCCTGCCAGTGCAGGGAACACTGGGTCAATCACTGTTCAGAAAGGATTTCACATGCCTCAGGGCAACTAAGCCCACATGCCATAACTACTGAGCCTGGGGACTGCAACTACTGAGGCCCATGTGCCCTAAAGCCGGAGCTCTACAACAAGAAAAGCCACTGCAATGACAAGCCCATACATTACAACAACTAGTAGCCCCCACTTGCTGCAATGAGACAGTCTGCCTGCAACAGTGAAGACCCAGGGCAGCCAAAAATAAATACCATTTTTAAATGGAATTAAAAAAAAAAACATGGACGAGGGCTAGAAAACAGAGAATCCAAGAAATAAATCCAGAAGGACAGGGATGCAAGAAGCAGAGAGAGAAACCTGTCCAAATTAAAGAGGGAGGAGGAAGGCCTTTATAAGACAGGTATCTGATAATGAGAGTGGAGTCTGTCAGAACACATGACATGATGGAGAGGTGAAAAGAAATGTTTGATTTTCTTTGATAAAGAAAAACAAAGGCACTCCCCATTTCACTGCAGCATTATACACAATAGCTGTGACATGGAAACAACCTGAGTGGCCATCAGTGGATGAATGAACAAAGAAAATGAGGCATATATAAACAACACAATATCATTCAGACATAAAAAAGAAGGAAAGCCTGCTATTTGCAACAACATGGTTGGACCTTGAGGGTACCATGCTACATGAAATGTCAGATGGAGAAAGACAAATACCGTATGATTTCACTTGTATGTGGAATCGGAAACAAGTGACCTGAAAATCAGTCACAGATAACATTAAAACAAAGTCACAGATGCCCAGAGCAAACAAGTGGTTGCTCGAGAAGAGGAGGGGTTGGAAGGAGAAACGAAATATGTGAGGGAGATCAAGAGGTACAAACTTCCAGTTACAAAATAAATGAGTCACAGGATGAAGTGTACAGCATAGAGAATATAGTCAATAATTATGTACTATCTATGTCTGGGCATCAGGAAATGGCCACCCACTCCAGTATTCTAGACTAGAAAATTCAATGGGCAGAGGAGCCTTGCAGGCTCCAGTCAATGGGGTCGCAAAGAGTCAGTCACAACTAAGCACACACATCCCCGTATGGTGACAGACAGTATCTAAACATCGTTGTGATCATTTTGTAATGCATAAAAATACTGAATCACTATGTTGTACACCAGGAGCTAACATAGTGTTATAGGTCAATTATACTTCAAACAAACAAACTCATAGAAAAAGAGATCAGATTTGTGGCTACCAGAGGCAAAGAAGAGGGTTTAAGAGGGCAGGAATTGGATGAAAGTGGTCAAAAGTTACATCCTTAGAAGTACTAAGGATGTAATGTACAACATGATTAACATAATTAACATTACCATATATTATATATGACAATTGTTAAGAGAGTAAATCCTAAAAGTATTCATCACAAGGAAAAATGTGAGATGATGGGGCTTCCCAGGTAGCTCAGTGGGAAAAGAACCTGCCAGCCATGCAGGAGACGCTGGAGATATGGGTTCAGTTACCAAGTTGGGAAGATCCCCTGGAGGAGGGCACAGCAACCCACTCCAGTATTCTTGCCTGGAGGATCCCATGGACAGAGGAGCCTGCTGGGCTACAGTCCATAGGTTGCAAAGAGTCAGACACAACTGAAGCTACTGAGCACTGAACATATGAGATGATACATATTCACTAAACTGATTATCATAATCATTTCATACTGTATGCAAGTTAAATCATTATGCTGTACACCTTAAACTTACACAGGGCTGTAGGTCACTTATATCTCAATAAAAAGGACGGAAAAAGATTCAATTATGATTACAGATAAGAATGTCAATAAGATGCAGCACAGATAATAGAACCTGGGAATGTAGAAAAAAGGATGTGAACTTACTGGGAGGACAGAGAGGCTGATGTCTTCTTCATCTTTAAAGCTAGGAGTCAAGAGATACTGTCTATACCTGATGAGATAAGTAATACAAGTTGTAAGTGTATTGCTTAAAGATAGAACAATCAACATCTTTGGAACTAAAAATAGTAATGAGTGTATTAAGAAACTAAGGAAGAGAAATAAGGGTTGTGCAGTGTGTTAAATCCTTAGCCATAATGGATGTTATGCTCAGACATTTCCTAAGTCATTTCCTAAGACTAAGAAAATGTCTAAATTATATAAATGAAGACATAACAGCATAGGTATATTATTTAAATATATATAATATATATATTTAAATATATATCCTCTTAACTTTCCTAAGAAAATGTCTAAATTATATAAATGAAGACATAAGAGCATAGGTATATTATTTAAATATATATCCTCTTAACTTATTTCATGATTCTGCATTTGCCTTCTCCCCATGCCCATAGTTCACGGTCCAGCCTCAGTGGTATTCCTGCAGTTCCTTAAACATTGCAGGCTTCAACCTCAGGGTCCTTGCACTTCTGTCCGTTCTCCCTGGAATTCTCTTCCATATGATATCTTTGTGACTATCTCTCTTCTTTCAGGTCCTTATTCAAAAGTCACCATCTCAATGAACACTTCTCTGACACCACTCCTGACCTCACTATCTGATTTTTTTTATCTCAATACACAGTTAATAAAAAAATAAATGAAAGAATAAGTACAGAGTCAGCTAGGTTTACCTTTGGGGAACTAAGAATGTGTTGGGTAGGAGTGTATCAGGAATAGCTAGCTTTCCTCATAAATAAGTGACTTTCTAAAACCATATTATTCTGACCATGGTTTTACAAAATAGGAAACCATTTTAAGACATTGTGAAAGAGAAAAAAAATAACACTATTGATATGTATAACTATAATATGTAAATAAGACTGTGTATATATATAGTTTTATATATGTGTATATGTATTCACAAGTAAATTAATTGCTTAAATGTTTTCATTATTAAATAAGAAAGAATAAAAATGAACATATAGAATGTTCATCTGAAGGAACTGAAAAGAACATAACAATGGAAATATGAAAATTAGGTAGAAATAGATTAAAATAGATAAAAAGGTAATCAATACTGGTGAATTTTGAGTTCCTTGGGAAAAAAAAAAACAGCAAAATACTAAAATGACTAGAAAGTATATTCAAGAAAAGGGAGAGAGGGAGGGAGAAACATTATTTACTCTCAAAAAGGAAGAAAATTCTGACAGGGTACAACATGGATGAGCCTTGAATGCATGCCAAGTGAAAGAAGCTAGTCACGAAAGGACAAATAGTATGCTTCCATTTCATGAGGTACCCAGGGCCCAAACAGGGTCTTATTGATAAGATGGCTCGTTATGTCGACCTCACAAACAAGGAATAAATCACAGTGATCTGTGAGACTGACCAAATTGCCCAAATAGCATCCTGTGATTTCACTGGGGCCTATCTTCCCAAAGCTTTAAGACCACCAGATTACAGACCTCCCGCTATGTGACCTTCAGAGAATTTTTTCATTGGTTGGGTATAAGAAGGACTCCATCAGAAAGGAAGAACGCTGGTCCTCCTTAAGAGCCAGTCACCCTCTCTTTCCCTCTAACAAATCTCCTTTTCTTGCCTGACTGCTCTGCTTGCTCTCTTTTTACTCTGCACTCGCCTTACACCTATCATAGGCAAATCTATAGAATCAGAAGGTAAAATGGTTCAAGGTCTGGAGGAAGAAGGGATTGGGAGTTGTTATTTATAGGCCATAGTTTCAGTTTTACAAAATGAAAAGCATAGTAGAGATTGTACAAGGTGAATGTATTTACCACTACTGAACTGTACACCTAAAATTGGTTAAAATGGTAAATGATGTATTATATTTTGCCACAACCGAGAAAACAAGCATGACACGGGGTTAGGGAGCTGACATTCCCCCCGACAGGAACCAATGTCTCCAGGCCCAAGGCACACAATCTTACTGCCAGGGAATTCACCCCAAGACAGCCCTCAGTGTGTGTGTGTGCGTGTTTGTGTGTGAGCATGTTTGTGTGTGTGTTGGGAGTGTCCCCACAGTTCACACCACATTTCATAGCTCCTGCGCCAACCTCTGAGGAAAGACAGTGAAAGCCACTCAGTTGTGTCCGACTCTTTGCGACCCCATGGACCATACAGTTCATGGAATTCTCTAGGCCAGAATACTGGAGTGGGTAGCCTTTCCCTTTTCCAGAGGATCTTCCCAACCCAGGGATTGGACCCAGGTCTCCCACACTGCAGGGGGATTCTTTACCAGCTGAGCCACTAGGGAAGCCCAAGAATACTAGAGTGGGTAGCCTATCCCTTCTCTAGTGGATCTTCCCGACCCAGGAATCAAACCAGGGTTCCCCGCATTGCAGGCGGATTCTTTACCAACTGAGCTAACAGGGAAGCCAGACCCGTCTGATTCCCAACTTCAGCCTCCCAAGTTTGTTTTAACTTGGCTTCTCCACGCAGGATGACCAGAGAGTCTCTGTTTGCTCCATTCCCACCCTCAATCCATTTTCAGTGTACAATTTAACATTTTTTAACAACTTTAAGAATTATGGGCCTTCATCGGGGGTTCAGTGATTAAGACTTGGGCTTCTACTGCAAGGGGCACAGGTTCCATCCCTAGTTGGGGAACTAAATTCACACGTGGATCTAGACGGCTAGCTTACTGTTTTCTAGAAGATGAGTTCGTCCGACCCAAGGGGTAGACAAAACTATGGTAACGGCTGAAGAAAACAAAATTGTGCAACCATCACTGCCGTCCAGTTTCAGCACATTTTCCATCATTCCACTTAGTCTAAGTGCCCAGATCCTTATCAGCCAATAGAGATAATAGGAGCCTAGCACATTATAAGCTCAACAAATTTTACCTACAGTTATAGTTGTGGAAAATTCTGAAAGAGTTGAGCATACCAGACCACCTAACCTGCCACTTGAGAAATCTGTATGCAGGTCAGGAAGCAACACATAGAACTGGACATGGAACAACAGACTGGTTCCAAATAGGAAAAGAAGTATGTCAAGGCTGTATATTGTCACCCTGCTTATTTAACTTCTATGCAGAGTACATCATGAGAAATGCTGGGCTGGAAGAAGCACAAGCTGGAATCAAGATTGCCAGGAGAAATATCAATAACCTCAGATATGCAGATGACACCACCCTTATGGCAGAAAGTGAAGAGGAACTAAAAAGCCTCTTGATGAAAGTGAAAGAGGAGAGTGAAAAAGTTGGCTTAAAGCTCAACATTCAGAAAACGATCATGGCATCTAGTCCCATCACTTCATGGGAAATAGATGAGGAAACAGCAGAAACAGTGTCAGACTTTATTTTTCTGGGCTCCAAAATCACTGCAGATGGTGATCGCAGCCATGAAATTAAGACACTTACTCTTTGGAAGGAAAGTTATGACCAACCTAGATAGTATATTGAAAAGCAGTGATATTACTTTGCCAACAAAGGTCAGTCTAGTCAAGACTATGGTTTTTCCAGTGGTCATGTATGGATGTGAGAGTTGGACTGTGAAGAAAGCTGAGCGCCGAAGAATTGATGCTTTTAAACTGTAGTGTTGGAGAAGACTCTTCAGAGTCCCTTGGACTGCAAGGAGATCCAACCAGTCCATTCTAAAAGAGATCAGTCTTGGGTGTTTATTGGAAGGACTGATGCTAAAGCTGAAACTCCAATACTTTGGCCACCTCATGTGAAGAGTTGACTCATTGGAAAAGACCCTGATGCTGGGAGGGATTGGGGGCAGGAGGAGAAGGGGACGACACAGGATGAGATGGCTGGATGGCATCACGGACTCGATGGATATGAGAGTGAGTGAACTCAGGGAGTTGGTGATGGACAGGGAGGCCTGGCGTGCTGCGATTCATGGGGTCGCAGAGTCGGACATGACTGAGCGACTGAACTGAACTGACTGATAATTGTTGATGGTAGCCTGTTTCTAGGTTATTATCTTTTCCCATACACAGCCGGATCTTAACCCTGCGGGCGCCCACGGCCGCTGAGCACACGCTTGCAGCTGGGAGCAAGGACCGAGCTCGGGAAGGCTCGGCGCAGCACTTCTGCCTTACGTCCCACCGCCTGCAATCGCGGATTCCGGCGTCTCCCCAAGCCCTGGCTGGGGCGGGAGGCGCGGCTCTAGGCTAGATTGGTGATGCCTGGGCGCTACGGGCGCCTGCGCAGTGCGGAGGGCGGTGCGCACGCAGAGGGACTGCCGGCGTTCCGTGGAGTGAGTCGGAGCGTGTTCGCTGCTGCTCGCCCCGGACGGCCGCAGCATGGCGGAGCAGGAGCTCGAGGCGCTGAGGAAGCAGAGGCTGGCCGAGCTGCAGGCGAAGCACGGGGTGAGCGAGCCCAACACCCGCCCAGCCCGTCCCCTGCTGGGCTCCGCCCTCACCCGAGGTAGAGGGCGCGGCCCCCCGGCGCAGGCTCCAGGCGTCTCTGCCCCGGGGCCGAGGACCCCCGCCTCCGCCCGCGGCGGCCTTCTGGTAGCCTCCGAGCCGTCTCAGCTCCTCTGCCAGTCGCGTGGGGGCTCGGGCGGCCAGCGAACCACGTGCTGCCCCGGGCTGGTCGGGCCCGGGCCGGTCGGCGGCCGGGATCGGTCTCTCACCCGGCCGGCCGTCTTGGGTCCCGAGCGGAATGCTCAACTTCGGTCTCTCGGTGCCCTTAGCTAATGGACCTAGGCTACTTGACTGCTGTTCCAGCCGAATGCTGTTTAGAATACAGGCGGTTCGACCCGAGGGGTCGACAGACATCTTCTGAGGGGTCTTCCTTGTGCCAGGTGCTGAGGGTACGGCGGGGAACATCGCCTGGCGGAGTTGACAGTCCCGAGGAGAGCCAGGCACTGAACACTAACCCCGTAGATGAAACGCCCAAGTAATGACTCTGCTGTGAGGAAACCCGGAGTGAAGCGTTAGGGATGGAGCGGGATAGCCTGGAAGGGAGCGTTGTTTGATCATCGGCATCCCCAATACCGAAGCACATTTTCTTTTCCAGAAATTATTCTTTACACGTTAAATACGGTTTCGTAAGAGGGGGCTCTTCTTCTTAATACCTGTTTGTATTCTAAAACATTCTATGAGATTGAGACTTCAGAAGTTCATCAAAACGTTGTAGTAAGTGGAAACTTATCTTTTTACTTCTGTGAGGCCCAGCTTTTAGTTATTTTGTAAGCCCATCTCTGCCACTGCAGGAGCCTGTTAGGTACCAGAAACAAAATAAAATAGTTCTTTTTTTTCCCCCCTCCTCTGTGAAATTTCTAAAAGATAAAATTGTTTTTTTCAGGATCCTGGCGATGCAGCACAACAGGAAGCAAAGCACAGGTACCTGCTGGAACTCTGAATGTAAAGGGCCCCCCCTTTTTTTTAATTAAGACATAATTGACTTAACATTAGTTTCTGGGTACAGCATGCTGATTCCATATTTGTTTATATTGTGAAGTGACCACCACAGTAAGTCTGGTTAACAACCATCACCACACATGATTACAAATTTTTTTTTCTTGCAATAAGAACTTTTGAGATTTAACTCGCAGCAACTTTCAGTACTATTAACTATATACAATTTAATACTCTTTAAGGATAGTCACCACCCACTCTATACATTACATATCACATCCCCATGGCTTATTTATAACTGGAAGTTTGTACTTTTGACAACCTTCACTCACTTTGCCCTCCTCTTGCTCTGATGTCTTTGGGAACTCTGAACTCTTTGAAGGGTGGTTTCACTTTTTTGTTTTTAGTTTTATTTTTAGTTTTATTCACAGGTGTGTTCTTCCTGGTATAGGGATTTTTCCAGACCCATCGCTATTAGTTTGTTAATTAAGTATGTATGGAACTCCACAGTACTTACTACTTTGTATTGTAATTACTGATTGATGTTTCTCTGCTAAACTGTGATTACCTTAAAATAAGCATAATAATAGGACTACCTCATAGGGGTGTTGTGAGGATTGCAGGGGTACAGAGGGCATGCAACCCACTCCAGGATTCTTGGCTGGAGAATCCCATAGACAGAGGCACCTGGCAGGCTATAGTCCGTAGGGTTACAAAGAGTCGGAGGCGACTGAAGTGACTGAGCACGTACACACAAGAAATATTGTTTTTCCTGTTCTCAGTGTTAAGTTTATCTCAGCACATGGCAGAGCACCTCACACTTGGCAGGTTTATTAGTTACCCCATCATGCTCCCTTTTTTTCCTAACTCTGATAAAAAACACAAAAGGTAAAATTAACCTTCTTAACTACTTCTGAGTGTATCATTCAGTTGTATTAACCGTATTCTCATTTGCTTTACAACACACTTCTAGAACTTTTTCATCTTACAAAACTAGAAGTATACCTATTAAACAACTCCCTATCCCTCCCTGCCCCCAAGCTACCTTTTTATTTTTCACCGGGCACAGCACACACACAACATGTGGGATTGTAGTTCCCCAACCAGGGCTGGAACTCATGCCTCCTGCATACTAAGTGCAGTCTTAACCACTGGACTGCCAGGGAAGCCCCCCATGCTACCTTTTAACTCATTCATTCATCCGTCAAATACTGAGCACCTGCTCTGAGTCAGGCATCGTGCTGTGTCTACAGAAATATGCAAGATGGAGAAGGTTCCTTCCCTTCTGTATGTAGCTCACATTAGAGGGAAAGATAGATTGGTAAGCACCTGGGATAGTGCTAAGAAAATAAATCTACTACGTGAACTTCACTGATTTTGAAGATGGGAATTTTTTTTCACATTTTAACATATCTGAAATTCAGACATGTCACATAATTGATCACTCTTCTTCTGGATTCTTCCAAAGAGGATTTACTTTTACTTCTGCCATCACTTGGGTCATTTCGAACCTTCAGTTCAGTTGCTCAGTCGTGTCTGACTTGTGACCACATGAATCGCGGCACGCCAGGCCGCCCTGTCCATCACCAACTCCCTGAGTTCACTCAGACTCACGTGCATCGAGTCAGTGATGCCATCCAGCCATCTCATCCTCTGTCGTCCCCTTCTCCTCCTGCCCCTAATCCCTCCCAGCATCAGAGTCTTTTCCAGTGAGTCAACTCTTCTCATGAGGTGGCCGATCTCCTTTAGAATGGACTGGTTGGATCTCCTTGCAGTCCAAGGGACTCTCAAGAGTCTTCTCCAACACCACAGTTCAAAAACATCAATTCTTCAGCGCTCAGCTTTCTTGACAGTCCAGCTCTCACATCCATACATGACCACTGGAAAAACCATAGCCTTGACTAGACGGACCTTTGTTGGCAAAGTAATGTCTGCTTCTGAATATGCCATCTAGGTTGGTCATAACTTTCCTTCCAAGGAGTAAGCATCTTTTAATTTCATGGCTGCAGTCACTGTCTGCAGTGATTTTGGAGCTCAGGAAAATAAAAGTCTGACACTGTTTCCACTGTTTACCCATCTATTTCCCATGAAGTGATGGGACCAGATGCCATGATCTTAGTTCTGAATGTTGAGCGTTAAGCCGACTTTTTCACTCTCCTCTTTCACTTTCATCAAGAGGCTTTTTAGTTCCTTTTCACTTTCTGCCATAAGGGTGGTGTCATCTGCATATCTGATGTTATTGATATTTCTGCCGGCAATCTTGATTCTAGCTTGTGCTTCTTCCAACCCAGCGTTTCTCATGATGTACTCTGCATAGAAGTTAAATAAGCAGGGTGACAATATACAGCCTTGACATACTCCTTTTCCTATTTGGAACCAGTCTGTTGTTCCATGTCCAGTTCTATGTGTTGCTTCCTGACCTGCATACAGATTTCTCAAGAGGCAGGTGAGGTGGTCTGGTATGCTCATTTCTTTCAGAATTTTCCACAGTTTGTTGTGATCCACAGAGTCAAAGGCTTTGGCATAGTCAATAAAGCAGAAATAGATGTTTCTCTGGAACTCTCTTTTTTGATGATCCAGTGGATGTTGGCAATTTGATCTCTGGTACCTCTGTCTTTTCTAAAACCAGCTTGAACATCTGGAAGTTCACGGTTCACGTATTACTGAAGCCTGGCTTGGAGAATTTTGAGCATTACTTTACTAGTGTGAGATGAGTGCAATTGTGTGGGAGTTTGAGCATTCTTTGGCATTGCCTTTCTTTGGGACTGGGATGAAAACTGACCTTTTCGAGTCGTGTGGCCATTGCTGAGTTTTCCAGATTTGCTGGCAAATCGAGTGGAGCACTTTCACAGCATCACTTTCAGGATTTGAAATAGCTCAACTGGAATTCCATCACCTCCACTAGCTTTGTTCGTAGTGATGCTTTCTAAGGCCCACTTGACTTCACATGCCAGGATGTCTGGCTCTAGGTGAGTGATTACACCGTCATGATTATCTTGGTCGTGAAGATCTTTTTTGTACAGTTCTGTGTATTCTTGCCACCTCTTCTTAATATCTTCTGCTTCTATTAGGTCCATACCATTTCTGTCCTTTATCGAGCCCATCTTTGCATGAAATGTTCCCTTGGTATCTCTGATTTTCTTGAAGAGATCTCTAGTCTTTCCCATTCTGTTGTTTTCCTCTATTTCTTTGCATTGATCGCTGAGGAATGCTTTCTTATCTCTTCTTGCTATTCTTTGGAATTCTGCATTCAGATGCTTATATCTTTCCTTTTCTCCTTTGTTTTTCGCTTCTCTTCTTTTCACAGCTATTTGTAAGGCCTCCCCAGACAGTCATTTTGCTTTTTTGCATTTCTTTTCCGTGGGGATGGTCTTGGAGAAGGAAATGGCAACCACTTCAGGATTCTTGCCTGGAGAATCTCATGGACGGAGCAGCCTGGTAGGCTACAGTCCATGGGGTTGCAAAGAGTTGGACACGACTGATCCCTGTCTCCTGTACAGTGTTATGAACCTCCATCCATAGTTCATCAGGCGCTCTATCTATCAGATCTAGTCCCTTAAGTCTATTTCTCATCTCCACTGTATAATCATAAGGGATTTGATTTAGGTCATACCTGAATGGTCTAGTGGTTTTCCCTATTTTGATCAATTTAAGTCTGAATTTGGCAATAAGGAGTTCATGATCTGGGCCACCGTCAGCTCCTGGTCTTGTTTTTGCTTACTGTATAGAACTTCTCCATCTTTGGCTGCAAAGAATATAATCAGTCTGATTTCAGTGTTGACCATCTGGTGATGTCCATGTGTAGAGTCTTCTCTTGTGTTGTTGGAAGAGGGTATTTGCTATGACCAGTGCGTTCTCTTGGCAAAACTCTATTAGCCTTTGCCCTGCTTCATTCTGTATCCCAAGGCCAAATTTGCCTGTTACTCCAGGTGTTTCTTGACTTCCTACTTTTGTATTCCAGTCCCCTATAATGAAAAGGACATCTTTTTTGGCTGTTAGTTCTAAAAGGTCTTGTAGGTCTTCATAGAACCGTTCAACTTCAGCTACTTCAGTGTTACTGGTTGGGGCATAGACTTGGATTACTATGATATTGAATGGTTTGCCTTGTAAACGAACAGAGATCATTCTGTCGTTTTTGAGATTGCATCCAAGTACTGCATTTCAGACTCTTTTGTTGACCATGATGGCTACTCCATTTCTTCTAAGGGATTCCTGCTTGCAGTAGTAGATATAATGGTCATCTGAGTTAAATTCAGCCATTCCAGTCCATTTTATTTCGCTGATTCCTAGAATGTTGCCATTCACTCTTCCCATCTCCTGTTTGACCACTTCCAGTTTGCCTTGATTCATGGACCTAACATTCCAGGTTCCTATGCAATATTGCTCTTTACAGCATCAGACCTTGCTTCTATCACCAGTCACATCCACAATTGGGTATTGTTTTTGCTTTGGCTCCATCCCTTCATTCTTTCTGGAGTTATTTGTCCACTGATCTCCAGTAGCATATTGGGCACCTACTGACCTGGGGAGTACCTCTTTCAGTATCCTATCATTTTGCCTTTTCATACTGTTCATGGGGTTCTCAAAGCAAGAATACTGAAGTGGTTTGCCATTCCCTTCTCCAGTGGACCAAATTCTGTCAGACCTCTCCACCATGACCCGCCCGTCTTGGGTGGCCCCACATGGCATGGCCTAGTTTCATTGAGTTAGACAAGGCTGTGGTCTGTGTGACCATATTGACTAGTTTTCTGTGAGTATGGTTTCAGTGTGTCTGCCTTCTGATGCCCTCTGGCAACACCTGCCGTCTTACTTGGGTTTCTCTTACGTTGGACATGGGGTATCTCTTCACGGCTGCTCCAGCAAAGCGCAGCCGCTGCTCCTTACCTTGGACGAGGGGTATCTCCTCACTGCCGCCCCTCCTGACCTTGAACGTGGAGTAGCTCCTCTCGGCCCTCCTGCACCCACATAGCCACTGCTTCTTGAACGGTGACCTCCTTTCTGACCTTAGACCTCTTAAAATTCTCTGCTTGATGTTCTTTCCCTGCCTCCACCCTGCTACCAGAAGGAATTCAGACAGCAAACCTACAAGGCTAAAGCTTGAAGTTAAGAGACGCTTTTTTTCTTTCTCCACTCAGGGCTGAAATTGATGAATGCACACTTCCCTTTCTGCATAGTGGTTTATTTCTTGTTTCCCTTGTACAGCGGATTAAGCCTTCTAATTCAGCCAAAGAATCTTTGTCTTTTTCTGTGTTAAGTTCATATTAAGTTTCTTGAAGGGCTTCATTTGGAAAAACAATTTCTGCTTTAAAAAAATTTGAAATCACTGTCCTGTGAATATGAAATAGTTCCTGCCTGGATAGGTGGGAAGATGCAAGGGTAGAAACGGGTATAATTCTAACTCCACTCCCAACCCAAAACTAAGACTGAGAATCTTAAAATGTGGAATCTGGTCATACCTTGGCCACAGTTACCTGTGTCTTTTTTTTTTTTTTTTTTTTTTTTTTATTTTATTATTATTATTTTTTTTAATTTTTACTTTACAATTCTGTATTGTACCTGTGTCTTCTTAACATCGTCTCCATGAACCTCAGCTTCTTTATCTCTAAGAAAATTACACGGATTAATCATCAGTATATTTGCCTGAAATCTCACTGCAAATTTCTAGCCCTTCTCACACACTGGGTACTTAATAAATGTTTATAATGGTGGTTGAACTGAAACTCCCTTCTGAATTGGGAAACTCTGAAGTTTTACCTTTCAAACTCACAAAATAGAAAACTGGCTTTTGAGTAAGAATGGACTTGTTACATTTTTCTGTGTTCAGTAGGAATGCTGGCAGCTTAGTTCTAATTTTGCTTGACCTGTTTTTCTTGTAGGGAAGCAGAAATGAGAAACAGTATCTTAGCCCAAGTTCTGGATCAGTCAGCCCGGGCCCGGTGTAAGCATCTTCAGTTTTCTTTATAAAACTGGTTTGAGTTACTTGAATAGGGAGATGTATATGAAATAATTGCTATCTCTAATTAAATACTTGTTTAACCTTAAAGCATGTGAGATGCAGATTATTTGTAAGAAGTGTTAGCTTTATAAACCTAAAGAAACATACTTAAGTTGTTATTAAAATTTCCAGCTCCATTCTCTCCTGCTATTGAAATGATCTCCAAGTGCGTGTAGTGAGCCCTCTATAGAGTCAGAACCCACAGATAGAGAGGGCTGATGGTAGTACACCATTGTATATGAGGGACCTGAGCATCTTCAGATTTTGGCATCCGCAGGGAATCCTAGAACCAGTCCTTTCAGATACCAAGGGACAGCTGTATTAGGTAGAATTTATTGGCAATAACTCTTCAATCAAGTCAGTCACAAAATGCTGCCTGCAGTTGACCTGGGTGATGGGGCTCTGGTTTATTGTCCAGGCAGATCTCGGAGATATTTTGGCTTTGGTTGCAGACCACCACAGTAAGCAAGTCATACAAATTTTTTGGCTTTCCAGTGCATGTAAAAGTTTTATAGTCTGTTAAGTGCAATAGTATTATGTCTTTAAAAAAAAAGTATATGTACCTTAATTTAAAAATACCTTATTGCTAAAAACAGAGAAGGCAATGGCACCCCACTCCAGTACTCTTGACTGGAAAATCTCATGGACGGAGGAGCCTGGTAGGCTGCAAGTCCATGGGGTCACTAAGAGTCGAACACGACTGAGCGACTTCCCTTTCACTTTTCATTTTCATGCATTGGAGAAGGAAATGGCAACCCACTCCAGTGTTCTTGCCTGGAAAATCTCATGGACGGAGGAGCCTGGTAGGCTGCAAGTCCATGGGGTCGCTAAGAGTCGAACACGACTGAGCGACTTCCCTTTCACTTTTCACTTTCATGCATTGGAGAAGGAAATGGCAACCCACTCCAGTGTTCTTGCCTGGAGAATCCCAGGGACGGCGGGGCCTGGTGGGCTGCCGTCTATGGGGTCGCACAGAGTTGGACACGACTGAAGCAACTTAGCAGTAGTAGTAATATTGCTAAAAAATGCTAATCACCTGCGTCTTCAGCAAGTCATGATTTTTGTTTTTCAATAACATCAAAGATCATTGATTACAGATCACCATAATATATATATAAGAATAACAATAGAAAATTTGAAATGTGAAAATTACCAAAATGTGACCCAAAGACATGAAGTGAGCACACAGTCAGGAAAACAGTGCCAGCGGACTTGCTCAAAGCAGGGATGTAGGACGCCACAGACCTCCATTTGTGGAAACTGCTCTATCTGTGAAGCTCAGTAAAATGAGGTATACCTGTATTCTCCATTTGTGTTGTATTTTTCATCACAAAAAAAGAAAACCATAAAAAAACTAAATGAGCCAATCAGAATGAAACATTATCTTCTGTATTATAACTTGAAGCCCAGCTTAGAAGATGCAGCCCTGGATGGATCACCATGATTGTATATGCATAGTAATACAGAAATTGGCAAGGATGGGTTGCTTTTTGAGGGCTTCCCTGGTGGCTCAAGTGGTAAAGAATCCGCCTGCAATGCAGGAGCCACAGGAAATGCAGGCTCCATCCCTGGGTCCGGAAGATCCCCTGGAGGAGGAAATGGCAGCCCACTCCAGTACTCTTGTCTGGAGAATCCCCTGGATAGGGGAGCCTGGTGAGCTACAGTCCATGGGGTCACAAAGAGTTAGACACAACTGAAGAGACTTGGCATGCATGCATGTGATATAGAAATTGCTCTTCATGGAACAGTCATGCTTTTGCTTTGTTTTTAAAGGATGGAGCTTAGAATATGAGCCCCCAAGTTTAATCTTGGTTCACCACTACCTCTCTGTGGTCTTGACTGAGGTTGACCAAGCTGAACTGTAGTTTCCTCATTTTTAAGAGGAGTAACAATAGCATCTGCCTTATCTACCTTGCTGGTCTCAAGACATAAATAAGTCTTAAGTGCTTTAGAAATGTTAGTACTTAGTTTCAAGGAATAAGTGCATTTAGTCAAGTGCATTTAGTTCTGACTTCTTTTTGTGCAAGTTTGTGTGTGTGTGTTTATATATATATATATATATATTTTTTTTTCCTTCCTTTTTAGTAAGTAACTTAGCACTTGTAAAGCCTGAGAAAACTAAAGCAGTAGAGAATTACCTTATACAGATGGCACGGTATGGACAACTAAGTGGGAAGGTAAGCTGGACCTGCCTTGAGGCAGTTTTAATGTCTTGTTACCTACTTTACCAAAATGTATCCTCAGAAGGTCAATTTCATCTCTTTCTGGTTACAGAATTCTTATTGAAGCAGTTTTTAAAGGAGAGAATAGTTGTGTCTACCGTAAATCCTAAAAGATAACTCTCTTTTCTAAAATCCTCTGCTGCTTTCCTTTTTTGACATTGCTCTGGAACCAGTGACTATTAGGGTCAGATAGCCTAAATTGCTTCTACAATGGAAACAAGGTTTGTCAGCAATACTAACTAAAATTTGGAAAGTTATGCTTGTTTTGTAAATGAAGAAGTGCTAAATTTCCTGGTTATTCTGTGCATTGCTATACTGCCATGAAGGATATATTCTGGCAACCCTGATCTTCCTTCAAGATCCAGACGAGCCCCACCGGCACTGGGGAGCCCTCTGCCACCACCACAGCCTGCAGAGATCAACCTTCCCTGAACACTTTACACTGAGAACGTGTGTGGAGGAGTGACAGTGGCTTCATCTTTTTTGAGTGACTCTTCTGCTTTTAAGCTTCTCAAGGTCTTGGTGCAGAGGTGGAATATCTCTGTCCCTTTCACTTAACACAGTGGTGTAGGTGGTTGTCACTGTCTGCTAGTGGTGATGAAGGGGTGCTTAAATACCTGTTAACCTTGGATTTTTCAAGGAAGCTAACTGATGGATACTTTTCCTCCCTCAAATGAAGACCAGCATAGCAGATTTTAAGTGCAACTTAAACCAAGAGTTATAGCCAGTGGTTTCAGCCAGCTGTCCCATTCTCCTTCCTTCTTGACCTCTACTTCCACACCTTGGAAGGATTGAAATGATTCGGTCAGCTAAGGTCAATTCTTTGTTTTAAAAAAGGACTGTTTTTCTCTTTGATTATCCTAGGTATCAGAACAAGGTTTAATAGAAATCCTCGAAAAAGTAAGCCAGCAAACAGAAAAGAAAACAACAGTTAAAGTAAGTTTCCCCCAAAGCACACGACAAAAGAAAGATTGATATTTTAAATAAGTGTTACATCTGCATGTAGTGTGTCAAACATTTTAGCCCATAGACATTTTTGTTTTACAACACTGGGAAGTTTGGGGAGAAAGTTGCATTGAGGGTCTAATTTTCAAGGCTCTTCTGTTGGTCTGAAACACTTAAGTTATATTAAACCAGACAGAAATGTCTTTCTGTAGTAGGTAGGACTTTGTTTTCTCAGAAAATCTGAGTTATGTTTTATGAAACATGATACTCGTTTAATTTTCCCCCCAGTTCAACAGAAGAAAAGTAATGGACTCTGATGAAGATGACGATTATTGAATTTGTCTAGAGACTGGAACTGAACGAAGTTCCAGTATTATCTAGGACAGATAATACTTGGCAGAAGTTAAGATCTGGTGGTGTGTTTACTTTGTTTATTGTCTATATACCTTTTAAAAATAAACTTGTTATGCAAAATAGAACAATTTGGACAAAGTTGTTTTTCTACCATAGAGAAATGAGCAGAAGATCTGCGTTTTTTAATTTTTGTCCTTTCCTGTCAAAAGCTTTTGAACATGTGTAGCAGCATGAATATATCCTTCATGCTTGTGACATTAGTGTTAAATGGGAACATGACCTTAGCAGAAGTAGGAGCTGCTCCAACATCTTACGTGAGAAGAAAATAGCAGCGTCTGTAACATCATAGGTGTTAAGATTCATGGATTAAGCTGAGTCAGTTTTAGGATTTCCAAGACATAGGTTCTGAAAGCAGATAAGACCTTTTTCTTCCTGGAGATAGTCCTTACATTTAATGTAGGAAAATTCCTAACTTTGGTTTCATTTATAATCTGCTTTTCAAAGCATTGAGATTAACTCATCTAACAAATATTACCTGTACCACCTCTGTAACTGGAGGATACGTCAATTAGAAAAAAATCGGCAAAATAACTGAGACATACTGGTAATAATATTTAAACACTAGTAAACATGTTTTTAAGAGAAATGATTTCTAATGATTCAAGTCCAGTTGAGACAGGTTAGCAGTTCACCATTGTGGTAGAAATGTTCTGGGTCTTCACTGATAGGGTTGCAGGTAACTTAAAGCGAGTGTCATCTTTTGTCCTTTATTCCCACCAGCTTATGAAAAACTGTGCTCGAAACTTTGAGTCATAAACTTCACTCGCAAGTGAGCTGTTTGGTGTAACTTTTGTCTTAGTCCTGGGGGACCCAGCTCCAGAGGAAGTGCATAACATTTAATGAGCTCAGTAGGATTAATAGCAGGAAAGGTGATGGAAAATGTGATTTATCATTCCAGTCTCTAGCTAGAGATATATACACTGCTGATATATTTCTAAATTATACTTGAGATTTTACTCTATTTCAGACTTAAAATTTAGTGACCTGAGTGTTAGAATACATGTCTAGTGTTCCTGAGTAAACAAATGAGTAGAGCCATTAAGGACATCAAGAAGAGTTCAGAGGAACAGTAAATCACCAAAGTAAAATCTGATCAAGGATTTTGAAAAAATAATTCCAGTTAACAGGTAAATTTTACATAGAGACACTGGAAGGAGACTAGACAGCTCTGAGCAAGTTTGCTACATGCTTTGTCTTACAATATAACCACTGTTATAGCAGCTGTTGAGGTGAATGTGTTGAGGGACTAAACTTCCCCTAATTCAGAGACACTCAAGAATGGAAAGTGACTGAGGACAGAAATTCTTGATGACGTTGGGGGGGTGGAATATGTTTCCATCTAGGGGGTGGGGGCTGGTTATTCTCACCTTTCTGATTTAACTGATGATACTCTGAATTCAAAACATTCTCATACAGAATAGGAATTTTGGCATTACCAGTTTCTAAATTGTCAACTTTAGTTTTGAGAAAGTAATTAGAAACACATGTGTTTTTTAAAATACTTGAGGTAATCACTTCAGATTGCTCACCCTGCTGATTACCAGAATAGCTCAAGAGGAAACTTCTCCCTCAGGATTGAGAGTCCCATTCATGGTATTTGTATCTCCAGGTGAAGGGCGCACCCAGCTGGAAGCAGGTGACAGTGCCAGCCCGGCCTTGACCCCAGCTCTGACCGTGCAAGCAAATTAGCCCCCTTATTTCCGTAAACCTCCTCACTTGACACTCCTACCAGCCAGGGCAGTTGTTAGAATTAGGGTGGGTATACGTGAAAGTTTGGCTTTTTCACTATTTCTTTTTTTGTCTGTTTTTAATCACAGTATGGTTGCTTTACAGTGTTGTGTTAGTTTCTGCTATACAACAAAGTGGATCAACTGCGTGTAGACACAGGCCTCTTCGGTCGTGAGGCGCTCTCGAGGCCGCTGCACAGCGCTGCACCGAGCTCCCTGTGCTACTGCAGCTCCCCACTCGACGTGGGTGTTTTACACACAGCGGTGCGTATGCCAGCACTGCTCTCAGTTAGTGCCACCCTGGCCTTTCGGCTAAGATCAAGTGGTGGCTCAGACGGAAAGCGTCTGTCTACAATGTGGGAGACCTGGGTTCGATCCCTGGGTCGGGAAGTTCCCTGGAGAAGGAAACGGCAACCCCCTCCAGTACTCTTGCCTAGAAAGTCCCATGGACGGAGGAGCCTGGTGTCCATGGGGTCGCAAAGAGTTGGACACGACTGAGCGACTTCACTTTTCACTGCCCCGTGCCAGGTCCACGAGTCCATTCTTTTACACCTGCGTCCCTATTCCTGCCCTGCAGATAGGTTCACGGTAGGTTTTCAAAACTGTTGTACCACCCCCAAAATTAGGTGTTTCCAATGTACGTGTTTGCATCTTGGGCAGGACTGTGCTAATAAACTGCAGTGTCAGTCTCTTATCGGGATGCTAGAAAAGCACAGCAGCTTAGCCCAATAGGGTGGTTTTGTTTAAAAGTGGGGGAGAGGAGGAAAAATAGAACAAACTTCCAAAGCAGCCGTGCTTATTTGCTGTTTGGGCTACATAGCTGTATCATATTCAGTTTGTTCTGATGCTAAAAGAAATGAAAATACCTTTGCGGGGGCCCTAGGCACTGTGCTTACTGGACTAGGTCAGCAGCCCTGGATAATCTGTTCCAGATGACCCAGTTCACACGTTTCAGTCACACTTCTATCTCTAGCTGAAAAATAAAATGTGTATCTATCCAGTGGGAGAAGATTCCACACACCAAGCACATGTTGATAGCAGAAAGGCTGAGAAACATATCACCACAGGAGAACAAACTAAAAAAAGTGGACTACAACACACTCAAGAATCATAAAGTTTACTGTTTCTTTCCGATCATTTGGCACATATCCAAGGCACATTAGAAAATTAAAAATCATAAATTACTTTATAGAAAAATAATCAGCCCCTCCCTTCTGTACATACACAAGTATTTCCAAGAACGTGCACAAAACCATTTCCCTATTACAAAGTTATTTGAAAATGTACTCAGGACAAACCCGTGTTTGCAGCTTTAGACTAATTAGTAACATAAAAAAATAAGAGATATAATCTATAGAAATTTATAAAAAGGAATAAATGGCAATAAATTCTAACGTAAAGTTACTTTGACCTGGTTTGTGCTGTAAGTTTTGAATCTGAATCAAAAGACTAAGAGAAGATGTGCCAAGTCTACTCTCTTCAGTAACCATCCATCCGGTGTGACGTTTAGGGGGGCTCTTAACAGAAAGGGATGTTTCTAGAGACACTGCTATAGGTGTATAAGTGCAGTGGTCAATTATCTGTACTTTGTTGGAAGAAAAAAGTATACCCAGCTTTCCCCATATACATAGTGTAGAACATGTCATATGTGTCCTTTGAACTAAAATGAGCAATCAGATGGCATTTAGGCATCTTTGGGTTCAAGTGTTGCTTAAAAGGGACATTTTTCAGCTCTGTTTTCTTTATTCAAATGCCGTATTTCTGCCCAGCCTCCACAGTACAGTGAAACCTAAATTGCTTTTCTTCGGCTTATCCCAGAGGGAGGAGTTCTTTTAGACTGTGGTTTGCTAGTTCATACACATCACAGAGGTTTAGCACCTTTCAGTAGAAGGAGGTCAGAATCTGGTGATGAAACCTCTCACTGTAACCCAGGAACCCAAATACTTATGAAGTGTCTTAAAGATCTGGACACCACTGGAATTTTTGTCCATCCCTTTTCAAGTGTATCCATTACCTCTGAAGAGGAAAGAGCTAGTGATGACCTTCTGTTGTATTCTTTCTGTCAGCCACAGAAAAGCTTTCAGGACCTTTCTGCTTTTCTCTCAAGCCAAACAAATTTAGTGCAAAGCTGTATTCATGCGCAGCATCTTCTTGTTGAGGACTTGCTTCTTGGCAGTAGATAATTCCTCCTTATTATTGTTAAGACTGGGAAATGCTAGCCTCTTGGGGAGTGGTCAGGTTGCCAGCAGTCTCTGGGCCCTTGGGTACAACTGTATCGTCGACTGTGTGTCTACGGAGCATCCTCCTGTTTCTGGGAGCAGTTTGCCTTGATCCAGGCCTCTCCAGCTGATCGTTTCCTTTGTCAGCAGCCTCAGACCTGCCCTGGTCTGGCAGGTTATTGTGCTTCCGTGTGACTCTTTGTCTCCCTGGCTAAAGAAATACGATTCAAACACTTCACATTTGCACTGTACTTGAAAACAACCACCAGAGTAACAGCTACCCTCGAGCGCTTCTTGAGGTGTCATCAATGTGCTAAGTACTTTGCAGGCATAATTTCAACTCTTAACATCCCTGCAGTGAAAGTGTGACCTGTGCGTACTCCACATGTCGGGCACAGTGTAAACACATTCACATGTTTTCACATTTAGTCTTTGCAACTCTAACTAATGTGTACTGTAGTCATCCCCACTGTGCATACAGCTGAGGAAATAGGATCAGCAAAGTTAGGCAATCTGCCTTAAGTCCCCCAGCTAGCAAGGGGAAAGCTAGCACTTGAACCCAGGCATATTTCAAAGTCTGCAGGTTTTTCACCCAGAAGCAGGCCTATTAACAAAGCCGGGGAAGATTAACTATGAAATCAAGATCAGTCATATTAACAAAAATCACTTTAATTTGCTAAAAGATTTAGAACGGTAGTATATTTGTTCTAGCAAGCCTATGCCAGACACTATAAATTCTATTTCTCAAATAAGGCACATATGATATTGACGAGCACCAATAAGGAAAGCCATGTTTCAGTAATGCCCTACTGTATAGCACAGGGAAGTACATTCAGTATCCTGTAATAAACTATAATGGAAAAGAATCTGGAAGAGAATATATAGATATTGTATGTATATATGAAAAACGGAATCACTTTGCTGCACACTAGAAACTAACAAAACAATGTAAATCAGCCATGATTTAATAAAGAAAAGAAAAGCCGTGTTTTCTTAGAAGAGCCACCTAATAGCGCCACAGAAAGGAAAGCAGGCTTCTTTTACAATGAGTATTAAATAGGGCTGTAGGAAGATGGCCACAAACAAAGCTGACTGTATCAGCAACATTATACCATACTCGCAAGGTTTTTAACTATCTATATACAGATGTGTTTTCTTCCTTCCATTAGTGATTAACACGTTGGTGAATTAGCTCACACAGTAAAATCTGAGATAGTTCACCTAGTATGCGTGTTATGAACTGTGGGATCTTTTCCATGTGTCTCAGCTATCTGCCACTTTACCCTCACTTTGCTTTCTCAGCTCAGAAATGCATTATTAAATATAAGAATATTTAATCTTGCCACCAAACTCATTTTGTTTGTAACTCTTTACCAGTGACGGGACTACTGAGATAAGAGATGTGTTTTCCAAGGATTAGTTTTGAAAAATCTAGGATTTAAAAAATAATGGTATAAGCCAGTGTTTAATAACTCACCTCCTGCAAAGAATCTTTAGTAAGATTAGGGACACTTCTGTCTCTTGCCATAATCTCCTTTGGAGTCCTTGCCCTGAAACCCAAAACAAACTAAAATAAGTGTTTGGGATAGTGGTGCAAATATTCTGGTTGGCCACGAGGTGGCAGCATTTGATGGGTGAAGATTTATTTATACTCATTAAAGCTGCAAATAACCTGCCTGAGTTGTAAGTAAAATTAAGGTCAAAAGCACAGAAATCAACTTGAATTTTGTACTCACTTAAATGGACCAACTGAGTGGACAAAGTAAAACTGTCTTGTAAAAGGTTCATCTGGTAGATCATACATTTTTGAATTCCCTGTAGATAAAAGGATAACATCTGAAAACTTCCAAGGGTAGTTGAACAATTGTTTAGAAATTATAGCACAGACGCAAACTTTCAACATTTCTTTAACAACATTTAGGAAATTAAGGATTTAATTTGCTTACAGAAACATGTTAGTAGACACCTATGTATTACTGTGTGAACCCGCATGAAACAAAAATAAACCCTTAATACACTGATACTCCCCAGGCACAACCAATTACGGCGAGACAGCCTCAGGATTATCCAGATATGTGAATAGATTTATTCACATTATTACACTTCAAACTACAACAATAAGTTTTTAAAAAGTTGAACAAGGACCCCATCTATAACAACTTTTTTATTAAAATAAGAAAATACTTCAGCCTCACCCTTGTTTGGCAGCTGCTGTTCTAACTACTATTAACCTCTATATACCTGCAAATTAAAAAAGAAATCTTTTCGTAACATTTAAACTTTTTATTTTATATTTGTGTGTAGCCGATTAACAGTGTTGTGGTAGTTTCAGGTGAACAGCGAAGGGACTCAGCCACACATATACATGTATCCATTCTCCCCCAAACTCCCCTCCCACCCAAGCTGCTACATAACACTGAGCAGAGTTCCCTATGCTATACCGTAGGTCCTTGTTGGTTATCCATTTTAAACACACCAGTGTGAACCTGTCCATCCCTTCCTCCCATCCTTCCCCTCTGCCAGCAACCATAAGTTCCTTCTCTGAGTCTCTGTTGTTTTTTTTTTTTTTATCTCTTTCTGTTTTGTAAGTTCATTTGTATCCTTTCTGTTTAGATTCCGCATATAAGGATGTCATATGATATTTCTCCTGACTCAGGATGACAATCTCTAGGTCTATCCATGTTGCTGCAGATAGCACTACTTCATTTTTTAAAAAAATATTTAAAGGTAGCATTTATCCCAGATGTCCAGGAAATGCTTAGAAAAAGGCTTGGATTTAGAACTCGAGATATGAACGGATCTACCAGAGGCAGGGCCTCCTCCAAAGCTGGCAAGGGGGGGGGCCTGACCTTCAGGGTAAGGCCTACAAGCATCCTCCTCACCTCCTTAGGAAGCGCTGCCATTGACCAGAAAGCCAGTATCCAAAAAAGTCGATGAAACAGGCTATAACATACATTTCTTTGGTGCCTATAATCCCACCCCCAGTCATGATTATAATTACGTTTTACATTTATAGTTAGGTGAGAATTGGCAACCACTCATGAATTTACAAATAAACCCAAGCTGAGAATTCCAGAAAGAATGTGAGTTCTTACATTTTTTCCTGATCTTAACAGTGACGTACTCGCTGTGGTCTGTTTCACCAATGTCGTCTAATGTGGCCACACAGCTAGGTACAACTTGAAGCAGTTCCATTATTTTTGAATTCTATAAGTTGAAAAGGAAAAGGTAACAGTGACGGGTTTTTTTAAAATTCTTTCTTAGGAGGTTATTGCCTGTTTTTAATCTAAGTGTCAATGCTGGCGTGGCTGGGCAGAAAAGCTAAGAAGGAAGCCACTACAGATAACTTGGAGGCCATAAAGTGGTGGACAACAGTCCCACATCTGGAGGCTGACTCTGCCTGTGTTTCACTGCTCTGTGCAGCTGGGTTGATGAGAACAGGATCTATTACTGGAGAGTTACTGTGAGGTTACTGAGCACCCAACATATAGAAGTACTCAATGAGATACTCATCATCATTTGAGGAAGTGTTAAACTGAATGTTTAAAATATGTCAATTCTGTTATGAAATACAACTGAAAATTAGAAATGAATATACTGCAAACTACACTGAATATACTAAATAAATACAGTCAGCCTATACTTCAGCGACCTGATACAATATACTAAGTAAATAAACTCAGCCTATACTTTGGCTACCTGATGCAAACAGACGACTCATGGAAAAGACCCTGACGCTGGGAAAGACTGCAAAAGAGGGCAGCAGAGGATGAGATGGTTCGATGGCATCACCGATTTAAAGGACATGGACTTGGGTGAACTCTGGGAGATGGTGAGTTGATGCTGGGACTGCAGCAGGCCCGGCATGCTGTAGTCTGTGGGGTCACAGAGAGTCGGACACGACTTAGCAAATGAACAACAGCAACATGAGTAGGTTGGGTTATAGTGACTTAAAAGTGTCAGTGGTGCAGTTCAACTACCGGTTGTCTACCTGAGTAGGAAACTGTATAAAGATTCAGCGTGAACAGAGGGCCAGTAAAGAGGTGCCCCTTCCCCAGGAGGAGCAGACTGTTCCCTCACCATTTCCCACAGTGCACGTCCGCCCCTCACAGAACTCAAGGTGTGCTCACAGACTGCACACACTTTGTCCCTTGTGCTGCTAAGACTGTGATGGGTTCCCAGGGCATGGAGGGCAAGACCAGGACACTGTCTCATCCTGCTTCTTCCCCGCAGGCACCTGACTGCTGGACAGCAGGCCAGGCCAGGGCACCAAGGCCTGCAGTGGGTGAGAGGCACCTCTACTCGGACCTTTGAAAACTACCCCTGGGGAGTTCCCTGGCTGTCCAGTGGTTAAGACTTTGTGCTTCCAATGCAGGAAGCATGGGGTTGATCCCTGGTTGAGGAACTGAGATCCCACATGTGGCATGCAGCATGGCAAAAAAAAAGACTACTGCTGGCTCCGCAGCAAGCCACCTCTGACCAGATGACCAAGGACCAGGGGTGTAGCCACACTGGCAGACTCTAGCATGCTAACTCAGCCCAGCTCGGTGGGTCAGAGGTCTGGCTACTGTTCTCTCAGATCTGGCTTCAAAGTGGGGGATCCACGAGAGCTGTAAGGGAGCTTGGGATGCCCTCAACAAGGAAGTGCTCCACTTACCTGTTCAGCACAGTCGATCGCTGTGCACTGCCTCTTATTCAGGACCTGAACTGATGCTCCGTGAAGCAGTAGCAGCTCCACCACGAAGACGTGTCTTTCTATCACAGCCTCATGCAGCGCTGTGTTGCCCTTGTTGTTGGAAGCGTTGATGGAGGCCCCATGCTAGAAAGAAAAACAGTACAGTCAAGAGCAATGCTAAAAATGACCCACGCTGAATTGATGTGGTAGCCATATGGATGTACACTATAACCTTCCTTCAACTTTTCTCTATGTCTGAGATTTGTCTTAAAATGTTAGGGGTAAAAGTAATACTGAGGAAAAAAGATTTATGTACAAAGATGCTCGTGACAGCATTTATCACTAAATAGCAGGGGAAAAAATAGAAGTCATCTAAATGTATTAAGCACAAAGAGTTTTAAAAAAGAAAACTACAGTACATCCATAACTATGCAACCATTTAAAAAATTCAGATTTTTAATAAACGGTTTTCTATGTTAAGATAGAGGACCTCCCTGGTAGTCCAGGGATTAAGACTGTGCTTCTGCTGCAGGGCCTCAGGTTTGATGCCTGGTCCAGGAAGTTCCACATGTCACACAGTGCAATAAAAAAAACACCAAGATAGAAAACAATACTGATCTAAACTACACACATTTTCAAAAAGTCATCCCAAATAGTTATCCTTGAGTAACAGGGTTATGGAAAAGCTGGGTTTTCCCCTACTTTTAAAAATTCTTCCTTCTACAGTCAATACATACAACCTTCATCAAGAGAGGGAAAAAAAAGCAGCAGTGAGAAAAAGGACATTCAGCTCACATTTCAGGTAATGATTCAACTGACCTGGTAAGTGAGGCAAGACCCCAACCTCCAGGAAAAGCAGTGTCTCAGTCCTTGACCCTGCATCTCTGATACAGCACGGCCTCCAAAGCCCCTGACTCCAGAGCTGCTCTCCCAGGGCCCGCTTACATCATGAGCCCTGCCGCCTCCCCAGGGTGCTGCCAGGGGCTCCCTGCATGCCGACCCACGTCAGCAGCTCCTGGGCCAGGGTGGGGGCAGGGGTGGCGGGTGCCTTACCTGCAGCAGCAGCGCTGCAACTTCATGGTGGCCTCTGGAACAGGCGTGAATGAGGGGTGTGTTTCCACTTATGTCCTTTTTATTGGGTTTTGCATTCGACTCTAATAGACACTTCACCACCTAGCCCAGAGAAGAAAAATGTAACATTTGCAGGGAGAGATCCTCTAACTTGCTATTCTTTTGGCTTTTCTGTAAGTTCATCCAGGGAGCTCTTTAGACACATGTCTAACCCTGAGGAGAAAGCAGACCAGCTCAAGCACGAAGGGGTTAACCTGGGCTGAGGGTCTCCTGCAGGCCAGGCATGTGCCAGGCACCAGTGCTTGTCATTGATTCACTGTATGTCCTCTGGAGAGCTGCAGTAACTACTCTAGTTTTACATGTTACAAAGTTGATGCTAGGCATTACCTGAAACATGATCCCTGTCTTTAATAGGCTTACAGTAGAACTAATAAGGGAAGATGAAAAAAATAGATATTAAACTGTCTGGCACAAGACAGGAGCTGTGGGAACACAGAGGTGGTCAGACACACTTCAGCCCTCAATGACTAAAGCCCAAGAATAAGAGAGAGGCAGTTCCCGGCGGGGGTGAGAATCAGGACCGGCTCTGGTTGGCTCCACCCCCAAAAGCACCAGGGCTGTGTGTTCTGTTACTGAGCGGCCCTGCCCTGTGTGTCTCAGAATCACAGGGCTGGGAGGAAGGACACAGGCCCGTCCCTTCAAACAGCCACCTTCCCCCTCTGCTGTATCTTCATGAGGTGAGGTTCTAACCCTGTCCACGCTGCCCGAGAGTCAGCACCGGTACCTGGAAGTGGCCCTGCTGGCAGGCCAGGTGGAGTGGGACAGCCTGGCTGGCGTCTCGGGCCCCCACGCTGGCACCGTGCTTCACAAGGAGGAGGATGAGGTCCGCCCGACCGTGCAGGGCAGCAACGTGCAGCGGGGAGGAGCCGTCCTGGTTGGTCACGTTCACACCAAGCCCACTGGCGGGAATCTTTGCCAGCTTCTAGTTAAGTGCAGGAGGTGGAAACAAATGTCGTTAGTTTTTAAGAAAACCGGCTAAAGGAATTGAAGTCACCTGTCCCAGCAGCCCCTCTGTAAAATCTGGAATCACAGGGGGATCCTGAATCGGGTTGCCTGTAAGTGAATTAATACTTTAGAAAGGTCTGATATATCAAAGTGTAACTTCCATTTTCAAAAAAGCAAGCTCCCTACAATGATACCATATTATGCCATGGCAGTTCAATGGGGAAAGCAAATCCTGTCTTGACAGATGGTGCTGGAACAAGTGGATATCCATATAGGCAGAAACTGCCCATCAACCCTAACCTCACACTCAACACACACACTAAAGTACATTGCAGACCTAAATGTAAAAGCTACAGCTATTAAACTTGAAGTGAACACAAAGGAAAATCTCTGCTACACTGGGATGGGCAAAGAATAGCTAAGACACAAAAAGCAAAAGAAAAGTTTGACAAACTGGACGATGAAAATATTTAATACTTGCTCTTTGCATAAGGCAAGTAAGAAAATGAAAAGGCAGGTCACAGACGGGGAAAAAAATGTTTGCAATATGTATATCTGACAAAGGACTTGTACCAACCAGAAATTCAAAACAGAACAAGCTTGCTTACAACTCAGCAAGAGTACTGGAGTGGGGTGCCACTGCCTTCTCCTCAGTAAGACAATCCAACTTAAAAAAAAAATAAGTACAAGATTTGCAAAAGGCTTCACAAAAGACAGTTGAGCTTGGTCAGGGAGCACCTAAGGGACTCCCCTGCTGGTCCAGTAGCTGGGACTCCATGCTCCCGATGCAGCGGACCCAGGTTCGGTACCTGGTAGGGGAACGAGATCCCACATGCCCCAACTAAGAGGTCACACGTGGCAACTAAGACCCAGCACAGCCAAATAGTAAAAAATGAGCACATAAAAGAACATCTTTAGTTATCAGGGAAATGCAAATCAAACCAGGAATTACAAAACTAAAGGGTCACAAAGCACATGAGTGACAGGAGAGGGAACATGTGATCCAACTTCAAAGGGGCAGGAGGGAATATCTGGGGTGATAGAGACAGTCTATTATCTTGCCTGAGCTGGTGGTTAAGCATTCATTTGTCGAACCTCAGAAAGCTGTTGGCTATTTATCTCAAGCTGAAGCTCCCCTTCATGTTTATCATGGAACTTCTTTATTATTCACAATAGTTTTAAAACCAATCATGCAGATACAAGGAAAATCAATCACTAAATTAATAGGGCAAACAAAACAAACCAATGGAACTAAAAACAAACATTAAATTGTGATGCTGAATCAAGTATTTGATAGTGGAATGAATATGTCAATGGTTTCTGTGACTGATCAAGGATTAAAACTTGGGTTATCTACTTCACTTCTTGATGATGAAAAATATTCTCTTTAAAAAACTATGCTGAACTTAAAGGGTGAATTTTACTGTACCTAAGTTATACTTCAAAAATCACAAACAAACAAGAAGTAGAAGGGGAAAAACATGATGAAACACCACTGCACACTTACCAGAAGAGCTAAAGTTAAAAAGTCAAAATACTAAGTGTTGACCAGGATATAGGTCAACTAGAACTCTCTCACCTGCTGGTGGGGAATGAAAAATGCTATAATCACTCTGGAAAACTGGCCATTTCTTATGAAGTTAACATATACCTCCTGTGTCAGTTCAGTTCAGTCGTGTCCGACTCTGCGACCCCATGAATCGCAGCATGCAGGGGCCCCTGTCCATCACCAACTCCCGGAGTCCACCCAAACCCATGTCCATTGAGTCGGAGATGCCATCCAACTATCTCATCCTCTGTCGTCCCCTTCTCCTGCCCTCAATCTTTCCCAGCATCAGAGTCTTTTCAAATGAGTCAGCTCTCCGCATCACATGGCCAAAGTATTGGAGTTTCAGCTTCAACATCAGTCCCTCCAATGAACACCCAGGACTGATCTCCTTTAGGATGGACTGGTTGGATCTCCTTGCAGTCCAAGGGACTCTCAAGAGTCTTCTCCAACACCACAGTTAAAAAGCATTAATTCTTCTGTGCTCAGCTTTCTTCACAGTCCAACTCTCACATCCAGACATGACAACTGGAAAAACCATAGCCTTGACTAGATGGACCTTTGTTGACTAAGTAATTTCTCTGCTTTTTAATATGCTGTCTAGGTTGGTCATAACTTTCCTTCCAAGGAGCAAGTGTCTTTTAATTTCCTGGTTGCAATCACTATCCGCAGTGATTTTGGAGCCCAGAAAAATAAAGTCTGACACTGTTTCCACTGTTTACCCATCTATTTGCCATGAAGTGATGGGACCGGATGCCATGATCTTTGTTTTTTGAATGTTGAGCTTTAAGCCAACTTTTTCATTCTCTTTCACTTTCATCAAGAGGCTTTTTAGTTCCTCTTCACTTTCTGCCATAAGGGTGGTGTCATCTGCATATCTGAGGTTATTGATATTTCTCCTGGCAATCTTGATTCCAGCTTGTGCTTCTTCCAGCCCAGCATGTCTCATGATGTACTCTGCATAGAGTTAAATAAGCAGGGTGACAATATACAGCCTTGATGTACTCCTTTTCCTATTTGGAACCAGTCTGTTGTTCCATGTCCAGTTCTAAGTGTTGCTTCCTGACCTGCATACAGATTTCTCAAGAGGCAGGTCAGGTGGTCTGGTATTCTCATTTCTTTCAGAATTTTCCACAGTTTATTTGTGATCCACACAGTTAAAAGCTTTGGCCTAGTCAATAAAGCAGAAATAGATGTTTTTCTGGAACACTCTTGCTTTTTCGATGATCCAGCGGACGTTGGCAATTTGATCTCTGGTACCTCTGCCTTTTCTAAAACCAGCTTGAACATCTGGAACTTCACAGTTCATATATTGCTGAAGCCTGGCTTGGAGAATTTTGAGCATTACTTTACTATCATGTGAAATGAGTACAACTGTGTGGTAGTTTGAGCATTCTTTGGCATTACCTTTCTTTGGGATTGGAATGAAAACTGACCTTTTCCAGTCCTGTGTAACACATCAATTATATTCATGGGTAATTACGCAAGTAGACGTATGTTTACACAAAGACCTGTACACACAAATGTTCTCGGTTTGGTTATTCACAAAGCCCAAAGCAGGAGACAACTAAATGCCCTAATCCCAGGTTGTTTCGAGTAATCAACAGTTTATTCTTTACCACGGAGCAGGCCCCTGACGCACTTCGTTTAGCCAGTTAATCTGTTGAAGGACACGTGGGTTTCTGGTTTGGGGATACGGCAAATAAAGTTGCTGATGAACCTATTAGCAGAAATAAAGACACAGACGTAGAGAACAAAGGTATGGAACACCAAGAGGGCAAGGCGAGGGATGAATTGGGAGATTGGGATTGACATATACGCAGTATTGATACTATGTATAAAACCGATAACTAGTGAGAAATGGCTGTGTAGCACAGGGAACTCGACTCAGTGGTGACCTAAATGGGAAGGAAATCCAAAAGAGGGGGTATAGTATACACAGAGCTGATTCACTTTGTACAGCAGAAACTAACACAACATTGTAAAGCAGCTATACTCCAATAAAAAAATTTCTTTAAGTTGCTGTGTACATTTGTTTACAGGTTTTTGTGAGAACATGTTTCCATTCCACTAAGATCAACTGCCGTTAGTGGATTTTCCATTCCACTAAGATCAATAAGGACAGCAAGTGTTGAATCATATTATAATTACAGGGTAATTCTATGGTTAGTTTTATACGGAACAACAAGATACATGTTTTTCCAAAGTGGCTTTTACATTCCCAGCAGCAGTGGATGAGTAAACCGATTTCCCCACATCCTCACCAACATTTGGTGTTGTCACTTTTCACTAATTTTTATTTTAGCCATTCTGATAGGTGTGTAGCGCTGTCTCATGGTGGTTTATAATTTGCATTTCCCTGAAGGGTGGTGACCTTTAACATCCTTTCACATGCTTATTTGCCATCTTTAAATGTTCTTCAGTGAAATGTACGTTCATTTTCTATGCCCATTTTCTTACTGGTTTGTTTTTACTATTGAGTTTCGGAAGTTCTTTATATAGTCTAGATTCTGGCCCTTTGTCAGATACATGGTTTGCAGACATTTTCTTTTAAGTCAGTAGTTTACCTGTAGCTTCTTTGCATGGGTTTCCACAGGGCAAGTTTCTAAATGAGAAGTCCAAATATACTACAAAGCTACAGTCATCAAGACAGTATGGTACTAGCACAAAGACAAATATAGATTAATGGAACAAAATAGAAAGCCCAGAGATAAATCCATGCACCTATGGACACCTTATCTTTGACAAAGGAGGCAAGAATATACAATGGAGAAAAGACAATCTCTTTAACAAGTGGTACTGGGAAAACTGGTCAACCACTTGTAAAAGAATGAAACTAGAACACTTTCTAACACCATACACAAAAATAAACTCAAAATGGATTAAAGATCTAAATGTAAGACCAGAAACTATAAAACTCCTAGAGGAAAACATAGGCAAAACACTCTCTGACGTAAATCATAGCAAGATCTGCTATGACCCACCTCCCAGAGTAATGGAAATAAAAGCAAAAATAAAGAAATTTGACCTAATTAAACTTTGTACAATGAAGGAAACTATAAGCAAGGTGAAAAAACAGCCTTCAGAATGGGAGAAAATAATAGCAAATGAAGCAACTGATAAACAACTAATCTCAAAAATATACAAGCAGCTCCTGCAGCTCAATACCAGAAAAATAAACGACCCAATCAAAAAATGGACCAAAGAACTAAACAAACATTTCTCCAAAGAAGACATACAGATGGCTAACAAACACATGAAAAGATGCTCAACATCACTCATTATCAGAGAAATGCAAATCAAAACCACAATGAGGTACCATCTCACGTGGGTCAGAATGGCTGCTATCCAAAAGTCTACAAACAATAAATGCTGGAAAGGGTGTGGAGAAAAGGGAACCCTCTTACACTGTTGGTGGGAATGCAAACTAGTACAGCCACTATGGAGACAAGTGTGGAGATTCCTTAAAAAACTGGAAATAGAACTGCCATACGACCCAGCAATCCCACTGCTGGGCATACACACCGAGGAAACCAGAATTGAAAGAGACATGTGTACCCCAATGTTCATCGCAGCACTGTTTATAATAGCCAGGACATGGAAGCAACCTAGATGTCTATCAGCAGATGAATGGATAAGAAAGCTGTGGTACATATACACAATGGAGTATTAGCCATTAAAAAGAATGCATTTGAATCAGTTCTAATGAGGTAGATGAAACTGGAGCCTATTATACAGAGTGAAGTAAGTCAAAAAGAAAAACACCATTACAGTATATTAACGCATATATATGGAATTTAGAAAGATGGTAATGATGACCCTATATGCAAGACAGCAAAAGAGACACAGATGTAAAGAACAGTCTTCTGGACTCTGTGGGAGAGGGAGAGGGTGGGATGATTTGAGAGAATAGCATTGAAACATGTATAATATCATATGTGAAATAGATCGCCAGTCCAGGTTCGATGCATGAGACAGGGTGCTCAGGGCTGGTGCACTGGGATGACCCTGAGGGATGGGATGGAGAAGGAGGTAGGAGGGGGATTCAGGATGGGGAACACATGAGCACCCATGGCTGATTCATGTCAATGTATGGCAAAAACCACTACAATATTGTAACTAGCCTCCAATTAAAATAAATTAATTAATTTAAAAAATAAATAAATGAGAAGTCCAATTTATCCATTTGTCCTTTACGGATCATGCTGTGGGTGTAATAGTCTAAGAACTCTCTGCTTAAATGCTGGGTTCCAAAGATTTCTTCCTGTTTTTTATTCTAAAAGTATTATAATTTTACATTTTACGGTTAAGTCTGTGATCCACTTTGCATCAGTTTTTGTACAGGGTGTGAGTTTAGGTTGAGATTCTTTTCGTTTCTGAACACGTCCATTTACTCCAGCACCGTTTGTTGAAAAGGCTGTCCTGTCCCCACCAACTTCCTGTTGGACCTCCGCAGCTCTATGTGTGTGGGTCTGTTTCTGAGCACTCTGATCTGTCTGATCTGTGCGTCTGTCCCTCATCAGGGCCACACTGTTTTGATTACTGTATCTACACAGTCAGCCTTAATATTGGGTAGAGTGATCCTAATTTCTTCTTCTTTGTCAGGATTGTTGTTAAGTATTCCGGGACATGCACCTTTCCATATAAATTTTAAAATTAGCTTGTCTATGTCTACAAAAGCTTTGTTAGGATTTTAATAGGAATTGCATTAAAACTGTAGATCAATCTGGGGAGAAATAACTTCTTTCCTATGCTGAGGCTTCATGACTCTGTTTATCTCTCTAAGTATTTAGGCATTCTTTGATTGATTTTTTTCATCAACATTTTGTGATTTCCAGCATACAGAACCTATCCATGGCCTGTTAAATGTTTACCTAAGTAGTTCATTGTTTCTGAGCAGCTGTAAATGATGCTGTATATATAGTATGTGCTCACGCGCTAGCTGTCTAACGCAAGGTCCCATGTTAAGAAAATTAATTTGACTTTACAAAACAGATACAGAACAAGATAATACTACCTTATTAAAAAAAATGCTTCACCATGGGTGTCTCTAACCTAAGAAACTTTGTAGGAGGGTGCACACTGGGATGTGTGACTTTTGTTCTGTCCCCATGCTGCTGGATATTTAAGTCCAAAAAACTGAAAACTGACCCCTCCTACGTGGGCTGCTTAAAAATCAAAGGGATTAAAAAAGGCAGATGCTGTTTCAAAGGATGTGAAGTAGCACCTCAGGCCCAGCCGATGACTGTACAGCTGGAGGCAGTCACCATATCGCTGCCGTTCTTCTTGTTTACTTTGTTTTTTCCACCTCACAGTTCATTAATTGTAAAAAGGAACTGAATTACACATCACAGTGTCTGCTGAATTTGTCAGATAAACTTACGTTCCTGCTCACTTAAAACCTACTATCTTTTTCTCCTTTGTAATTTCTCAAAAAGTCACAAAAGGAAATTGCTTCATGCTGTGATTAAATTAACCCCTCACCCTCTTCCAGCCCAGTGGTATGTTACAGCTTGCTCAGTAATAAAGAACAAAATGTTGATGACATGCAACAACCTGGAATTAGGCTGAGTGAGCAAAGCTAGTCCCCAAAGGTTCCATGCTGTATTGATGACATTTATATAACATTTTTGAAATGACAAAAATATTAGAACTGGGGAACAGATTAGTGGTAACTAGGGGCCAGGGATGGTGGGGTTGGGTGAGGAGGTGTGGTTATTAGAGGCAACATGAGTGATTTTTCTTGTGATGTGAAAACTGATTTGTACCATGACTGTGGTGGTGGCTGCACAAACCTTCACATGTGATAAAATGAGACAGAACTAAATATATATACATGCACACAAGCACAAGTAAAACTGGGGAGATCTAAGACGGATGGATTGTATCCATGGCGATACCCTGGTCAGGATATGTACTGTGCTTTTGCAGGCTATTACCACTGGCGGAAATGGGGGGTGGAGAGGGAACAGGGTCTCTCTGTGCTAGGAGGGGGCCCTCCCACAGAGGGTGCACCAACATGAGCAAAGGCAGAGGGCAGCGGATGTTGCCTGCAGCCTCCCCAGGGGACCACAGCCACACGGACACAGCCCCTTGGTGTGTGTCTGTTCATAAGCTCCTGCCTTGTGACTCACGGGCCCTGAGAACCACTGGAACACTAAACCCTCGTGCGTGGCCCTGTGCCCTGACCCACGCATTCAGAAAGCAGGCAGCCCAAGCTGATCCTGCACGCGTGTCCACTTTCCTCTACCTTGAACTGGGTCTCAAGGGACACCTGCAGCCAGCTGCTCGGCCTTTAGCTGGCTGGGAAGGGGACGACTTTCCTAAAGGGAAAGAGAGGAACTGGCCACCTACACCCACCCCACCTTCCAACAGAAGCAACACCAAACCTTTTGAGCTGGAGCACATTTGGGGCACTGGCACAAGGGGTGGCAGAACTCAAGATCCACCACCCCAGCAGCATCCTCTGCTTCCTCCAGGTCCTCCTCCGTCCACTCCAACAGGTAACGCACCTGGTGTCAGGCAGTGAGGAGAAACGCAGACTTAGAACCCATCCTCAGCTGCTGTACAAGCTATGGTGTCCTACATGCACAGACACACACATTAGTGTCCTACACACACACACACAAATGTTCCCAAATCAGGACCTACATCTCCACCACCACCAAAGTAACTTACACATGATGGTGCTCTTTCCTGAGGACTCCAGGGTCTCCTGTGCTCAGGCCTTCCTAAATCATTTTAGTGGTGACAGAGAGATGGAGCTACCATTTCTGCAGCTTGCATTAGATTCTTCTCTTCTGTCTTAGAAAGGGGCAGCGTGGTGCTGCTTCAGGGTGACAGCTTTAAAGCCCTGGTCCTAGAGCATCTCACGAGCACCTCCTTTCATGTTATCTAATTGTCCTCCTTTGACAAGCAGTCTGTCTCATCTTATCGGGGAGCAGACTCACTACTCCAAGGGGCCAACAACTTGTTCAAGACCACGTGACAAGGAAGTGGTGGCCAGAACCTAAACACGGGCTCTCTGACTTCACAAGCATCCCTTCCACGTTAATGCTCTAGCTCACAGGCGAAAGCACTGGAAAGACCCCTAACAGGTCAAATTTATGTTCCAGTAAAGGCCAGTTTCTACGATATTAAATGTGAGAAAACACAAATACATTTCCAGGCGTGGTTCTGAGCCCTGGGGAAGTCAGCAAATGCCTGCAAGGAGAGACAGAGGGCCCCGGGAAGATCCTATACACCTCCAAACGTCCCCGCTCCAGGGCCCCTCCACATTGCTGACAGCAAATATTCCATCCAGGCCGAAGGCCTCACCTGGCCCTGGGGCCTTCACCTCCCAGGCTGGCTGGGACAGACTAGACTCAGGGCGATTCCACTTGGCGGTGGTTAGAAGACATACAATGGGGGCAGGGGCTGAGGGCAGTGGTCTCGGGCTGTGGGATGGGGGCTCTGTCGTGGGTGTGGATGGGTTTGGGTGGTGACCGCCGGGCACCGGGCAGCCTGCCTCTGCTCGGCTCCTCCATCAGCGGCCCCACCCCCCACGCCCGCCCACAGGATGAAAGCACATGTGTCGTGACACAGAAGGGTCGGTCTCCTCTATACTCGTAGGAGCCTGAGAAACTCCTCCTTGGCTTCCCTAAAGAACACTGACTTCCCCGGGGCTGGTCTCAAAAGGGGAGCAGCTGGCACCAGCCAGATCCACACCCCGGATCCTCCCATGAGAAGAGCTGTGAGTCAGGCTGGGGGTTCGCAGGGGGCTCTGGGCAGAGGCTAAGACATTGACAACTATGTTCTGACTCCATATACCCCCGAAGACTGCGCTACTCAGGTCCCAGGAACTTCTGTCCACCGCCCCAAACTCCATCATCCTTGAGAAGCACTCTTCAAACATGACTCTTGAAAGCGCTCTTGTAAACCCGATCCTCTCAAGGCTCCAAATCTGGTAAGGGCTAATTTACTCCTCCTTTTAAAGTGGAAGACAGGGGACTTCCCTGGTGGGCCAGGGGCTCAGACTCCTTCCTCCCAATGCAGGGGGCCTCGGTTTAATTCCTGGTCAGGGAACTAGATCCCACAGGCCACAACTAAAGATCCCGCATGCTGCATCTAAGACCCGTTGTAGCCGAAAAAAAAAAAATTTTTTTTTTTTTTTAATTTTTAAAAAATAAAGTGGAAGACAGAACAAATTCCTTTCAGGAAGCCTAAGATAAGCCAGGGGGACTGCCCCTGAGTGTCTCCAGTGATCTCATCATAGCTGTTCCCCGTCGCCTGACGGGCAGGGTTAGGACGCATACCTTAGCGCCGTCTCATCTGGACACTCGCTTGTTGTGGGTCCTTTCAGCTCCGAGCCTGGGACTCAGCCTCCTGACCAGGATGCCACACCGCCCACAGCTCCTTGCAGGGCTACACCAATGCCCTCTGTGCTCTGTCCTCCCCTTCACCACCTCTACCCATCCCCTACCCAGTCTGTTCACCTTGCTCCCGGCTAGTGGGGTCCGGCCCTCTTGCCAGCGTCACCACCCTCCTGGAATATGAATGTCTAAAAGGCAGGGGCAGGCTCCCTCTGAGGCTTTATCCCACCTGCCTCGTTAGGGGTACGTCCCATCCCATCATCATCACTCTTGAAATGCACCCCTTCTGCGTGAACGTGAACAAAGACCCCCACGGCTCCTAACTCACCTGGAGACAAAACACACGGGCACAGCTGCCTCAGCTGAGAGCAAGCCGTTTGAAATTCACTTCTAAAAACTCACCATTTTTATGGAGGTTGTATGTGTTTGGAGATAGGATATGGGAACTCTGTCTGTACTTCCTGCTCAATTTTGCTATGAACCTAAATCTTTCTAAAAAATAAACTATTAATTAATAAACAAAACTCACCATTTCCAGGTCTCCATCAGCAACAGCTCTTAAAAGTTTTTCTACCTTAATAAAAGGAAAAAGAATGTAAGGGAAAATATAATAATATGGTAAGAACAGAAACAATAAAAATGACATTCTGGGCATTCCCTAGTGGTCCAGGGGTTAGAACTCAGTGTTTCCACTGCTGGGGGCCTGGATTCAATCCCTGGTCTGGAAATTAAACTCCCACAAGCCTCATGGTCAAAAAGAATAAATAAAGGTGAAATTCATCTTATTATTAGAAAAACAAACAAAAAAAGAGCATTCTGAAGACCTAGTAGCTTTCCTGTCTCCCGATTTCATTCAGTATCTTTCAAACACATCCCCTAAGTTGTTCATACAGGGCACCTTCCATATAAGGCCGATAAGATGGCCTGCCACTCATGTGACACAGCGGGGCACCAGCCACCTGGAGCCCAAGTGCTTCCTAAGAGGGCGACCACCCGTCAGACCTGCATCTATTCAGCTCTCGTTATCCACCAGCTATGGATACCATGAGGTTAAAGCTCATGGATCCACTCCCGGCCTGTGTTAGACCCTGAAGCATACCTCTAGGCTTTTCTTCGCTGTGGTTCTGCATTGAGCTAGGGGTGGTAGGGGTGGAGGGGCCCCGGGGTGGGGTCAGTGAGGGCTCCCCAACCACAGGGGAGGAACTGGGGCACATCCATGCCATGGTCTGCTCTGTGGGCTGACTCTGGACAAGCTCTAAGGTAAGTTAGACAGGAAAAAAAAACTAACAAACAGGGTATAAGTCAGCTTTTATAAAACGTAGTGCGAGAGGACATGTAACTCTCTCCATAACCTCTGCAGGAAGTCGGGAACGACACACCAAGTTAATAAGTGTGCTGACGGAGCGGGAGGGAAGGGCAGAGAGTGTGCTTTGTAAAATAATCTTAAAGCAGTGGGCCTACAGGTGTCTCTACCTGTAGGCTTCTTAGAATACCCCCCTCCCATCACACACACCCACTCCCATACACACACACAGACACTTAAGCACGCGTGTCCATGAAGGGCAAGGAGGAGGAGGCTGGGCTTCCCCCAAGGGCACGGCATGGCCCCTGTCACGCAGGGGCTCCCTGGCCGCCAGCACACAGGCCCCCTCCACCCTCCTGTCTGGGGGCCTCACCTCTCTGTAGTCCTTCTTGGGCTCATCTTGCCTGGAGCTCAGCGACACGGAGGAGAGGCTGGAGGTGGAGGAGCGCTGGCTGATGGAGTCCATGGGGCACTGAGGGGCCTGCACAGACACCTACAGCCCGGTGAGAGGGTGGGTGAGGGCCAGACAGAGGCTGGTCGCGAACAGGGCCGATGAGTGCAGCCCTGCCGTCTTACCTCTGAAGACTTCTGCCTCCTCTCGAAGGACAGATGGTAGGCTTCCATGATGGACAGAATCTAGGACGAAGGGGATGTGGATGAGTCCTGAGATGAGTCACCAAAGTCTCACCACCTGCATGGTGCCCGCCACCTCCTTGGGAGGGCACACAGCCCAGCCAGGCCCACAGCAGGTGGAAACCTACTCAGGTTCACACTAAGTCCAACAGGAGGAGCTGGTCTCCCACCAATGGGCTCGGGGGACAAGGGAGCCCAGGCACAGAGGGGCCTCAGAGGCTGCTTGGTCCAGCCTGGGCTGGTTGTCCACAGGCCTAAAACATGGCCTTTCCACTGGCAGCCAGGGGCCTCAAGTGGGGGCAGCTCAGAGCCGAGCAGGACAGCCGTCTGCTTCTTCTGTCTGCAGATCTCCCTCTGGAAGGGCCTTTGGGAGAAGCTCCAGGACAGAGGTGCCCTCAGCCCCTCAAGGGTATCTCCAGCCAAGGATGGCCTCACGCAGTCCCCCAGTTCTGGCTGCTGCAAAGCTGAGATCCCATGAGGGCATGGGCAGCTGAGCCTGCTCCCCTCCCCTGGGCCAGGAGCAGGGATTTAAACCTCTGAAAACTTGGATCCGAAAACTCCGAAAACTAGGTCTTACATTGTGCCCTTATCACACACACACACAAAAATAATAATAATAATAATAATAAACAAAGAGGGCAGAGGGGTGGAAACATCTGGAGGCGATGCATCTGTTTACAGCATAGACTGTGGTGCTGGTCTCAAGGGCGTGGACTTACCTCCAAACCCATCAAGTTGCATATACTAAATGTGTACAGCTTTCTGTATGGCACGCATACCTCAATGAAATTGAAAGTGAAATCGCTCAGTCGTGTCCAACTCTTTGTGACCCTATGGACTATAGCCCACCAGGCTCCTCCATCCATGGGATTTTCCAGGCAAGAACACTGGAGTGGGTTGCCATTTCCTTCTCCAGGGGATCTTCCTGACCCAGGGATCTAACTCAGGTCTCCCGCATTGCAGGCAGACTTTTTACCGTCTTGAGCTTTCTGTATGTCACTCATACCTCAATAAAGTGGTTTGAAAACAAAAATTGGTACTGCTAGAAGACAGGAAGGAACTAAAAGAACTCCCTAGATGAGGACTGGGAATGATAAAACATCAAGAGGTAAAAGTAGGGCCTATGCAAAGAGAAACATCTGGAGACCTGCATGGAAACAGACTCACCTGTGCGAGCCACCAGCCAGGCTGGTGGACATCGGACCACGCATGGCCAGGGCAGGTGGCCCTATGCTGCCCCGGCTCGTTGGTCAAACGCTTCTCTGTGGGCATCCCTTCAACAGGGTTGCTGCCACAAGGCATACAGGCCTGGCCTCTGGAAGGACCCCCGCATTCCCCACCCACTTGCAAGTGAGCACTGCATGACATGTGGCCCCAAACTACGTGTGTCCAGAAGTTACTGGCAGGAAAGGATAGTAGTTCATTAACGAATCATTTATGGATTACCCAATGACGTCCAGAGCTGGCCGACTCAGAATAAGGTTTTAGGGGCTGAGGGTGCAGGAACAGGGAACAGCGCTGATGCTGCTGTCTCCATGCCCTGCCCCTGTTCTCCCTGGCCAGAGCCACCGCCCCATCTCCTCTCACTCTATCTGCTCACAAGCGAACAGCCCTCAGAGACAAACTCTGCAGGAGCAGCTCTTGATAGGACACTAAGAAAAACTCCTACTAAGATGGAAAATAATAGGACTGCATGAACCTCATTAACCACCAGGTGTGGTACGCAGCACAGCGGGTATGCATAAGTGCTAGCCTTGGGGACCAATGCACAGTTTGGACGGCATGGCAGAGACCTAATCTGCGGATGGTGATGTATTTTTTTAAGTCATACTGCCGCTCTGAGAGGAAAAACGCTACCTTTGAGTTTAACGCACACTTGAGGGGCGTTTCCTTCAGCCTGTTCTGGATCTCCGTGGACGCCCCGTTCTGCAACAAGGTCTCGATGATGCCCTGGTAACCCCAGCGGGCAGCAATGTGCAGGGGGGTGTCTCCTTTCTCGTTACCGATGTCTAGTCTGCAGGCCTGCACGTCAAAGTAGACCAGAGCCTTCACGCACTGCGAACAGAATGGGAGAGGCCCCGGTGAGCTCACATGCCAGGCCCCTGGCAGATCTGTGCACCCTGCAGCCTCAGCCCGAATCCCGACTCGATCCAGGTGCCATCTGCCAAGCAAACATGCAGTGATAGAACATTACACCTCCAGGGTTCCAGGTAACCTGATCAGGACACATCATTTTTATTTTTTAAGAACCCAACTGCCAATCAACTAGAACGGCTGAATAAATTGTCGCATATCATGTGTAGCAAGGAGTTCCCAGAGTAGGCCTGACCATCATCCCTTGAGAGGCCAGCCTGCAAGTCTGGCCCTGGACTGGCCAAGTTCCTTGGGAGCCTGGATATGAGGACCGCTTTCACAGTGCCCTGACTGATAGATACGATGGGCTCACTGGGCCTAAACTGTTTGTCCAACAGTGGTTTATGCTGAACACCTGCTGTTCTTCTGGGAGTCTGGAATTTGAAACATGCTAGGCAGAGACGGTTCACACTACCAGCCTCCAACCAAAATCTGGAGCACTGAGTTCCTAATGAGCTTCTGGTGGAGAACACTGTGCACGTGTTGTTATGCTGCTGGAGGAATAAGTGTGTCCTGAGCGACTCCACAGGGAGCGACCCTTGGAAGCCTGTGCCTGCTTTCCTCCAGGCTTCATCCTTGGACCTTCCCCTTGGCTGGTTTTGCTCTGTGTCCTTCCACTACAACAAATCAGAGCTGTGAAGCGACTGGATGCTGAGTCCTGTGAGCCTTCCTAGTGAGTCACTGAGCTGCGGAGTGGCCTCAGGGACCCTGACACAATACACGTGACAGATTATTGTGTAATGATTACAGAATGGGCTAGATCTACATTGATTGACCTACAAGAGGTCCACAATATAGTGAGTTAGGAAAATAAGCTGCATAAAAATATGTCAGGGGGACTTCCCTGGTGGTCCAGTGGTTAAGAGTCTGCCTTCCAGTGCAGGGGATGCAGGTTCGATCCCTGGTCAGGCAACTAAGATCCCACATCGTACGTATGTCTGTGCTTAGTTGCTCCGTCATGTCTGACTCTTTGCAACCCCATGGACTGTAACCCACCAGGCTTCTCTCTCCATGGGGTTTCCCAGGCAAGAATACTGGAGCAGATTGCCATTTCCTTTTCCAGGGGATCTTTCCGACCCAGGGATCGAATCCATGTCTTTTGTGTCTCCTGCATTCCAGGCAGATTCTTACTTGCTGGGCCATCCTACATGCCGCAGGGCAACTAAGCCCTCGAACTGCAACAAAAGACCCCGTACATCACAAAGACCCAATGCAGCCAAAGAAGAATAAATATTTTTTTTTAACATGTGTACAGTATGATTTCTTTTTCACTCCTCAACCACTTAGCCCTTTGTCTGTATAAATCTACCTGTATATCACCGTGGAGAGAAGCAAGGGAGAGAGTGGTTAGGGAAAAAAAAAACAAACACACAGTTAAATATTAAGCGAAAATGGCAATGGTAAAATTCCTTGATATTACCACAAAAATATAAAATGTAAAGACTGAGTATGAACAAAGGCAAGAAGCAGATGGCAGCAGGGGTGATGCACAAGACTTCAGGAAAAGGCAATGGGCTGTTATGTTTTAGATTTCTGTTATTTCAATATAGCATCTGTAATATGCTTTTAAATTTTTTAATTAAAAAAATAATACACCAAATGTTCCAACAATCATCAACATAAAATACAACATGCAAGAAATGTGAAATTCACATTTCTCCTCCAGTGAGAAAGGGTAATGCACCCTCCCCGGGGACAACAAGGACCACTCACGTCTTCGTGGCCGTAGGTGCAGGCCAGGTGCAGGGGGGTGTTACCGTTGTTGTCTTGCACTTCAGCGCTGGCTTTGTAGTGCATCAGCAACAGCTTCCAAGGGAGAGGAGAGAGCAGTGAGCACCAGAGAGCAGGGCAGGGCAGGCCTGGAGCCCTCCGGGAGCACGGCCTGGGGTCTTACAGGGGGTTGTTGCCCAGTCTCCATTTTCAACCTTATCTACTTACATAATTAAAATTAGATCAGCCCTATAATGGAAACCAATCTGAAAAAGAATATATACTATAAGGATTTCCCTGGTGGTCCAGTGGTTAGGACAACACATTTCCGCTGAAAGGGGCCTAGGTTCAATCCCTGGTCAAGGAACTAAGATCCTGCAAGCTGTGGCCAGAAAATAAAGAAAAAGTTACCCAAAAAAAAGTACTTGGCCCTGGGCCTGGTGCTTAATAAGTCAGTGAAGGTCAGCTCCCCACAACCCCAGGGCTCTGAGTCTTGGGTGCCATGTCAAACATGTACTGGCCTAAAAAAATTAAAATTAAAAAGGTAAAAAAAAGATTGTACACTGTAAATACACTACATACATACACACATATATATAACTGAATCACTTTGCTGTACATCTGCAACTTATGGATTGTAAATCAACTATACTTCAATTACACAAACAAATTGAAAAAATTTGAAAAATAAAAGCAAAAAAAGTATCACTCATCTTTCCTGCGAAAAAGTTTAGAGATCATTAAAAAAAAAAAAGAGTGGATATATGTATAACTGATTCACTTTGCTGAAACTAACACAACATTGTAAATCAACTATACTCCAATAAAAACTTAAAAAAAAAGAAAAACAACCCCCATTAATCACTAGCAGGAATGCAGAAACAGAGGCATTTTATGTATCAAACAACTTCAGCTGAAATCAAAACATCACTGACTGGCAAAACAATTCTGCTTTCTAGTTTCTGAACTGTCTTCTTACCATAGGTATTAAGTCTAAGGGAAAATCCATGTTGGGGCTCTATCTAAAATATTTCTAGTATCTGGGAGGTGCCCTTCTTACCGCGGATTACCATGACGTTTCTAATCTACACCTAAAAGTTTTGACCCAGCAGACTCTGGGGGAGGCGCCCGAGAACCCAGGCTCGCCATGACCCTACAGAGCCCCATGGAAACAGAGCCCAGCTGCTCACCGTCACACTCTGATAGCCCTTCTGACACGCAAGGTGGAGTGGGGTGGAGCCGTGGTAGTCCGTGGCATTTACTACCGCGCCCTTGGAAACCAGGAGGTCGATGAGGGACGCCTGCCCTGCAGAACAGAAGGGAAAAGAGTGGGCTTTCTGAAACCAGTGAGCGAAGCCACGGATTTCTTTCACCCTCTCATCTGCTGGCACGAGGCGTGCCAGGAGGTATCTTTCTGCATCGGGGGAACCAGAGCTAATGTCAAGTCACACGCTGCAGGCTCTGGACACCCTGGGGTGATGCTTCCCCTCTGGAGGGAGTTCGGCCCCACCCCCACCTAACACCCCTGCCGCAGCCACAGAAGGTAGGAGAAAAGAGCCTTAGGTGTCCACAGAAGAGTCCATGGTGCATCACTTCACAGGATGGAATACTGTGCAACCATGAAAAAAAAATATTGACAAGGAGAAATGTTCTTACATATCGCCTAGTGGAAAAAAAGGCACCCCACAGACAGTGTGAGCCCCACAATATCATATCTTTTATATACACACACACTCAAGCATGGTGACGTTTCAATCATGGATCCAAACAATCTTTAGACGACTGCAGGATGGCAAGAGTTTACAAATGTTGTGTTTTCTACCTTGAATGTGCACTTTTATTTGACTGTGCACTTTAAAAGACAGAGAACTAAATTCAGTATCCTATGATAAATCATGATGGAAAAGAAAATAGAATAAAAAATAAAGATAGTAATTTTTTTTAAACAGGAATATAAGAACCTTAATTCTGAGGTCAGTCTCATAGTTCAGATTCAAGCCTTCCCTGGCTGGACCACCAGCTCAGAGCAGTGTCAGGCATCCACACAGCCCGGACACATGCTCTTCCAGCCCGGGGACAGCACATGAAGGTTCCGGGGTGGGGGCCTGTGATACAATCCCTTCCACCACCCCACACCACCTCCCCCAGCAGCCACGCTCTGCTGGGGCACCCTCGGCCCCCATCCCTTTGCCCTGAGAGCACAGAGGCTGGACCACATACCGCAGAGGGCAGCCACATGGAGCGGTGTGTGACCCCTGTCGTCTCTGGAGAATGGAGTGACAACTGAGGGGTCATTCAGCCTCCTAAAAGGGAAAGAGAATACAGAGAAATAGACCGAGGCAAAGACATGCTGGGGTCCTGGGACCAGAAGACAGACCTCCGGTGTGATCCAAGCTGGGCCTCCTCTACAGCTTCCCAGAGAGCATCAACCACGGCTTCTGCCAGGACCCTCCCCACACCCAGCCCTCCAGGCTTTGACACCCAGCCAAAGAGCCCGATAAAGATAAGGGGAAACGGAAAAGGTTGTGGGGAGGAGCTGATAGTCCTCCCTGCGAAAACCCACTTTCCGAGGTTGGGGCAGGCCCTCTGCCCGCCTCCCCAGGTTAAGCAGCCCAGCAGGGTGCTAAGTATTTTTATTTCATCTGATTCTCCAAAGAGGCGGAGGTTACCATCTCCACTTTACCGCGGAAGCAGCAGAGTGCAGCAAGAATAAGTTCCTTATTCCAAATTGCACAGCAAATGAGAGGGCAAGTTCCGCCCAGGCCCGAGTCTCCCCGTTTCTGGTGCAGAGGGGCCCTCTTACCCAGAGACAAGTTTCTCACAGTCATCACAGAAACACAGAGGGTGGCACATCGTTTGGACGGCATCTTTATCTTGGTCTTCCTGACTCAGCAGTCTCTCCACTTCCTTCTGGTTACCTGATGCGATATGCTAAAAAGCGACATCAACAACATTGTTGATTCGAAGGAACGATTCGTTCTCTAAACTGTGAATTTTTGAAGCATCCTTACAGAAACATATATCTATGTGTGTGCGCTTAGTAGCTTACTTGTGTCTGACTCTCTGCGACCCCAGGGACTGTAGCCCGCCAGGCTCCTCTGTCCATGGGGATTCTCCAGGCAAGAATACTGGAGTGGGTTGCCATGCCCTCCTCCAGGGGATCTGCCCACCTCAGGGACGGAGCCCAGATCTCCTGCATCACAGACAGATTCTTTACCATCTGAGCCCCTAGGGAAGCCCATCAATGTGTGGATGGATGCAATGACTTGTTCTCTGGGACTTGTTTCAAAATGATTTGGATGGATGGCGAAAGTGGGGCCAGGGGATAGAAATGAAACACGATTAGGGAGTTGGCTACATGGAGGTTCGTTCATCATACTACTCTTTTAGTTTTGTAAATGTTAGGATTTTTCCCTAACTAAAATAACAACAGTCTGACAAAAGTTGCAGAGCAACAGGCACAGGGGGGACAATCCACCCTGAGGGTCGGCGTAGATTCTGACCCTTCTTTTAGGTTACAATTGTCTTACAATCTAATAGAGCCTTGGCTTTCAAAAGAGCTGCAATTAGTAGGAGACTCCTGCTAACTGCAGGGCTCACCTCTGTGACTCACGGATGTCTCCTATATGGAGTGAGACTTTCTGGGGCGCAGAGCTCATGGAACCCACTCTGGCTGGTGGCCTCCTGATGACTGCCTCCCAGGGCACCTCGCCAGCCTCCCCGTGGTAGATCAGATCTGAGGAGGGAGCCTCCTGCACTGCCTGGGGGTCAGCCACCAGCAGGTGCTGTGTTCCCAGCCCAGGGCGGTCACACAGGTGTCTATAACGCAGGTTCCTGGAGCTGAGAAGAGGCACTGATTCTGGCAGAGCTGCCAGTGAGGTGCCACTGAGCAGATGGTGAAGAACAAGCCATGTTTTGCTGAATGGAGAGAGGAGGACAGCCAGGCAGAGGGTTCCACTCACAGCGGCCCAGTCCAGCAGGGCTGCAGCACAGCTCACATCAGAGAAGACGGGCAGCAAACTTATCCCATGAGACCCCAGCATCCCTACTGCCTCCTTGAGCACAAAATGGACTTCCGTGTTGAACTATGCAAACCACCCTGATGGATTCTACAGAGACTCAAGAGGTGAGGAAAGATGGAGAGCACCTGGGACTTCCCTGGTGGTCCAGTGGCTAAGACTCCCAATGCAGGGGGCCCGGGTCTGATCCCTGGTCGGGGAACTAGATCTCACATGCTGAAACTAAGACCCAGCAGCAGCCAAACAAACAAAAATAAATATATATTAAAAAATAAAAGACGGAGCACCCCTCGCTCATCTGCACCCCTGGGACCTCCCGTACCTTACCTGAAACAGGCAGTCGATGGGCGTGGAGGTCAGCTGAGACAGTAAGCTCATTCTCTGCTTAAGGAACAGTCTGTCACCAAATCCCTCCGACTCCTGCAGGAAAAGCCGATAAGCCATGTTACCACACGTCATGAGCTGCAGTGCAGGTCCTTGAAAACAGAGGACCTGAGACGATCAGTGCCATCTCCCACAGAACGGGCCCGGCGGCGCCTCTCCCCACCCCCACTAAGCTGCACAACAGACCCTCATCAGGCTGGGAGAGGGGCTCCCCATTTACCTCTCTGGGAAGCGGGGCTCTGACAATGAATACCCAGCAGGGATGTGGGAGGTGGACAGTGTACTGGCTGTGAGTGTGTGTGCGTGTGTGCGAGTGTGTGTGCGTGTGTAGAATGTAGCATCTCTAAGTGTGGAATGTGGCATGTACACAGCACTATCGTCCCCAAGGCAACCTAGGTTGTCCTGGCCTCCCCCGCCTCTCACAATATCTGTCTTAATGCCTGCAGAGCTCCGTCCCTGCGTTTTATCTGGGCCCACAGACAGGAGACCCAGAGGAGGAAATGGCAACCCATTCTAGTATCCTTGCCTGGAGAATCCCATGGACAGAGGAGTCTGGCAGGTTACAGTCCATGGGGTCGCAAAGAGTCGGACACAACTGAGCGACTGAGTTCACACAGACAGGAGAACCATTCGACAGGCTGGTCTGTGCGCCTCAGCAACAGAGAGCAGGGCTGTGCTTCTTGAACATACATACTGAAACATCAGACAACACGGCCCCTTGGCCCAAAGTCCAATTAACCCCTGGGTCCACCCCAATGAATAAACTTCATCGTGCAGATTAATTTTCACCTAGATACAAAAATCCAAACAAATATTCTTACTTTATGAAGTCATTTCCAGAGAGACAGTCAATGCTCACTTAAGCACCTGTGACTACATTTTCCGGTGACGAATGAACTTCCTTGGAAAGAATGCTGGCGAAAGGCGGACAGGGTTGTTCCCAGCCAGCTGCTGCCAGAACTCACCAAACCCTGACAAAATAATGGGATCAGCTCTCTGTGGCCCTCTAAGTTCTGACGTAGGTGGTCCGGTTAAAAATAAAGTGGCCACACTTCTGGGGTCCACCGCCAATCAGGGCCCCTCACAGCAGCCGCCCTCAAAGGGTTGTGTTGGCAAACAATAACCCCTCAGTATTACAGCCGCCTTTGCTCCCATTGGTATCTGCTGCATAAAGCTCTATTGACTGTTTTATTCAGTGACTTACAGCTGAGCAGCTTAGGGTCAGAGAAACATCAAAGACCTTATTGTTCAGGGAAACCTGGGGCTCTTTCCTCCACTTGGGGTGACTATTTACAGGCCAGTGATGAAAACAGACAGATCTTCTAAAATTGAATCTTCAGGGAAGAAGGACCAGAAGAGATAGCACATCAGCTAAGACCAATTTGGGAAAAGGGTAAACCCTATTTATTGGAAGCCCAGTAAAGCAGGAGTGAGCCAAAGCCTGCAGAGCTGGAGCAGAGAAGGGTGGAAACACTATTTGGGTTCTGTCCCGTTTTTTTCTGTCCACAAAGGTAAAAGTCACCCCAGTAATGGTTATTTTCCAAAAGTTCAAGCCTTCACTGATGAACATACTTATAGAATGTTTATAGTCATCTCAACAAGGATTATGTCTTAGGGAGGAAATTTCCATGAAACTACATTAAAGTATATATAGTCAATAGGAAAACATTATTTGATTTAGAAACACTTAATGCTTCTCAGAGACCTCACCTGCTGTTTAGAGATACACCTGGGCTCTTTCCCCAGGAAATACCACCACCGAGCAGCTGTGACCTCACACACTTCTAGATGGAACTGCACTGAGGCAGAGGCAACGCCGCAGACGAAATCCCAACGCTGACATCATACGCGACAAGTAAGCCGCAACGCCTGCTCTGTCCATACAGGTGAAGGCAGGCAGCTCTCGGGTCTGATCCCCTCAAGACCCAAGGGCCGGGCTCCACCGCTGGCCATGACGATGATGCAACCTTGTCCCAAGTCCGGGGTATCGACCAGCCTTCACCCGGGAAGGCAGGACCAGCTGGTCTGACAGCCCAGACCAGAGGGGCACACTGGGCTGTGTACCCACCTTGCCCATCCAAGTTGACAGCCAGCCTTGGGGCGATCCACACAGAATACACCAGAGAATCAGGAAATGGGGACATCCAGTAAGGAGTGTTGCAAGAGCAAGGAAGTGCATCAATTATCACTTCATATGTTGAAAAGGCACTTTCAAATATCCCATTTAAGGACCTCCCTGCTGGTTCAGTGGCTAAGACTCAGAGCAATGAAGACTGAAGGTCCGGCATGCCACAACTAAGACCCAGCCCAACCAAACTAAGATAAATAAGTCTTTTTAAAAATATATATATATCTCATTTGATCCTCACAACCATCCTGCAGGGGTGAAATATACAACATGCTCCCCAGCATAGACAGGAGAATGGACAGAGGCTCAGAGAGACAGACTTGTTCAAGGGCTAGTCTCCAACATACACCAGCATGAGAGGTCCCCCCTCACATACTCCCCTGATCCCACTTGGAACATTTTCTGAAGGCAAAGCAGGTGTGAGCGATGGTGTCCAGTCAACCACCTCTTTATTCTCTGGCCAAAGGCCTTCAAGGGCTGACCATCTGGCCTAAACGTCATGGGAAGCAAGACAGCAGGATGGCTGCAGGAAAGGGGACAGGAGCACCTTCAAGAGGTGGGTGCCTCCCTCCAGGTGACAAGGCCCCATTGAGGAGTACGAGGCGAGGCCTCTGCAGGGCAGTGGGCCCAGGAGAGGAAAGCAATCAGAGGGAAAGGACCAGAAGGGCAGGGCCGTGATGGAAAACCTCCCCAGGCAGGCACCATGGGAACAACATTCCTGGAACCTCACAGCAGACAATTCAGCCTAAGACATCTCACTGCCCAGCTCTGGAAGTGAGTGCATTTCTGACTCTGTGGACACGTGTGTATACAGAGGTACCCAAGTATACCACATGTACTTTCTGAATGTTAATGGTTTCTCCCGAATTAGAAGCAACTTTTCTTGAGAGTCGCATAAGATCCATCGGAGATGAGAGGCATGCACGCTGAGTTGCTTCAGTTATGTCCAGCTCTGGCACAGACTCTAATTTTACCTGGGTGTGTGTGCTTATATTCATGCATGCCTGCTCAGTCGTGTCCAACTCTTTGTGACCCTATGGACTGTAGCTCACCAGACTCCTCTGTCCATGGGATTTCCCAGGCAAGAATACTGGAGTGGGTTACCATTTTCTCCTCCAGGGGATATTGCTGACCTAGGAATCAAACCTGTGTCTCCTGCATTGGCAGGGGGATTCTTTACCACTGAGCCACCTGGAAAGCTCCTATGTATATGTATGGGTGATCAAATCAAACCCAGACAAGAGCAGAACTTAATTCTTCACCAAGTACCAGGATAGTCCCGCTATGTGCCAACAAGTGCAGCAGAAACTCAAATTTTGGTTAAAAATATAATTGTGTAAGCACAGAAAAAGACATCTACTAAAATGTTAATTAAATTCATCCACAGCTAGTGTGCTTATGGGGGCTTTTGCTGTCCTCACTGCAACTTTTTATATATCAAATATTACTTATAAGCAAATATTAGTCATCTAATCAGAAAAAAAAAAAACAACTATCCTTTCTGGAGAAAGAAACAGTATGCAGTGTTATCTACGATATCATTTCAATTGTGTAAGATATGGATGGCAAGGAAGAAGACTGGAAAATACATAAACGTGTTAACAGTGAATGAATTCGTGGAACTGCTTGCACCCGAGTGTCCCCATTTGAACAGCCCTATGTTCTTTTTCAGATGTTTCAACTTGTCATTACTTTGGGGAGCTTCCAGCATCAGGGGGACATTAAGACTGAGTGTGAATGTTCAATCCTTGGGGCTCTGGGTTTTTAATACAGAAATCTCTCCATTCGGTTGATTTCAACTTTGCGATTTCTGTGAGTACTGTCACGTTTTGGTGGTGGGTATAATGCGAAGTAAATCATCAGTGCAATCTTGGCTTAAGCCTCGCACAGTTCTCGTGGGAATATAATCGCCTCTGCCAGTCTAAGTTCATCAACGAACCAAGGAAATGACAATAGGGCCGCTGAGTCCTTAAAACTGCAGACGTTACTAATCTCATCTCTTGCCCAGCATGATCAGGGTACCCCAGTTCACCACTTCTGGTGCCCCCTTCTGCCCATGTGCATTCGAGGATGACCAGGATTCATGAAGCAGGAGATCAATGAAGTGAGAGCCAAGGATGACCTGCCAACTTTCACAACCTACCGGCTGCTTCGTGTCCAGTCTTCTCTTGGGAGAGCATCTCTGATCCTCCTCCTCCACACCACCCTGAGAACCCCACCGCACACACCGTGGCACCCACAGAGAAAGGGCAGGACAGGAGGGAGCTCTTACTGGCTTAACAGAGAGGCTTCCCTGCCGAATATATTCGATTGCAGCCTCGATCGAGGTCAGGCAGTATCCCAGTTCATCTTTGGCTGAGCTGCTAAATCTGAAGTTTTTGATGTAACTCAAGTTTGCCATCCTAATAAAAAGAAGAAAACCGTTTAATTGCTATATACCCCCATTAGCACTTCGGTAGAAATGACGCTACTGGCTTGGTCACAAAGTCGGTCAGGTCTGAGGAGCTAAGGCCGCTTGCCCTGGGATCTTTATTTAGAGGAAGTGCAATTAGGGAAATAACTGGGACTTCCCTGGCGGTCCAGTGGCTAAGACCCTTTGCTCCAATGCAGGTAGCCAGGGTTCCATCGCTGGGCAGGGAACTAACCTAGATCCCACATGCCACAACTAAGACATATTACAGCCAAATAAATATTTTTTTTTTTAAAGGCAAAAGAAGTAAAGCCACTTGTTACTTTCCTGCAATGAGCTAATTTTTAGGAAGCTGATTTTTTCTACGGTGAATTTAGGTTTCTGTGAGAAAAGGATAGGCTTTGGAGCCAGACAGAACTGGAGCTCCCTTGCCTCTCAGCTGCTGACTAGCTACATGTTCCAGAGAGAAACATAAGATCTCTGGGCCTCAGTTTCCCCACCTGCAGGTGGAATGACAGACCTGGCTCATACGGGGCACTCAGCTTCCTAGAGTGACACCAGAACCACCTCAGTGCAGTGCTGCCATTTTGAAAAAAGTTATTTTAACAACAATAAAAAAAATATTACCAATTAGGGATCTCTGTTTTCACAAGCAAATACAACAGGACTGAGAGCAGATCATCAGCACACATGGTCTCCAAGTTAACTGCAAGCGGGAAACACACATTCAGGGCCATCCTGGGACACAAATGGACTGACAGGCGTTATCAACTCCCCACCACAGTCCAACCCACAAAACCACAGTCCAGGAAGACGACACATGGGGGAGAAATTCAATCGCACAATTTCCTTTCTAGTGTCCTGAACAGATGTCAGACTCCAGGAGGAAATGAACGCCTCCTGAGAACATGTGCAGAAAACAGCCAGCTCCAAGCAGACCCCTCCCCCTTGCTACCTGTCCCCCGCAATCCCAGGACAGGGAAAGAGCCCAGGGAAGTCGGTGATGGTGGATACGACTCGAAGGTGTGCCAGGATCACTGCCAGAAGCCTCTTTCCTCCTGAGATCATTTCCACTTTATACACTGCAGAGTCCAAGGCTGATGGGCAATTTCTCATTGAAATTTTGCTTAAGTAATCCAGTCACACATTTAAAATTCCAAAAGGTGCAAAAGAGCAGACCATACATGGCTCTCCCATCCGTGCCACCCAGACTTCTTCCCCAGAAGCCATTTCTGTTGCTTCCCATGTATCATTCCAAAAGAGGCTATGATCACCCCACTGTATGTATATATATATGGGTATAGAGCTACCCGCTTTGTGCAGTATCCTGGAAGTATACTGTTCACACTCCTGTTCATTTTATTTAATACACTTTGAAGAGCATCCCTACTGGCCCACAAAGATCTGCCTTCTCATTAATTTTTTCTTAGCTTATTTTGTCTTTACTTTTAATAATGGAAAATTTTAAATATATATAAAATTAGAACAACCTAACAGTTGAACTCCCCTGTACACATCACCAGCTTAGCTTGTTTTTGAGGCCACTGCTTCTCCATCAGCATTTTCTTACCTAAAGATGCCTAACTTACCCCCCTACCCCCTACCCCCATTACTAGGCACCCACTCTGCAGAACAGGCTCCGGGGTGCTCACACGGGAATACTCCACTACACATCAGCCCATCTCTATGGCCCTTTAAGATGGCACTGCTCAACAGATGTTTGCATCTGGACTTTTGCAGCCCTGAGCACACACCTCTCTGGCTGGGAGACTGGGTGATCAGCTGCACCACCTTCCGCAAACAAGCCAGCTTCTGCTGCGGGGACGTGCACCTGTTCAGCTGAGCCAGCTCCCTCTTCGCTCGAGGTATGTTGAAGCTGCAAAGTGATTTGGGAAGTGACCATGTAAGACCACAGTGTGAAGGCCCTCCTTCTTGGTAATCACAAACCTCAGATTTACATTTCTCACTGCAAACCATAAGTAACGGCAAACAGAAATAGACATTCAGAAGTAATCTGAGACAGCAGCAAAACCCAGCAGTTTTCAAGGTCTCGAGCAGGCTGCCAGGTGATGTAGCTGCACCAGAAAATTAGGGGGGGAGAAAAAAAATCAGCAATCCTTAGCTTCAGAGTGAAATACGCCAAAGGGGGAAAAAAATTAGACCAAGAGATTAGACATTTTTGTATCCTGATGAAACAACTCAAAAGGAGGGGCTCCAGAGAATTTCCTGGCAGTCCAGGGCATGGGACTCCATGCTTCCACCGCAGGGTGGGGTGAGGGTACAATCCCTGATCGGGGAACTGGGATTCTGCAAGCCTCAAGCTGCAGCCAAAAAAAAAAAAGAAACAAAACCAAAAGGAGGTGCCCCTAAGGCAGGGGGCCCTCAGACCAGCAGGTGACGAGAGATGTCAGTGTGCAAGGCCCACCTGGGGGAGCTGCATGCTCACCCAGAGACCAGCTGTGCATGACCCCACCTCCTCCGGCTCCCATCAACCGGCACACTGGTAGTTGAGTGCAGGAATGTGCCAGCTCTGAAACACCCATCTACCAACTTTATCTTTGGTCACAAATAACTGTCCTGCTCCACAGTCTGAACCACGTCAACTAGAGATGACATTGCTACTGAGGGTCCCGCTTCTAGGGGACACGGTGGCCCAGCCCCCGAGGACACCAACGCTGCAGTGTAAACCCTTACCTGAACTCAGGTTTCACACCGATATCCTTCTGCTGAAGATCTTGAAGGCTCCTCGTGATTTTGTTAAAGGCAGCATCCTAACGAGAGATTTTAACGAAGCTTCAAATGTCTGAAAAGGCTTAGAACAGGGCTTCCGTTCTGCATGGTGATGACGGAGAACCTACCTCTGCTGCCTCCATGGTCCCCACGTACTTGAATATCAGGTCGTAAATATCATGCTGGACGTACATCTGTGAGGTCAACAGGTTCAAGAGTGTGTGTGTGTGGGAAAGTGGGCAGCAAAGGAGGCCCCGGCACTGGACCTCCTCTCCCCTCACTTCCCCAGCCCCTTACCTCTACCGCCTGCTTCATCAGGTTCATCTGGGCCTCCTGCTTGGCGAGCACTTTCTGGAGGACAAGGAGAGGACAGTTACAGAGCGTGGACTGGCCTGGGCCAAACCACAAATCTCTGTTTTGTTTTTGGTTTTGTAGTTTTAATTGAAGTATAGTTGATTTACAGTATTAATTTCTGCTGGACAGCAAAGTGATTCAGTTATACATATACATACATATATATATATATATATAAACACACATTCTTTTTTCTATATTCTTTTCTATTATGAAAAGATTTTTTTTCTATATTCTTTTTCTTTTCTATATTCTTTTCCATTATATAGCCATTATTTCCCATGATATTCTTTTTCATTATGGTTCATCAAAGGATTAAAAAAAAATGTATTTATTTGGCTGTGCAGGGTCTTAGTTGAGGCACTTGAGATCTTTAATTGTGACACACAAACTCTTAACTGTAGCATGTGGGATCTAGTTTCCTGATCAGGGATCAAACCCAGGCCCCCTGCACTGGGAGCATGGAGTCTTAGCTACTGGACCACTAGGGCAGTCTGTCATAGAATATGGAATGTAGTTCTTTGTGCTATACAGTAGGACTTTGTTGTTTATCCTTTCTATATGTAGTAGCTTACAACTACTAACCCAACCTCTCCCTCCATCTCTCTCCCAACCTTCCCCAGCCTCCCCCTCCATCCCTCCCCCAACCTCCCCCAACCCCCTC